>NC_143014.1:220318480-220618480 GCF_055824585.1 Amblyomma mixtum
TCGGAAGCAGTTGCGTCAATGGTGGTTTAAAGGCCGAGCTTTACAAAAGGCTGCTCGCATGCCAAAGAAAAACAAGAAACAAATCTGCTTTGTACGCACGCCAAGAAATAAGAAAAAACTTGCCCCGTTCTGTTAAAGGGGCCCAGAAACACTATCTTAGTTGATTATTTTGCCTGTTGATCGTATACAGTAAGTTAAAATGGTGCTATTAGAGTTGGTAATACCGCGTATATTCCGTTTTTTAATATTTTAATGTCCTCCCAAAAACAAATTCATGGCTCTGATGGTGTCCACACACAGTGGCGGGTTTCAGCAGCGGATATGACATCACCTGGCGCGAGCTTGATGATTGTACTAACAGTAAATATACTGCAAATTGTGTGAATAAATAGAGAAACATTTTGTCACCTGTCTGCGTTTTATATCAGATCAACAAAAACAACTTGTTTGTCTTAGATAAAAGCCCTGCAAAGCAAGTAAAATAAAAATACACCACCAGGGGCTCTGGCATGGAAATGACACTGCCAGTCTCAGCAAGAACGAGTTACAGAGAGCAGGCAACCGTGGAGTGCAAACTTCCGCGACGTGCTCTGGCAGGCTGTTTTGATTGGTTGCGCCAGGTGCCGTCATCGGGAGAGCGAAATAGGAGGGGGAAGCCCCGCCAAAATCGAGTTGAGGGCAGCGTTTTGTTTGCTTGTATTTTGAAATTTCTTCATTGAATAACTCCAGTTGCTGTGCATCGATTCCTGTAATTCTTTTTAAGTCAGCATCTGTGTGACATAAAGAACCCACCTGAAGTATAGCCGGTATCCCCACAAGCAGTGTTTCGCAGCCCCTTTAAACGTTTCCTTTTCCTCAGGATTCAGGTCATTCTTGTGCTTTTCAGTGGTGCCATTTATTTAGTCATCCGTACTGCACTTCTTTAAGTTAAAGTAACAAATCTTCCCGCGAGAAGAAATGAATAATCGAGCTCATGCTAGACGCCTAGAAAAAGGCACATATTTCGCTCTCATTCATGCTAGCTTGTTTTCCAAAGCCTCGTTTAGAGACTGCATGGTTTCACTGAGGCTACATATTTCACGTGAGTGCATGGCATGCAGTCTGAATACTCTGTGCAGGAACCTACGACTTCAATCAAGACTCGATAAACTTGTACTTCATCACCGACGGATTCAGGACGGATTCCGGCTTCGAAATCGAGGTTCGGCAGCTCCAGAACTCATGCCTCAACCCGGGGGTAGAACGTAAGTGCTTATAAACGGAATGGAAGCATGGGTTTCTGACACTGTTCTCACTTGGACAGAAGTGGTGTATTGCCTTGGCGCCCGAATATCTGATATACAGAATATGCACAAGTGTGACAGCGTTGCCCCACGCTCTTAAATAGGTAATTTCTAATTAATTCTAAGCAAATTTAACCCACTTGCGCGAGTTCCATAACGCGCTCTTTTCATGTGTTATTTGGTGCGGTAGGCAAAATTGATGCGGAGCAAGAAAATTATTATTATTCCTACTGCCAAAGTACCGGAAAATTGTACTCTGCTTTTCTCCCGAATGGAGTGAAAACAAAAACAAAACATAAATCTCTAATCATTATCTTATCTGGCAGACGTTGCAAATGAAAGATATTTTGTTTACATTTGCAGGAAACAGCATGGCAAATATAAACTCGCCTTATGTGCTAACATGAATTCTACGAAAAGAAAAACCCTTCACAGTGTGCACAGCCGTAGGTAAAGCCTGCAATATTTCTGCGAGTGGTGCCATTCCCAACGGCCTACAAGGGTAGCGAGTACCTGCAAGGACGTTCACCCCAGGGACGAACTAGCACGCGTCCGGGCAGAGGGCTCGGGTTCGCGTCATCTCTTCTGAAACACTTTAATTAACGCCAAAGTTTGCAGACATAGGCAAGTTCATTATTGCTGTAGATAGTCAATAGGACAGAAAAAAAACCTTGCGGATGGAACCGCGGCAGTGGATCGAAACATGGTATAAAACCATCGAATGCACATATAATGCACAAACTTGACGGACGCACTAAAGATATACCAAACCACTGGAATAGCGACGAACGCAGGACATCCTGCGTGGTAAAACGTACCGGAAGCACCTATGCTATATGTTCAGTGGACGTTAGTTTTCTCCGGGATGTACTGGATTTTACTGGGACGTCTAAGAGAGGATGTGGTTTACTGGGTTCGTGTTCGTCGAGGCATCCCTCAGGTGGTTCGCCTGACGGTTGCCTTGCAACATGTTTCACTATACATGCAACACACACGCAGTCCCAATGCTCTTCAGAAACTGAATCAAATCCCGGCAAGGATTTTCGCTTCTTCGAGAACCATTTTGTGGTGCTTATCGCTCGACAGCGGCTGACTTTTCTTGCCGCCGCTATAATGAAGCACGCCGTGCTGCCGGCACTCGAACTCGCTTAATTGACATATTTCACCGGCCGCGGATCTTTTCGCTCATTGCTTCCATTCGAAAAGAAGATCGTTCATCAAGAATGGTCGTAGCTCGTATATAAAAGTGAAAATTGAGGGAATGTGAAAGCGCGAAGCGATGAAAGTATAATTTAATAACGAAAATTCTACAGATCACGCAGGTACTGATTAAGTTGCTAGTATTTCTTGCGCGTTCGATTAGTGGCCTGCATCGCTCAATTTCCTATCACAATTTCGATTTCAAGCGACTGGCTTCTCTATAGCATTGCAACGTCGGATCCTTCGTACAGCTGGAACGTCTATACGGAGCGTTGCAGCATCTTCCGAGGGCAGGCTCTGTTGTTTGCCACAACCCGTCAGATTTTGTAACGTTCGCGTGCAGGAATTTGGCCATGGCGTCACAGTAATTTCGGGGAATCACAGAGTGAAGTGACTGCGAAGGCATGAGCCCGGAATTTTGTCAAACCTTCTGTGCGGAATGGCTACTTCTTCCTCAGGGAGGCGAGCTTGCAGTGGAACCGCGCATCTTATTTTGTTCTCTCGAGGGATTTTTCATCAACCTGCACTGCACTCCTTCCTATATATAACTTTGTCCTGCATCCCTATCCCCCTTCTTAACTTGCTCCCAATGGCCCACTTGCTTAATAAAGAAAAGGCAGCGCCGCTTACACGTATACTTCATGTGTTTACATCGTCCCTGCACTCTAAACAGAAAGATGTAAATAGGGAGTAAGCTGTACAGATTACTCCCTTCTCAGTCCTATATAGAAGTATTCTTGTTTAGAGTGTACACTGCAAACTGGTTTACAGCCTTAAGGGTGATTTGTGGTGTCTACAAGTCGCACTCTTAAAAACCTCGAAAAAACCTCGAAAAGGGACTTCATCGACCCCCGTGCAATATGCGCTTTATGCACAACTGTGTCCATTCTTAAAATGATGTTTGAACTGGGCAGTGCCCTTCAGAAAGGGTGCCGCAAGTACTTTTGCTCGAGTTATCTTGGTTGCTTGCCATTTCCATGCGTCATTTTTTCCCCGACATTTTAAACATGCAGAGCTGCTCCTCCACATACCACGAAGCCCATCCCACCAGCAACATTAAGCAGGGCTCGGCACTTAAAGCCACAACAACGCAGAATACGTTACGTAACTTCAGCGCACAAGGCTTCTGGGGGCATCGGACGCGGAACCGCGCGTGTCCAGACACAGACACATGAAGGCTTTAATTCTTATACACTATGTTAGCACATTTGCCGAGCATATAACGACGACATATCCGGGTTTACAGTTAGAGCTAGTTGAGCTCAGCTGTTGTGAAAAGGTATTTTATTTTGATATAAACCTCTGATGGCGGGAAGAATAAATACAGCTGCGCACATCAAGCAGCAAACACCTGTTATTGGAAAGACAGTTTTAATTCGCACCGTATTATATGCAGCTGTATGAAGGGCTCCTAAGAAAGCCTCAAGACCACCTGCACCCCGGCAATCTACAGGGGCGTATTACCATTAGACCAACCCTTTTGACATCCCAAAAATAAATTTAAGTGCATAAGATATTAGATAGCAATTGCTGCGGCCGGCAACACTCTTTTGCTTCACTTTTTTTTCTTTTTTAAAGAAATAAACCACTACCATCACCACCCAGAATGAGCGTTAACCTGCTGACGACATCCTGTTGAACGAAATTACGGGCATCGTACGAGTGGCATAGATGGCAGTATCTCCTTAAGCGTGGATACTGGTTTACACTGTGGCTTTCCTTCAGAAGGTTTACTCACATGTCGATGACATCAGTATTCTACAGGGTGCCCAAGATGGATGGTGACACCAGTACAAGTTAACCTAGCGCTGTATATGAACAAACAGCAGCTTTATACTGTCAGCTTTAGTGCATCTTTATCGTGATTCTAATGCGTTAGCATTGCAAGCCGAATTGCGAGCACCCGCTGGTGTCGGTGTATGCAAGGACGTGTACAGGCGCGGACAAAAATAAACGGAGCACGCAACTGTCTTCGAAAATTTTTCACGCGTCACCTAACTGAAATTTCCAGCAGTGGTACGTACATGCTAGTGGCGGAGGTTGGTGGGCTTTCTTGTAGACAAACAATGTTTCTCCATTTCCAATGGAGAAGGCATGATAGCACTTGGAGCGGAATAGCGTGCTCCGTTTACTTATGTCCGCGCCTGTACATGGCACAGCCACATGCCATGACTGATAGGTGGCAAAGTGGAAAGAGAAAAATTCTCCTCTCCACTTCAAAGGAGAGGAAGAAGAACCCCAAAGGCGGCTGCCACAAAAAGAACCGCCCCTCCTCCAAAAAAAAAATGTGAATAAAGAAATAGTAGTAGTAGTACAAGACCTTTATTCGGCCATAATTTACAGGCCGAGCATGTCGACCGCCTGGGCGACCAGAAGTCGCTGTTCTTCCTCCCCTTCAGCGCCAAGCCAGTCGAGCCAGGTGGTGATGGATAAAGAACGTGGGGGGGGTAGGAACCCGACTGCTGAGCAGCCGGTAAAGAAATAACTTCGCGGTATGGATAATAACTAGGATGTCTCGGTAGAAGAGGAATGACTCAGCAAAAATCAAAATGACTGCATTCTAAGCACTTATCTGCCAGTCGTAAAATGACTACACTATTCCCAGTGATCAACACAAATTAAGAAAACATTTCCCTATGCTCTCCTTGTTTTCGGTGACCGTCGACTTCCCTCGTATGTAAGAATGACTCAGTCTCCTACCTGCCTCATGGTGCTCCTCTGCGAGCTTACACAAAGGCCACATCTGACTACACAGCTGGATGGCTGAAAAAAAAAGCCGTACATTCCGACAAATAGGCAAAAGTCTGCCCAGAAAATTCGCACCTAAACAAATCGCTACATCGTACACAAAGGCTTTATATGATTTTAAAACCATAATTCAATTAAGCACCCTTTAATTTCTTTAGTGTACGTAATCAATTATTGAAGTGAAAGTGATAATAAAATCCTTAAACATTCCAATCAATTAGCCATGCATCAGAAAATTTAAGGAACCTTTGAAAAGAACTCGACTGAGATGTTTTTGTTGGAATGTATGTCTCGCTGTGCTCATGAGTTCTGGAAAGAAAAACAAAGTTTTAAGAAAAAAAGCATGTGACAAAGAACCTCGCGCGACGCCATCTGCAGCGGTCTTATGCGCACAGATGAACAGCGTCGTTGGCGCCATCCCAGAAGCGCTGTCAGAACAGGGGTTATCGTTTATGTTCGGCCTCGTCGGCTGCTTTACTGATTCGAATTTCGTAAATGCAGCGTTGGCTTAGGAGCCATCACTTCGCGGCGAGCGGGAACCAAATGCCTTATTTTGGGGGAATGCGCCGCAGTTTAGCCCAGCTGAGTCGGTTCAGAGTAAAGTTCGACTGAATGCCTGCCGCTTGTTCTTGAGTTGTATCCGACTGTAGTAACTAAACGGGTAGGTAATTATACATGCCATGTGCAACACAGGTCAGGAGCATGCGGCTGCCGTGGGGCCACGAGGCTTGCAAGCGATGATGACTACGAAAGACGGTGACGTCCTGCAGACGTCCCAACCCCGTGCGATGGGGCGTGTGCGTATCATGTCACGACTGCTGCCGCATCACGTGGCATCATCACACCAACATGGCAGTACACGAGCCTTCAAACGCAATGCGTAAAATACGGGCTCCTAATCGATTGTTTGGCACCCTGGGTGTTGTTTAAACGTGCACGAGAACCTCGGGGCAGAGGTGTTTTTGTATTTCGCCCGACTGCCGAAATGCCTGCCGGCTTCCGCCGCGGTTTACGACGCTCACCGCGTGATGGTCGAGTCTGCGTTTTGACCACTGTGTGCGAGGCGGTGCAGCGTCGGCAAAGGCGTCTGTCGTGAGGCCACTGCCTCGTGGTCTCACGACGCGTCGTGGCTCGTTCGAATGCGCGCACCCGCTGAGGCGGCAGCGCGGCGGCGCACGCAGCGGCGGCGGCTCCGGGGACGCCGAGCAGCTGCGACCGGACTGTGTCGCGGGACGTGGAGATCGTGCGGTCGCCGTCGTTCCCGGGCGACTACCCTGCCGGGGCCCGCTGCGTGTACCGGCTGCGGCGGTCGCGGCCCAGCGTGTGCCAGCTGCGGCTCGACCTGGTCGACTTCGACGTGGAGGACGCCCCGGACTGCGCCGCCGACGCCTTGCTCATCGAGAGCACCGGCGAGCGCCTCTGCGGTTTCCGGTCGTCGACCTCCCGAGGCAAGTCCTAGCTAGTGAATCCACGCAGCTGACTCAATCGCAGTTCTGGCGCGCGAGCAGCTATTGAAGGGACACAGCGACACCCGATCGTGTTGTCGACTGGCTTTCAGGGGACGAGCCACACGCGGTGCGATTCACCGCCACAGAGTAACAGGACGTGTGGCCCGCACTCCAGAACTGCAATTCTGTTCGCAGATGGCTCTACCACCTCCACAACGCCTTCGGTGCCTGTCTACGAGGCGGATAAACTAGTAATCACGTTCGGAAGGGCAGCACTCTCTCTTATAGCCATCCTGCACGTACAGTCGGGGAAAAAAGTATCGTGTTTCGTAAACGAAGCCGATAGCTCTAATATTAGCCGGCGGCTATAGACCACACTTGTGGAGGTAAAAGTCAAAATCTTGTTCTTTCGCTTCCACAAGTGCGGCCGTCAGCTGGCGGCTAATAACGGAGCTATCGGCTTCGTTGACGCAGCACACGGTGCAGACTTTACATGTGCTTCTACCTGCCTTAAATCTCTGTCGTAAGCAGTCTTTGCAAACTGAATTACTTTTCGCCAGGACGTAATCATTTAATTTTTGTTTTTGGTTTGCATGTACACGAACTCTCACACTGATTAATTTTGGAGTTAGCAATATTACAAGCAAAATAAAAGTACAAATTTTGCTTCTAAGACTAAGAGGGCGAAACAAAGAAGAACTTGATAATTATCGCAGATGAGCCTCACAGTTTCCATACTATGACAATATACTAAACAGTAAACAGAAAGGTACGGGTAGTCATTTCTATTGCAATTTAACAGCTGTCAGGTAAGGGTACTTGCTTTCTCCCTTCTCATGCGCACCGCTTCGTATCCACCAAACTCTTGCAGTGCTCTACTTCCCGCGAGAAGCGGACGAGTTGCGGATGGTGTTCACCTCCGACCTGACCACCACCAGGAAGGGCTTCGAGATCAAGGTGACCCAGAGCGACATCGGCTGCACCAGGGCGCCGCTCGGTGAGGCGACACTACTCCGGCTAAAACGAAACATCGGTTATAATGAAACACCGGTTGTAATAAACCACCGACTGCAATGAAACACTGGCTATAATGCTATCCATCGGTGATCGCAACATGGTATGGGCCCTTCAGTGACAGGTGATAGTGATTGGGTTCTAGTAATTATAGTGACTTAAAGAAGTTAAAAGTAGCGGTAGTGATTGTAGTGGTACAGTTCGTGCTCCACGCTGCAAAACGATAGCTCAAAGGAGGAGAAGGTATATAGAGTCTCGCATTTCGTCCGCATGAATCCAATTAATCACCACTGAATTTTTTTATAAGGCCAGCTTCGCATGGACCTGTCAAGAATCCATTTAGGGGCGACTTCTCTCCTACTTGTAAGCCACTTCACGACAGTAACTTCCCTTTCGGTCCTCTACAATAAGTCATACCATGCCGACGTGCGCCAGCAGTGCCTGTAAGCCTGCTGGAAGATATTCCCTGATCGCAGCGTCGAATTGGGTGCAATCTCGTAATGGGTGTATCTTCAGACATGCTCTGCTCCTCGATGGGTCGAGCGATCGTAAAGGTCTACATAAAAAGGAAAGCTCTAAAATGCTGCGACAACATAATGCATGGTGTACTGTGAGCATACCTTCGCGCAGTTCGAGGTGCGCGCGCCCGTTGAAATGCGTTGAGTGCGAACAGTGCACGGATGCGTACAGCTGTATCTAATGTGCATAACGAATCACTGTTATGTGACATAACTTAGCCAGTCATAACAGATGCAGAGCGATTATCTAGAAAGCATCTGAGCTATAGAAAAAAAAATTCTGTCAGAACTTCTATTAAAAATGCTGTCATGCCTCAATGCATTGTAGAGCTATAAATTAAACGGGAGAACTTGAAAAATAGATGGAGAAGGTATATATGAATAAATGCAAAGTAAGCTCTACCATGATGAAGACAGTTACTGCTCTACCAATGTACACCGTATCTTTAATAACAGCTGTGCATGAATTTTTCATTACCTCAGGCTGCAGATAATTTAATACTTACAGTGCCCTACCGTATACTTTTTCAGCCTCAAAATAAGACCGAGTTCCTCTTGTACAACCACTTTGTTTCTGCTGCGGCTCTACGGGAGGCCTGTCGCTGCGGAAAATGGCCGTAGTATTCGTTCCAGTAAGACATCGGCACAGAGACTAAGCGAAGTTTATGCCGAATAATATCTAATAACGTCAACTTGCATTGCCTCAGGTGCCACAGAAGTGCCTGAAGCGACAAGTGTAAAACACTGACGGTTTCCGCTCGAAGAAACGCTTCCGTTCCTATCGGTCCTGGATGTCCATCTGCTGCGACAGCTGCCGCGGCTTCTTTCACGGCAATGATTAACGCACTTAAATCAGCAATAATTAATAGTGTACACTTCTGTGCGCGTGCGAGAGAATATTAACGATCGTGTACGTAACAAACGAGCTTCCTAAGCGAGTTCTTCAGTCATCTTCTTTCAGTGTATGCCGTACACTAGTTTGTTCCACAAAGGAATCTCCAGGAAACGAGGCACGGCAGTGGCGCCAGGGCACACGTCGTCATCAAATGCGTTACGCCTTCGTCTACGGGCAGAGTTTCTCAATATTACCTAGGGGAGAATGCTGGCGCCACCGCCTATTCGAGTTCCTTAAAGAGCACTTCATCCACCACGGGATCGCCGGGAAGAAGAGGTTTCTTCTCGGCTTGGCTAGTGTTGGACCGAAAACGTGGATTCCGCCCGTGAATCAGCAGCGGCGCCTCTGTGCGCCGCGATGCTTTCCTCTACGCGCAGATCATTTAATAGTGCGTTTTCACTTCTTCAATAAACTGAACACAAGTGTTAGGATGGTATGGAAACTTTCACAGCGTTTCTTCGAGGTTTGCCGCGAGACGAGTCGTATTGTTATGGCTGAAAGTGTATGTTTCGTGCCCAGCAACAGCCAAGCCAATTACGAAACCCCATCTTCCCGGCATTCCTGCGCCTCTCCATAGTGGATGAAGTCCAGTGCCGCCTGCTTTCCCTCTAGGTAGTATCAAGAAGCTCCATATCTAGGGGAGGGCGCTTGTGGCCAGAGACAGAAGGTCGCCGCGGGAAACAAGACGCGCACTACAGCACCCGTACGCTCATGCAGGGCCGGCCGTGGGGCGTCCGGGCGGCGGTTCGTCGTCGCAGGCGCAGCCTTCGACATGCGGCCGGGTGCACTACGACGGGGGTGTGCTGGAGAGCCCTCGGCACCCGTTCGCGTACCCAGCCAACCTGGACTGCCGCTACTGGATCCACCGGGCCAGCCCGAGCGTGTGCCGCGCGCAGCTCACTTTCGGCCGCTTCGACGTGGGCGTCCAGCGGAGTGGCCGCTGCCCCTCCGACTACCTCGACATCCAGGGGACCCGCTACTGCGGCCGCCGCGACGGACAGACCAGTGAGCGGGACCTGCCGTTAAGCGGGGGTACTCTGGCAGAGAAGTAGATTGGGTGGTTAAGGAATAATGCCGAGGAGCATTCTAGAGTCATGCGAGCGTTGCTTGTCTACAGAGGCAACATTTGTTTTGGACCACGCGTCCCTAATGTTAAGTTTATGTGCAGCTCATTAAACTCGTTTAGCAGCGCAACGGTATGACGAAGCGATCAACAAGATGGCAAAGAAAAAGGAAGAGGCACCACTGTCCCATGTTGCCATTAAGCCTGAGGACATCGTCATTATCATCATCTTCTTCTTTTTTTATGGATTAGATGCGTTACACTATGACTTTTGGACTTTCCCGTGACAGCTCATTTTTGTCCGTCCGTCTGCTCACGTGCAGAGGTGCACTTGTGCAAAGGCTAATCTACCTGTACGCTGTCTCATTCTGCGCGCAGGTACACCTGTGCACCTGTGTGTAGGCCGAACGTCATTCCATAGGCCAACGTCCTTTTATACAGCTAGCGCTGTAATATACGTGCTTTAGTGGAAGCCCACCTCACCATTGCAGGTCTAAGCTCGCCCATATAAGGGAGGGGCACTCATATATTTACGAGCGCAGACGATAACTTCAACTAGTTCGTGGGCCTCTATGGGAGCAGCGGTTAGAGAAGCGCAACGGGAAGGTACCCTGCTGCAATGATGGATACCCCAGTGCATGAAATTCCGTGGAGTAATCAAGGCGCAGCACAGAATAGCCTGGGAGGTTTTTGTCTTGTGTGTCGCTTCGTTGCGCTGTTGGAAACATGCTCACCCAACTTTCTGTACGCGTACTTTTGTCGTACTTGGGAAATTCATAGCTTCAAAGTCATAAGGAACCGTCTGCGGTATGTTGAAAGAAGTTACAGCTGTCCTGATGATTCCTTCACGAATGTTAGGAAAGGAAGTGGGAATGAGAAAAAAAAAGAAAGAAAGCTTTTTAGGATGCATTTCCTGTGAAACGCATAGCAACAGTTCACAACACTTGTTGTTGGGCTAGTTGGTAATACATACTTCTGAAGGAACCAGCGCACAAAACACAACGGACAAGAAAAAGGTGGTACACGACGGACAGGAGCGCTGATCCGCGCTGAGGAGCGCGGATCAGCGCTCCTGTCCGTCGTGTACCACCTTTTTCTTGTCCGTTGTGTTTTGTGCGCTGGTTCCTTCAGAAGAAACAGTTCACAACGGCGCGAAACTCTTCCCGGCTGTGGCGCGGTTGCTGCGTGTGGCGTTTCTTCGATTTCGCTAGCCGAAAGTCATCAGCTTCGCCGATTGATCAGCGACACTGGTAGTCGAAACGCCGTGCGCAACAGCGGCGTCACACCGGCGAGGAGTTTCGCGCCGATATCCCCAGTCTTGTTCGTGCAATTACGCGGACTGAGTTGGTAATTTGGAGACGGATATCTCGGAACACTGGCGCGCCCCGAGAGTTCCACCAAATTAAATGGTCTGAGAAAACGACCGCCTCTAAGTTTCCACTGTAAACATGCAAGCTAACTGCGGGTGCTGAAAAGTTCGTTGATTCACTTTAGTTGAGAGCGATCATTATGCTCTCATTTAGTGCCCGCCTTGTTGCATAGCTTGGGCGCAAGAGTGGCTATCGTGTACTGCTCATCGTCTATTTTAAAGCAGTTGACGTTGTAAAAGAAAAAAGAAAAGGCGGGTGGGGAGGAGGAAGGGAGATGAGAAAGCGCGCGCAGCACTTGGCATGCGGCCTGCATATAGTGCATACGCGCGCTCCGGTGCAGTTATCGTGGACTTTCCCCGGGGCCGCAACACCATCGAGCTGAAGCTGCACACGGATGGCGTGTACGAGCGCTCGGGGTTCCGCATCGACGTCAAGCAGATCTCCAGCGGGTGCCTGGCGACTCCTCTGCCCGGCGAAGGTGACCGCTGCCAAAGTGGAAGCGTTTGGAATGATTTCCTTCCGCGTTTGTGTGACACCTTGATTCACTCATAGGGCACTGAAAGAAGAAAAAGTGACTGATAAGGTGCTTTTCTTCATTCGTGCTCATATTCATATATCTCTGCACGCATGTATTCATCCATGTCCACATCCATGTACGATAATGGGTGAATGTTTATGAGACGCAAGTTCGCGGAAACAAAAAGTTACGGAGGGAACTTACGACTACTTGCGTGTTTTGAAGGCTAAAGCATTATTTGTTGTAATTTATATTTTTTTTCGTCCTTTCTAATGATACACCTGCTCACAGTCGTAAGGCAACGCATGCACTATATTCACCTTTATTCGCTAAGAAGCGACGCGATTTTGTTGCCTATGGACTGCTTGCTGGCCTCGCAATCTGAATGTCCTTGGTTCATTTCCGTACCTTCAGAACAAATTTTTTTCTTAGCTGATGACGTCACTGGGGGCTTGTGGACCACTTTTCCCGGACGCCGACCTCACCGGGTTTCGTTGCTAATGGGCCATATAAGTTGACTTTCGCCTCAAAAAGTATTGCCTTGAGCAGCCTGACAGCATGAAGGGACGTGCATACGCAATTCTCTGAAACCAATACCAGATGACCGGGTGGCGCCACATTTTTGTTTTCTTTTGTTTTTTGCGCAAACGTGTCCTGTAAAATTTTGTCTACGACTTCACGTCCAAACGAATCCCTATGACTCATTACCCGTCTGTATGCAGAACACAAAGGGTTTTTTTTTTTAGAAGAAGGAAGGAAAGCGTTTTCTGAGCTTGGGAGCAAGCGCAAGAGGCAGGCCTGTTTATAATGAGGTTCTCCTCATTTCAGCACCGTACATGCAAAAACGCAAACGACGTCGGCTGACCTCTCTGCTTTGAAGCGCGCACAGCCGCAGTCGCTGAGCAGGCGTGGGCTGAGGAGAAAGCATACAGTGAATTGCACCGTGAGCGCCACGATCCGCCGCGCTAACATGAATGCATGCGAAAGCGCCTCTTAAAAGTGCAGTAAAATCAGAGGCTGAAAAGAAAGTTTGCCTGCTATCGTTCCTTAACTTTACAGATCCAGTATGACACCAATTTACTGGCCTCCAAATTTCCCTACTGATTTCACGACTAGCCACTAAAGCAGCTCATAAAGCAACTAATATATTTCCAATTCACCGATACCTGCTTAACTAGTGAATTCTCAAAGAAGGCTCTCAAAAAAGGCTCGAAATGGTAAACAACAGGAAATTAACTGGACAGCGGTATCCTTCACCGAAGATTTGATTAATAGCGTTTAGTATGAGGTCGTGTGCGTTTTTTTTTTGTTCTCATAGAGACAGTAGTATATATATATATATATATATATATATATATATATATATATATATATATATATATATATATATATATATATATATATATATATATATATATATATATATATATATATATATATATATATATATATATATATATAAAGAAGGGGTGAAGATCGGATGGATCCGGTAGAACATAAATGCAATTCGGTTGACACACGGTAGAAAAACAACTTTATTCTACCAGGGTCTGGCCTTCGTCACTCTGACGAAGGCCAGCCCCTGGTCGAAACGTTACAATAAAGTTGTTTTTCTACCGTGTGTCAACTAAATTACGTTTATATATATATATATATATATAGTTGGATACAACTTTTAAAAAATAGCATTCGGTAACAATGGGCCACTGTCCGGGGCGTCTTGTATTACTCCGCTGACCAATCACAACAGTGACCAAAACCAGTTTTTTTTAATGTTTGACTGCACAAACAAACCAGAGGCATCAAAATTATTGAGCGTATACTATTTCGTTTCATGACTAGCTTTTTGTTTAGGTAACAAGAAAAGTTTCACAACGGTCTATTTTTTGTCACGGAGGAATTCTGTTCAGCTGCCCTGAATGTGGGCGGAGCTTCACTCCAGACTTAAGTCGTATCCGACTACACTTTACTCAATTTGCCTGTACAGTTAGTTAAATTTGAGCGCGCGAATCAGTCCGGAAAGCGCATACAGGTGCGAGCGCAAGTGGCCATCCGGATTTTTTTTTTGCTGTTCAGAAAATTTCTTTAGCCACAAGAAAATGGCACGTCATCTCATCATTGCTGCTGCATGCACACCATTAAGAGCTTCTACCTGTACTGAACAAAAGTCATATGTGTTCTTTGTATCCATACATGTTGAGCAATGAACAATTACAAACGACAAAAGAAGCGTCGATTGCTCAAACTCTTAATGCTCCTTTTGTAGCATCTACTTGAGACAAGGGCTTCCTTTGTTTCAACTCACATTCCTTAACCTCTCCGCGATGGCGTAATCACGTAGACTACATGGTGTGGTATGCGTAGACTGCGGTGTGTTTTGCAATAGGCGCAAACGGTGTCGCGGGGCACTCCTCCTCTGGCCTGCTCATCTGCCTGTGGACTTTCCCATCGCTGCTCAGAAGGTTTCACGGACAACAATGACACACTGCAGCTTCGGCTTATTTTGTTCGCTGAAATGTCGTGCTGGGACAAAGCTTCACACAGCGCACGCAAATTGCGACTGTGTACGCTTTTAGCACCCTTAAGCTTCAAAGACTGTTTCTTCGAACGGTCCATAGACGGCCTGAGTGGTGCTCGACGGTGCAGAGAAAGCGACATCTGACCCCGCAGCTGGCGGGTTTCAAACCGAACAGAAAAAGCACCTCTCGCGCATGTCCCCAAGGCACGTTGCTGCAATAGTGAAAAAGAAAAAGTAAAGCAGATTTCGCTTTCTATGTCCTCCGGTCACCGCTCGCACGTTCCGTACACTATAGACTGTGACATGAGATAGGGATTAAAGCATGCGCTCTCGCCCAGCAGCCTGCGACCAGGTGATCACAACCGAGGTGTTCCAGCTGATGAGCCCCGGATTCCGGCGCGGCGGCTACCCCGGCGGCATACACTGCGTCTACACGCTGCGCAAGCACAACTTCCGCGTCTGCGCTCTCGAGATCAAGATGGAGGCCTTCGAGCTGGAGCAGGATCCTGGCTGCTCCAAGGACTACCTGCAGTTCGGCACGCTGCGCTTCTGCGGAAAGCAGGCGTACGGCGCCACGCGTACGTACACCGTTCCCAGCGGTTGATGGGCGCTTTGTGCGAAATCCGTGCATTTCTCGGAGAGAAGGACAAAGGGTGGCAATTATACTGCGTCTGCGGTTGTGTTGCGGGCCTGTTAAAGCGGTGTGTATACGAATCACTAATCGCAATACTGCGGTCTATGCGCGAGGTACGCATAAGGCCAAAATAGTGGCAGCATCGTGGCGCTTTGGTGACGTAATCAGCCAGTGATGTTCCAGGTGGAAGACGAAATACGGCAGCGCCTTTTAACCCTTTTTTGAGAATTGCTCTTGAATGTATGAGCGTTTCTAGGATGCTTCGAGGCTATATGTCTGCGAATGCTGCGATTTATTGCGCGCGGTGAAAATGGACCTCACCTCGAAACTTAATTTGAACTTAGCGCTACACCCTTCTGCGAACTATTGGTCGAACCCTTCGCAAAATCTTTTTTGAAGCTCGTCCGTGCGTGCCCAAGCGGCTTCAGAATAGCGCTGGCACTGCTCCAAATACCCCGCATGGAAAATTTGCTAATTCGTGCCATGCTAAGCAAAACTTGAAAAATTGAGTAAATAATTGCAGTGGGCATTCACCTGGGCACAGCCATGTGACTGGAAAAAAGTTGTGCATGGGCCGTATTCTACAAGCTGTCCATTTTTCATTGTCCATTTCGCGTCGATTTCGTCCTCTGTCATTGGTCACTCAGATATACCCGCGGCTTTCAAACGTCTGTGGGAAGCTAGCCGGTCGCCAACCATCCAATGGCCGGCTATAGCCAGCTGTTTGAAAGCCGCGGGTATATCTGAGTGACCAATGACAGAAGACCAAATGGGCGCAGAATGGACAATGGAAAATGGGCAGTTTACAGAATACAGGCCTAGCTTTCTGAAGTCTTCGTATCTTAAAAAAAAATATGTTGGTCCACGATACACACCCGGGATCGCCGCCTCGCGGGGACAAATACTATGCCGGGACTGGAAAAAGAAAGAAAAATAAAGGCCCTCGCTAAGATCAACATGACGTCTGGCAGTTGGCAGTAGATCAGTAGCTCTGATCAGTAGATCAGTAGATCAGATCAGTAGTAGGCAGTTGGCAGTAGATCAGTAGATCAGTAGTAGTCTGGCAGTAGATCAGTAGCTCAAAAAATCAAAACTCTATTGGTTCAGTGTACTTAGGCGAAAAACTATCCAGTGTAATGTAGATTACAAACGCAAATAATTACAATCAACACGCTTTGCGCGTAGCCTTACTAGCCATACGGCTAGAAAGGAAGGCTAAACTGCTTTCTCACATCATCGTAGTTTAAAAATTTGTCCTCGTCCGCGCTTTCCTTTCGTTTGTAGATATATGGCTGCGCTGAGGTGGGTGATGATCATAATTATTTCCTGGTTTAAAATAAACGGTTTGTTTTGGTTTACGGGGTTTAATGTCCCAAAGCGACTCAGGCTATGAGGGACGCCGTAGTGAAGGGCTCCGGAAATTTCGACCACCTGGGGTTCTTTAACGTGCTCTGACATCGCACAGTACACAGGCCTCTAGAATTTCGCCTCC
The DNA here is from genome assembly GCF_055824585.1 of Amblyomma mixtum. Lineage (NCBI taxonomy): Eukaryota > Metazoa > Arthropoda > Arachnida > Ixodida > Ixodidae > Amblyomma > Amblyomma mixtum. Next base: position 220,335,181 of record NC_143014.1, read on the forward strand.
ATCGAAATTCAACCGCCGCGGCCGGGATCGAAGCCGCGTCTATGAACCTTTAATTTGCTCCCTAAACACGTCGGCTTAAACGAAGTTTGCTAAGCCGTTTTGTTCCGAAGTCTACAAATTGCCTACTGCGATAAGTTTAACAGATCAGCTAGCACCTAACTTTTAATCAAAAATTGGCAGTGGTTTAGCTCTGGTTAAACCTGGAGGATTGCGAAAGCAACGAGGAGAGAGATAGAGGCGATGGAGAGCGCGCGGCAGCGACGGCGGCGGCGCGCCAGCTGTGCGCCGTGTGCCGTCACTGCTCCTCGCGCATGCGCAGTATGGCCTTTCGTCAGCTCCGCGAAATGGCTCGGCAACTCGCGTAGTGTTGCTTTCGCAACAAAAACGTGAAAGTGTACGTTTCCTCTATATAAATACTTCCCCACTGTCCAGTTACTTTGGCTATAGTTCTGAAGGAAGAAATGCTCTTTCACTGCGGTCTATGCACCCTATACAAAATTCGTGGCGTTGAGGAGAATGACGCGGCACAGAGCCTGCTTAGTTCAACAGAAGAGTTGTGACCACTCACACGTCGATACAACCCCCACTTGGCACTGATTTGCGTAGCTATAAGCTTCAACGTGTATTGAAACAAAAGACAGGCGTCACAGACAGCCGAAAAATTGCATTCAGCAAATACTTTGCAGTGTTCGAGCATTCGAATTAAGCCACCAGAGTGAATCGCTGGTGTTGCCAGATGGTGTACGCAAGTTATAGCACTAGTCGCAACGTTGTGCTTCTCAGCTGTTTCATACGTTTAACCAACCGCGAGTTGTCAATCGGTAGCGCTAGAGTATCTGCAGTGTATACAGCACGTACTTTGATCCTTCTGCCTACGGCCTCCTAACTACGTTTCCTGGCACGCCCCCTCTCCCCAGGGACGATCGAGTTCCTCGACGACGAGATGAAGATCCAGTTCCACACAAACCCCACTGTGAGCGGTGCTGGGTTCCTGCTGACCGGCAAACAAGTGACCTGCTAGCCAAGCGGCTCCCAGAAGCTCAGTTTTTTTTATGAGGTTCATTAAACAAACTTGTTTTCACGCTGTTCGCATGTCGTTTTACTTGAAAAAATGGGTCAAAGTACCGTACGGGACTAACAAAGGTCTACTAGCATCTTTTCTCGTTATATTTTCCTTCATATCAGTTAAACAATCGGCAGACAAGCAAGTGTCACCATAAAAAATGCAGTTCAATAGATATCGCGAGCCCTTGAATATACAGGATACCCCAGCTACTCACAAACGTTTAAAAAATTAATAGACTCCTGCATGAAGCAAAACTTCAGACAGTAATACTGGCGGTTGCGTAGAGCAATGTGTATTTTCTGCTTGGTACTAACCTTGGTTATTAACTTAATTTGAACTTCTAAACCCTCTAATATCCGCGAAAACTTTGTTAGAAATCTATAGACTATAAAGAGGAAAACGACAAATTTTTGCATAGGGTATTGCTTGCTTTAAAAAAAAAAGAGCGAAATCTGTAATTCCCGCGGCAGAAACGCATGCCTTCAACATCCCGTGTTTACCAGCGCTGCTTCACTGGCGATTAACACTGTATTCAAATTCTTTACCCTGCAGTGGGCGTAGTCACGAAGCCGTGCGGGCGCGAGTGTCAGCGGTTTACGTATTGCTATTCCTAAGTTTGGAGCGCTTCCTCCACAGCTATCATGGAGCGGGCCGCTTTCTTTTCGAGTGAACCCTGAGTACGACATCATACACTGTTAGCAAAAAAAGACACCCAAAAGGGAGTAAATGGCTTGTCCTCTAACGCACACCCAAAAGGAGTTTTTTTACTCCATATGTATGGTGTTTTTATATACTCCCTTACATAAGGGAGTTGTGTTGGAGTATAAAGGGAGTTATTTTGGAGTGAAAAGGGGGTAAATTTTGTACTACCCACAGAGATGGAGCCCAAAAATGGCGTCATGTTTATTTATCATTCAGGCTCATTCTTACAGCAGTGACAGCGGCGGAAACGGGCAGTAGCTCTGCAAGCAGCCGGCAACCCAACTTGGGAAACTGCGCTGCCCTAATGTGACCCCGCGTCACGCATTCTTTCCGCCGTCTGCTAGCCCAGCGGCGGCGTACGCGGTAGCAGTCGTCTGCGTGTCGTCTCCTTTTGCTGTACGAGCTCGTTTCGTTGACCATGTTCGTAGATAAAGGTGTTATAACGTCAAGACCAAGGCATGCCAGGGAAATGGGATCGCTTTATTCCAAGCAGGCGTACATATATACCGATAGGTGACGTCACACGGTTCACGCTCAGCGATGGTCGCGCCAGATACACATGTGGGCGTGTCGGCCGACTTGCTGCGTTATCACAGTCTTTCCCGCTTAATTTAGTTATAAGCCATCACTCAAAAGTTCTGGGGTCGATACCAGTCTGGTTGTCTTCGCACACGAGCACTTCTACGCAGCGCTGGCTCCTCCCCTGGTGGTGCAGATAGTAGAGAGTTTTAGTATAGCGTCACCCTATCGCTTTGGGTCATAGGGGAATAGCGGGATGCTACTGCGCATGCGCAGAACGCTATCGGCCCTTGGGTGTTTGGGTGAGCGGGCGACGCGAACGCTAAATCGGCGAAATAGCGTACGCCCCTAAGCCGCTTTACGTTGGGACAACATGGCGGCGCCCGCCGAAGCGGACCCTCTCGCTTCATCACCGATTCGTCGTTGCCGCTGCTCTGTGGCTCACGCTCACATCAAACTAAAGGCTCACGAGGCTTTCGCTTTGGCTGAAGTTGCCTGAACAACAAAATTTCAGCGATAAAACACGCCTAATTTTCAGATTGCTTCCGTGTTTACAGAGCTGCTAGGCTTAGCGAGTACTCGTCGACTGACGTCAGAAAGCTCGGGAGGTTTGAACTACTGATCTCCACAAACAGGTTTGTAATTTTTTACCAGACCTTCACGCGCGTGCGACCTGCATATATTCATATTTATCATGTAGATATGTAAATATATTTATTTTCAGTGTACTCCTCCCCCTGTCCTTTCTACTATCCCCTCCCCTCTTTCTTTTCACTTCTACACACTGCCTGCTATCCTTTATTTCCGCTGCCCCAGCTCAGGTGCTTCCAGCAGTGACAGCAGATGCAGGGGAAGAAAAAATTCTTCTACCTTCCATATTCAATGCAAAATCTTAAAAAAACCATTACTACTACTACTCTTCCTGTGTGAATAGCCTTGGCTCGGATTGAGCATGTCCGCATTATAAAAAAAATATTTGCATCATTTTTCGCTTTTCCTAATTAGTAATTGGTAACTGAAACAGTTTGGGCGTCACTTTATTTACACAGTAAAAAAAGTGCAGCATATATATCAACTTATTTGTTCTGAAAGCTTCTCTTTCCCGCCGTCATGGCGCTGCCTTCAAGCAACGCAAAGCGACCATCCGCGACCCTATTCTATAGACAGAAAACGTGAACCCGTTCCCCTAACGCTAAGCGCATGCGGATAGGGTCCCCCTATTCGCCACGACGCTATTCTAAAACTCTCTGTCGCAGATAGTGTTGGCGCGTTGGCCAAGGGAGCCTCGGACTGCTCCTGCGGAGCAGGCTCCACCGTGGCCGGCTGGGTTGATCCGTCCGGCGCGTCAGCTGCGCCACCGGCGGGCTCCGATGGCGACAGTGACAAGTCCGTGTCAGGCAGGGATGTGGACTCTTCCACCGGTCGGGTTGTCTTAGCACCCACATTCTTGGGCGGAGGAGTAGAGCTGGGGTCGGCGTGCAGAGGACGCAGGTGATCGGCATGCGTGAAGCGCAATCCATCGCGCACTTGCACCACGTATGTCACAGCACTGACAACCTGGGACACCACACCTTCTTCCCAGGCAACACTTTCACCGCGCACAGTTTTCACAAACACACGGTCGCCCACAACAAACGCGCGCTCTTGCCCACGAACCAAATCGCGTTGTGCCTTTAACTGCTCCTGTTTGTGTTGCATGGTCTTTGCAAAATTAGGCTTGAGTAAAGAAAGTTTGACGCGTGGCTGACGCTTCAAAAAAAGTTCAGCGGGTGATTTGCCCGTCACACTACTTGGTGTGTTACGATAAGCCATGAGGAAGCTATCAATTCTTTCTTGAATCGTCAGCTTCGTATGTGATGCCTCGCTTTCAAGTACCTGCTTCAGCAAAGCCTTTTTCACGGTTTGTACAGTTCTTTCTGCAGCCCCATTGGATGCGGCATGATAAGGCGGGATACGCACGTGTTTTACACCGTTGGTGCTCAGGAAGTCAGTGAACTCCGCTGACGTAAACTGTGGCCCGTTGTCGCTCACCAATACATCAGGCAAGCCGTAAGCGGCAAAAACACCCCTAATCTTCTCAATGGTTTTTAATGCAGACGTTGAGGGCATTGGCCATACTTCTATCCATTTTGAGAACGAGTCTACCAGTACGAGGAACACGTTTCTTTCTTTCTGTGCAAAATCCACATGCACGCGTGACCAGCTGTGCGCGGGGTATGGCCAAGGGTGGAGAAGGACCGGCCGGGACGCAGGTTGAACTGCTTGGCAGATTTTGCATCGCTGCACGTACTGTTCAATCGCTAAATCGATCCCGGGCCACCAGACAAAACTTCGCGCGAGCATTTTCATGCGGCTGGTCCCCGGGTGCTCCTCATGTAGCATGGTTAGCACACGTTCCCTCAGTTGCTCCGGAACTACAACTCTTACACCCCAGGTTACGCACCCCTGCTCCAGCGATAGTTCGTCACGGTGAACATAGTAAGCTTTTAAATCGTCTGCACAATCTCTAGGCCACCCGTTCAACGTGAAGTGTGCCACCCGGCTCAGCGTAAGCTCTGTCACGGTGGTCGGCTCCGGTGCTTCCAAGATTGCCCTTTTCTTGGCGTCCGTAGGGTAAATACCTTCTTCAGTTACCGTGTGACCCAAGTACGTGACCGATTTCTGAAAGAAGCGGCATTTGTTCACATTGAGAGTGATGTTATATTCGCTCAAGCGCTGCAAGACACGCTCCAGTGTCTTCTGGCAGTCTGCCGTGTCATGTCCAGTCACGATCACGTCATCGATGTAACATCCCACGTGCAGGATGCCATGAAGCACCTCGTCCATCATTGACTGGAATATTGCCGGCGCAGTGGCCACACCGTAAGGCAGGCGTTGGAATTCAAACAACCCGAGACTAGTGTTTACAGTCAAAAAAGGTCGGGACTCGGGAGTAAGTGGCAATTGCTGGTATGCCGACGAAAGGTCTAGCACACAAAACACCTTTCCTCCTGCTAAAGCAGTGTACAAATCCTCCGGTCTGGGTAGCGGGTAATGATCTGTTTTCAGTGAGGCATTTACGGTTGTCTTGTAATCCCCACATAACCTGATACTGCCGTCTTCTTTTAAAACCGTGACTAGTGGCGTTGCCCAGTCGCTGCGCATCACTGGCTGCAGCATGCCTGTTTCGATTTGCTCCAACAGTTTCTGCTCGACCTTTTCTTGCAGTGCAAACGGTACAGGCCTGGCGCGGCAAAAAACAGGAACAGTGCCCGGTTGCATAACAACCTTTGCTTGGAATTTCTGTATTGTTCCTAATCTCCCTGAGAATACGGACGGGTACTTCTGCTTTAGAACCGCCGCTCTGTCATCGAGTGTCACCTGCCCAATTTCCAACCAGTGAAGTTTCAGACGTTCTAGCCAATTCCGTCCAAGCAGTGCTGGTAACCGCCTTCCGTTGTCCCTGACAACAATGACAGGTAGCGTCATGCTCTGAACTTTGTATCGAACAGCCACGTCACACTGTCCTTTAAGTTGTAACTGCTCCCCAGTATACGTGCGAAGAGACATTTTGCACGGCTAACATTTTACGTGCGAAAAGTGAGACTGGTACACTTGTTCTGGAACAATTGTGACGGCTGCTCCCGTGTAAATTTGCATATTCAGCGTGCGCCCCTCAATGTTAACGCCCACTTCATAACACGATTGGTTTGAGTTAACCAATTGATACAGTTCATTCTCAGAGTCTTCCTCGGAACATTCGAGGGCATGCGTCCGTTTAGATTTCGCCCTAGCAGCCGGACACATATTTCTCAAGTGACCCACTTTGGAACACTCGCGACAAACAGTTTTTGTACCAACAAACTTCCGACGAGTGTCCCCTCCCGCATCTTTCACATTTCTCGCTCTTGCTGCCTTGACCCTTCTGGGGTTTGGCTTGCCTCCAGTCTTGACTCGGTCGGCCTTTCATGACGTGCACCGATGCCGTTTGCTCTCTTGAGCGCATTTGCGCACTGTCTCGCACTGCTAGTTCCCTGTCCAGGGCGATTTTGCATGCGCTCTTAAACGTCAAGTCTCGTTCCGCGAACAGAGTACGCTGAGTCTCTTCATCCCGTATGCCGGCAACCAGCCTGTCTCGAAGGGCATCTTCCAAGAATTCGCCGTAATCGCACTTCCTGGCCAAGTGTTTAAGTTCTACAATGAACCCTTCGACGCTTTCCCCCTCTTGTTGGATGCGTCTGTTAAACTTGCATCGCTCTGCTATGACGGAGCTTCTGGGGCTGTAGTGCTCTTTCAGGACACCTTTAACTTCTTCATACGACTTTTCTCCCGGTGATTTCGGCACCGTGATACTTCTTAGTACTTCATAAGCCTCCGGGCCTATCACTGTCAAGAAGACGGAGAGGCGCTTCTCATTGGCTATGCCATTTGCCGTTAAAAAGTGCTCAAACCGTTCCAAGTACGACTCGAAGTTTTGCGTTTTAGGGTCGAAGTCCGATATCTTCCCCACTGATGGCATCTTGAAAGAAGTACAGAAGTTCGCTACTCATCTGTTTCCTCCGAAGAGCTGTCCCGCTCGGACTGCTGTTGGCTGTGGGACCGGTGGCCGCTTGAGCGATGCTGTCCTGCGAGGAGCACAAACGTAGCTGACGGCGTCCGTGAGCGTCTGTAGGCGGTAGTCGTACCCCAAGAGCACGTACTTTCCCCGCGAACGCTCGCTGGACGAGGGTACTGCTCGCCTGCTGCTCGATCGGCCGTTGCCTACGTAGGCGCGTAGACCGCCTCGTCGCCAATTGTTATAACGTCAAGACCAAGGCATGCCAGGGAAATGGGATCGCTTTATTCCAAGCAGGCATACATATATACCGATAGGTGACGTCACACGGTTCACGCTCAGCGATGGTCGCGCCAGATACACATGTGGGCGTGTCGGCCGACTTGCTGCGTTATCACAAAAGGGATGTTACATCATAATCAGTAGTTCAAAACTGAAAAGGAGACGCTGGGTAGTTTTCACGGTCATTCACCACGCTGTATTTGACCCAAAACCAGAGCAGAAAAGATGAAAATACACCTGATGGTAGTTTGGAATGGCAGTGCTTGCTTTCATATTCGCGTCATTAAGGCTTGGATTTTAAACATGGCTGAGGAAAAATGTGGCCTCATGAGCTCAATCAAGAGCTCAGCGTTGACACTATGTTCTATCACAGTTCCCTGTTCATGCAACACATAATCTGCTGCAACACATTGCGAGGACCACATTGAAAAAAGCCTGTGAAAATTAGGCTTAAGCGGGGGCTGTAACGGGGTGGCGACACAAACAAAGGAAAGTTAGGTATGGTTAGAGCACTGGAGGCTTCGCAGGAGCAATTCAATTATGTACCGTAATGTAGCGGAAAACGGCGACAAGCCGATATCTTGTACCACGGCAGGCGCCCTGTGAAGGAGCAGAAGTCAGCAGAGATCCGGCGACGATGGTAATCAAGCGGTCTTCACTCACCGCCATTATCAGACGACTGACCAGAAGCAGACGAGACGCTAGGTGGCGGGGCGGATTGCGCAAATTGGTGTTTTTTACTCCATTTCGGCACTGGTGGAGTATTTGGCACAATTAACTCCCTTTCTAGACTGGAGTAAATTCTGGTAAATCCTCATTTTTACTCCCTTATTCCCTCATGGGAGTAAAATGGAGGACAGTCCACCTTTTTACTCCCCACTCATGGAGTAAATGTTTTCACCAATGGAGTAAAAAGGGTGGCCGCCACCATTTTTACTCCCTTTTGGGTATATTTTTGTCTACAGTGTACACTGTTAATAAAAAACACCCAAAGGGAGTAAATGGCTTGTCCTCTAATGCACACCCAAAAGGAGGTTTTTTTTTACTCCATATGTATGGTGTTTTTATTTACTGTCTTATATAAGAGAGTTATTAAGGAGTGAAAAGGGAGTAAAATTTTTACTCTCTTATAGAAATGGAGCCCGAAAATGGCGTGATTTTTATAGTTTATTTATTCTCATTCAGGCTCATTCTTACAGTGACAGCGGCGGAAGCGGGCAGTAGCTCTGCGGGCCGCCGGGAACCCAACTTGGGAAACTCCGCTGCGCTAACGTAACTCCTCGTCACGCATTCTATTCGCCGTCTGCAAGCCCAGCGGCGGCGTAGACGGCAGGAGTCGTCTGCTTGTCGTCTCCCTTTGCTGTACGAGCTCGTTTGGTTGGCCGTGTTTGTAGATAAAGGGATGTAACATTATAATCAATAGTTCAAAACTGAGAAGGAGTCGCTGGGTAGTTTTCACGGTCATGCACCACGCTATATTTGACTAAAAACCAGAGCAGAAAAGTTGAAAACACCCCTGATGGTATTAGTCAAAAGTTTAGGGGAATCCCCCAAGGTGGAGTAAATTTGTAATAAGGGGGTAATTACTCATTGGCATCCACCCAAGCGCAGCCATACGGCTACAAAGGAAAGCTATACAGCTTCCTCAGAAACTTCGTAGTTAAAGAAAAATTCGTCCTGGTCCGGGGTTCGAACCCGGGACCACCGCTTCACCGGAGCAGTCGCTCTTCCTTTGTAGCCGTATGGCTGCGCTTGGGTGGATGCCAATGAGTAATTACTCCCTTATTAACCCTGATGGTAGTTTGGAATGGCAGTGTTTGCTTCCATATTCACTACATTAAGGCTTGGCTTTTCAATATGACCGAGAAAAAATGTAGCATCATGAGCTCAATCAAGAGCTCAGGGTTGACACTATGTTCTATCACAGTTCCATGTTCATGAAACACATAGTCTGCTGCAATACACTGCGAGGACCACACTGAAAAAAGCCTGTGAGAATCAGGCCTAAGCGGGGGCTGTAACGGGGTGGCGACACAAACAAAGGAAAGTTAGGTATGGTTAGAGCACTGGAGGCTTCACAGGAGCAATTCAATTATGTACCGTAATGTAGCGGAAAACGGCGACAAGCCGATATCTTGTACCGCGGCAGGCGCCCTGTGAAGGAGCAGAAGTCAGCAGAGATCCGGCGACGATGGTAACCAAGCGGTCTTCACTCACCGCCATTATCAGACGACTGACCAGAAGCAGACGAGACGCTAGGTGGCGGGGCGGATTGCACAAAGTGGTGTTTTTTTTACTCCATTTCGGCACTGGTTCAGTTTTTGGCACAATTAACTCCCTTTCTAGACTGGAGTAAATGCTGGTAAATCCTCATTTTTACTCCATTATTCCCTCATGTGAGTAAAATGGAGGACAGTCCACCTTTTTACTCCCCACTCATGAAGTAAATGTTTTCACAAATGGAGTAAAAAAGGTGGCCGCCACCATTTTTACTCCCTTTTGCGTATATTTTTGTTTACAGTGTACTTGCGACATTTCTTCCTTTGCACCCCTTTCTCAGGCGCTTAGAACCTTCCGCCACGACAGAGGTTCATGCAGACGGAGTTGGAATCATTGCTGTTCATACTCAGAGCTGCAATGAAAAACAGCAAGTTTCAAAACAGCAAACAGCGTACGCGAGTCGCTCCATTTGCAAATCAGAGCGCGACTGTACTCACTACATGAATGTCAGACAGTCAGTCCTCTTTGCTGCTAGTTCATGCCTACAAGGGCGCCCCCTTCACCGTCATTATATACCGACAACCAACACTGTTGACAAGCTAACAGAGAGCATCTCGGCTGGTGTGTCAACCTTCGTGGTCCGAATGGTCGCGTTTCACGGTGAGCCCTTTGCCTACAAGTGTTTGACTTCAGTGTCTTCACAACATGCGGTCGACAGCACGATGACTCAGACTTACCTTCGCGAATGCCACTCGCCACGACCAAATGTGGCGCTGATAATTTGATCATAACGTAGCATCATGGTCACCGAGCTTTCCTGATACTGGCGCGCTTAAAGCGGCATTGAGGACGATGTAAAGTTTACCTGTATTCATAGATTGTTCATCATAATCATCATCATCAGCCTGACTACGCCCGCTGCAGGACAAAGGCCTGTCTCATGTCTCTCCAAGCAACCCTGCCCTTAGCCAGTTGCTGCCACCGTATCCCTGCAAACTGCTCAATTTGCAGTTTAGCCTCCTATCTCAAAAATTCAAAAATTACCGTGGTGTGTGTGTGTGTGTGTGTGTGTGTGTGTGTGTGTGTGTGTGTGTGTGTGTGTGTGTGTGTGTGTGTGTGTGTGTGTGTGTGTGTGTGTGTGTGTGTGTGTGTGTGTGCGTGTGCGTGTGTGTGTGTGTGCGCGCGCGCGCGTGCGTGCGTGCGTGCGTGCGTGCGTGCGTGCGTGCGTGCGTGCGTGTGTTTGGTTCCTTCTCGGGGCGCGTCCTGGTCCGTGAAGTCTTGCCTTACACGTGGTGGAGGTGCACCTTGGTCCCCCTTGCCTCTTTTCCCTGCTTTGCCCTGGAGCTGCGTTCCGGTCGCCGCTTGTGTACTCTCACCGTCATGTCCCAAGAGGAGAACGCCGACGGCCCGGGTTCCTCCCGCTCGCTCTCTGCTGCCCCCGCAACTTGGACTGTGAGCAGCCGTCAACGCGACCCACAGATGTTTGCTAGCCTCCGCGGCGACGACATCGACGACTGGCTTGACAACTGCAACCGCGCGAGTTCCTTCAACCAATGGGACGACTCCCTTGAACTTCTGAACGGGTATTTGACTGACGTCGCACGCACATGGTTCCTTAATCATGAGACGAATATTCCGGACTGGCCCAGTTTCAAGCAGCAGTTACGACAGACTTTTAGCACTCCGGCTGCTCGGTCTCAAGTAATCAAGAAGCTCCAGGACCGCATTCAGCGCCCTACTGAGTCGTACACTTCCTACATTGAGGGTGTCCTCGCTGTGCGTCGGCATGCCAGTGCCACCATGACCAAGGCTGACCGTGTTCACCGCGTCCTGTAGAGCATCGTCTCTCTTGAGTTCAACGCTCTTCTCGTCCAAAACCCTACGTCCGTCGATGCCATCACCACAACCTGCCAACGCCTAGATCAGCTGCAATCCATACGTTTGCAACCTGACCCGGCTGCCTCCCTTTTGCCCGCCGACTCCGACCTGCGTGCGTTACTTCGTGCACTAATTCGTGAGGAGCTTTTCGCCCACGCTTCTTCGTGCCTCAACGAGCCTGCGAGTCCTGCTCCGTTATCTGCTGGTCATCATCATCAGCATCAGCCTGACTACGCCCGCTGCAAGGCAAAGGCCTCTCCCATGTCTCTCCAATTACCCATGTCCTTTGCCAGCTGCGGCCACCCCATCCCCGTAAACTTCTTAATCTCATCCGCCCACCTAACTTTCTGCCGCCCCCTGCTACGCTTACCTTCTTTTGGAATCCACTCCGTTACCCTTAAGGACCAGCGGTTATCTTGCCTTCGTATTACATGCCCTGCCCAATCTTCATTTAGACTAGGATGTCATTAAGCCGCGTTTTTTCCCTCACCCACTCCACCCGCTTCCGGTCTCTTAACGTACACCTACCATTTTTCTTTCCATAGCTCGCTGCGTTGTCCTTAACTTAATCTGAACCTTCTTCGTTAGCCCCCACGTTTCTGCCCCATAGGTGAGTACCAGTGAGATACAGCTGTTGTACAATTTTCTCTTGAGGGACATTGGTAAAGTGTCATTCATTATCTGCCATTCATATACACACACACGCGCGAAATTCAGAGGTTGTGGGTTCGGATCCCACCGGCGGCGTGGTTGCTTTTCATCTGCTTTATTATTAATTGTCTTTAAGAGACAAATTTATCACAGTGTTATCCTTCCATTGGTCAACACCAAATATTAAGAAAAAGGAACCATTCTCTTATGCACCTTCGTTTTGGTGGCTGTTGGCTTCCTTCTTACGCATGTCAAATGAGCCCCTCATTATCCCTTCCCTTGTCTGCTAAATAGCTTAACGAGAGTCTCGGTTCTGGCAGTATTGAAGCCATAGGTAGCATAAGAGGGTTCTCCCACAGCTTCCGCCCTCACCGTTCGATGACAATACACGTCGCACTCGCGGTAATACAGGGCGCACTACGTCCGCCGCTATGGTCGAGGATGGCGCTGGTGAACACTCTCAAGGTTCGGTCACACGCAAACATAATACACCCGAAAGCAGAACACTGTACAGCCAACGCTGTAGCTCAGTTGGTAGAGCACCGGACGCGAAATTCGGAGGTCGTGGGTTCGGATTACACTGGAGGCATGGTTGTTTTTTCTTCTGGTTTATTATAAATTGTCTTTAAGTGACAAATTCGTCACAGCGTTATTCTCCCAATGGTCGACACCAAAATTTAAAAAAAAAACGATACATTCCACTATGCACCTTAGTTTCGGTGGCTGTTTGCTCATTATCCCTCGCCTTGTCTGCTAATAGCTTAACGATGGTCTCGGTTCTGGCAGTCGTGATGCCATACGAGGGTTCTCGCCATAGAGGAAGGAAAACTAAGAAGAGGCCCATCCCGCCGTCGTCGTCGCGCAGCGGTGGCCGGTAGCCACGCGTGCCATTTAGAATGACTCTGACGTCATGTCATGCCTGGTGACGTCATAGCGTGACGTCATACCAGAGTGAGAGATGGGCTACCAAGTCGAGTCGTCGCGCAGCGGCGGCCGGTAGCCACGCGTGGCATTTAGAATGACCTCTGACGTCATGTCATGCCTAGTGATGTCATAGCGTGTTGTCATACCAGGGTGAGGGAGGGGCTACCAAGTCGAGTCGTCGCGCAGCGGCAGCCGGTAGCCACGCGTGACCTGTAGACGTGGCGCACTGCGTTCCTTCTGTTGGAGGCGCTGCGCTTTTGCTTTCGCAACCTACCAGGCTTAACCAAAGCTAAGCCCCCGCCAATTTTTTTGTCCCCACTTCCTGCATTTTTATCTGTATTAAAAATACAAATAAAGATTGATTGATTGATTGATTGATTGATTGATTGATTGATTGATTGATTGATTGATTGATTGATTGATTGATTGATTGATTTAATTTGGTGGCCGACACTGGAGAAGACTGCACTGCGAATGACGTGCTTCCTGGAGACGCTGCCGGTCCTTACCCGAGTGGCCATGACAGTCGAATGCGGTAACACGCAAGTGAACAGCTCACTGGTTGTAGCAGAGTGCGACGGGTCTCTAGTGTGCGGCCGGAACACCGTCCAAGCCTTTCGAAATGCTGGCGTGGCGCTACTGGAAGAATGCGCGTCGCAGAACGTACTTACATACATGTGGTTCACGGTGATGCAGCGACAGCGAAACTTTTGGCGGAATTTTCGTAAATGTTCAAAGAGAGCTTGGGTTGTAAGGGCCGCCCGTGAAACTACACAAAAAAGAGGCCGCTGTACCATGCTTCCTCAAGACTCGACCAGTGCCCTACGCGCTTCGGGAAAAGGTGTTGGCAGAGATCGACCGCTAAGTACAGGAAGGAGTGCTTTCACCAGTGAGAGTTTCCGAGTGGGTTACACCCGTCGTACCCGTAGTGAAACGGAACGGTGAAATTAGGCTGTGCGGCGACTTCAAGCTAACCGTGAATCCGGCGACACATCTGGAACAGTACCCGTTGCCGAAAATTGAGGGCATCTTCGCATCTCTCTACGCCAGGAGGGGGGGGGGGGGGGGGGGGGGGGGGGGGGTTCACCACTTTGGATTTACGACACGCGTATAATCAACTTCCGCTAGACGACGAGGCACGAAAAATGGCCGTGTTAAACATACACAAAAAGTTGTTCGCGTACAACTGCCTCACTTTCAGCATCGCATCGGCTCCAGCTTTGTTCCAGCTTTGTTCCAGCCCCGCCTCGAATCCGTTCTGCAATGCCTCCCTCGCGTCAAGGTGTACTTAGATTACATCATTCCCACGAAACACAGAACATCTTAGAAACGTCCTGAAAGAGCTCAAAATGACTTCACATGTCTTGCGCTAGATCGAAACGTCTCATAGACGTCGGCGGCAAGAAGTATTTTTCGAAACTTCTTTGTCTGCAGTAAAACGTTTCTTCAGCAAGGTTTCTGAAACGTCTACTCAAGACCATGTTAAGAAGACAGGCCTATACGCTCGGGCGAATGGCGGAAAGCTGCCACAGTGGATCAAACATTATATGAATCACGGCAGGTGTTTTCAGTCTTCACATGTTTTAACACAATAGCGTTAAGGGCCCCGTATCGCAGAAAAGCCGGTGTCGTCGCCGGCGGCGTTGGCCGTGAGCGAAAAATCTCAGAAGCACTAATAAATAAAACCGAGTAGGAAATTCGTCGAGTTGGGGGACCGAACCAGGGCTTCCGGAGTGCGGGACGAGCACGCTAACCACTCCACCACGACAGCTCGATGGTTTAGAACGAACAAAGGCGCGTCTAGTGAATACGGCGTTGTCTTAGAAGGGTGCTTTAGAGACATGTACTGTGGTGTGTATTAGTAATTATGAGCATGGAAATTACAGAAGTCGCAGTTAAGCGAGTAGCAAAGTACGTTTCCGCTACTTTTCCTCTTCGCTTGTCGCGCACGTATTGCCATCAGGCGGCGCCCACGAAAACCACTCCCTCCTCCTCCTCCACCTCGCAATGTATGCCACTGCCCCAACAGATAGCGCGCGACGGCAGCGCCTCCCACTCGTCTAGTTCGGGCGCAGTGGGGCCGTGCGGGGATGCAGGAATCACGCGGTGAGCGGCAAATAACGCAGTTCACCACGAAGCTTGCGGCTTGCTGCCCGTTCTATCGCGCTCTCTTAAAGGCGAAGCTTAAGCGTGCTCCACCGCTGCAACACTGCGCGAAGAGCGGTAGAGGACTCCCAGGGATCTATGAATATAGAGAAAATTACCTTCTGCATATGTAGGAATTAACCCATTACGCTATCGCGTCATACCCTCAAGGCGGGGCTTGAGTGTCCCCTCCAATTTTCCAACCAGTGAATGAACAAGCAAGTACGGCACATAAACTATTAGATGACTGTGCACTACATCGGTACTTGCACTTGACTTTTTGCAGAGCAGGCGCACCGGTGCAAGAACCGCGCTTTGTGCTCAAACTCTGGCAGCGCGTTTTGTCGTATGCAGTCCGAAATCACGCTACTACTAGTCTAATAGTCTGTCCACGTGAATTTAACCATTTCAAGCAAAAATAATTCTTTTAAGAAGTTTTAAGTGCTTAGCATTACATAAAAGCATGAGGTGAAATTTTTTTATTGTTTTTACGCTGTTGCTTCATCTCTTTTGCATTTCTGGAATGTACTACTTCTGGCCATTTGGCGTTGCAGCTCACAACTATTCTGTCTTCTTTTTCTCGCTCTTCTAAGCGTTTCACACTGCTGTTTGCAGTTTTCCCGCGCTGTCTTTTACTACCAGGACTGTGCTAAAAATGTGCACCTCCTTTCCGCAAAGGTAAGTCGCCTTCCATTTCTCCTCTGTGTTGAGAGCATCAACCTTACTGCGGCTAAGCCGCCAATGCGCCTGATTCAACCGTTGGCTAGTGTGTGGCTCGTTTGGTTTGCAAATCACAAAGCTGTGTCAGCCGGTGTTTTCACCCCAAAGTGTAACTTTCGAAGTAGGAAAACAGGGCGCTTCCAAGCGTTCGAGCTTTCGTTAAGTGGGTACCGCTATCTTGCTCTCGCATATTTAACATCCTCTACGAGCTGCTTTCTTACGAAACTGGTCCATCAGTTGGAACCCTAGAAAAATCGAGCGTCATCATTTGTTGGTTTCGTTTATGGGGTTTAACGTCCCAAGGCGACTCAGGCTATGAGGGACGCCGTAGTGAAGGGCTCCGGAAATTTCGACCACCTGGGGTTATTTAACGTGAACTGACATCGCACATTACACGGGCCTCTAGACTTTCGCCTCCATCGAAATTCGACCGCCGCAGCCGGGATCGAACCCGCGTCTTTCGGGTCAGCAGCCGAGCGCCATAACCACTGAGCCACCGCGGCAGCTGTCATTATTTGTGACATAGCTTCAAAGCGACCAAGCTTTGTTTAAATACAAGTAGAAAAGGCGCAGATTTTTTCTACACATTAAAGTCTGCTCGACTGCATCCTAATAGGATTTTATTGTTGCCAACAACTCTGCAGTGTCTCGCTGTGCGCTTTGCATCAAGCGGCCGTGGTAGTGTCCTCGCGAGTGTTCGAATTCAAGTTAATTTGATTACTACCAGTGACACTTGTGTTAAGAAGGCTTTGGTTATGCTTATAATAGCGGAATAGAATGTGCAGTATCTGTTATCATGAAGTCATCATAAAACCCGTCGTGGTGGCTGTGTCGCTTTGCGTTCAGCTGCCGATCCCAAGATCGTAAGTTATTTGACGCCGGCCACGGCGGTCACATGTGGTTAAAGCTGAAATATAAAAACGCCCGAGTGCTGCGTTAAAGGTGCACTGAAGAGGAATCTGAACTCGTATTTTTACCGCTGGAGTTCGATCTACACGTTCCGAGCGTTCTTAGAAACTTCGAATCATTGCCCTGTGCGGCCGATTTTCGATTAAACGTCCCGACTCCCGCCTTTTTTTTTTAATTCCCCGCAGACGGTGGGAGGAGTCAACCAACCTTTTAACCAGTCCCGTGGCAGCTTGGCGGAGTGATTCGTCGTGATCGGCGAAAGCAAAGAGTCCACGCGTATTTTTATTTCCGTGGGCCTAATTTGTAGCTATGTCTGGCTGGATTATTTATTCACATAACCCCTCCCCCCCCTCCCCCCCCCCCCAAAAAAAAAGCGAAAGCGAAGCCGCCACGCGACTGCCTGAAAGGCACTCCACGCGTTGGTTGACTCCTCCCGCCATCTGCGGGGGAATTCGAAAAAAAAAGCGGGAGCCGAACGTTAATCCGATTTAAATTAGGGAAATCGGCCGCACAGGGCAATAACAAGTTTCTAAGAATGCTGGGAACGTGTAGATCGAGTTCCCGCGGCTAAAAGACGAGTTCAGATTCCTCTTCAGTGCACCTTAAGTAAGCGCACGTTAAAGAACTCCTAGTCCAAACTAATCCGGAGCCCTCCACTACGACGTCCCTTGTTGCCCATATGTCGCTTCTGGACGTTAAACCCCGCAATTTACAATGTACAAGTAGCAGAAATTTTATTGGTTTCATGAAATTCAGTGACCGCATGCACAAGCCAAGCAAACCAAGAACTGAAGCAATATATTGTCGGTGGCGTGTTTTGTTCCAGGTATTAGACAATAGACACCTTTAGCATACCGTGTACCGGGCTACCGGTGCCGGAGTACCGGGAGCCCGCGCGCAGCCAATGCGCATGTGCAAATCGGCTTGACGGCGCCAGATGGCGCCACGTGCCCAGCAGCTACGCGCGCGCCAGCAGCATCGGGACCAATCAGCGCGCGCTCAGTAGTGGTGGGCGGGCTCCCGGTACTCCGGTAACGCTAACACGGTACACGGTATGCTAAAGGTGTCTAATAGACACCTTTAGCATACCGTGTTATCGTTACCCGTACCGGAGTACCGGGAGCATGCGCGCAGCCAATGCGCATGCGCAAATCGCTTTGACAGCGCCAGATGGCACCACGTACCCACGAGCTGCGCGCGCACCAGCAGCATCGGGGCCAATCAGCGCGTGCTCAGCGGCGGTGGGCGGGCTCCCGGTACTCCGGTAGCGGTAACGGTAACACGGTATGCTAAAGGTGTCTAATACAGTGTTACCGCTACCATTACCGGAGTACCGGAAGCCCGCCCACCGGCGGTGAGTACGCGCTGATTGGCTCCGAAGCTACGGGCGCGAGCACAGCTGCCGGGTATGTGGCGCCATCTGGCTCCGTCAAGGCAATTTGCGCATGCGCATTGGCTGCGCGCAGGCTCCCGGTACTCCGGTACCGGGGACGCTAACACGGTACACGGTATGCTAAAGGTGTCTTGATGAAAATAAACACCTTTAGGTACCGTGTTGCCGTATACCGCTACCGGAGTGCCGGGAGCCCGCCCACCGCTGCTGAGCACGCGCTGATTGGCCCCGATGCTGCAGGTGCACGCGCTACTCGCGGCTACGTGGCGCCGTCAAGGCGATTTGCGCATGCGCATTGGCTGCGCGCGGGCTCCCGGTACTCCGGTACCCGTAACAATAACACGGTATGCTGGGTCTATTATGGAAGAATACGTTCAGTTAACTATGGTTGCCTGATTTCTGTTTATTTGAGCAGGGCTACCCTGAGCTATTTCATTTGCTGTTTGCACTTGTATATGCCTCGTTGCTAAAGATTTGGAAGTGTTGTGTTTTGCTTTAGATCTGCAGTTGGTTATGAACCCAGAGAAAAAATTACCGACGATTACGTTACTTCCTAATGCGAAATTTGAGCGCAGCAAATAAGCTGTTTCACCTTTTCGATAGTGAGCCAACCCCAGCTGCGGAGTTGGTTTCAGGGACAACGCCGCCGATGACGACACAAACAATATGATACCCTCGCTTCCACAGCGCTAAGAACCAGGTCTAGCCGTGGGAAGGTGGTCACGTATTCGTCGACGTGCCGGGGCCTACGTGAAATAACCGGCGCGTCGGCAACTGAAGAGCACCCTATCCGCCACACAAGAACAGGGGGGGGGGGACCCTTTCCTCCTCTTTCTGCATGGCGGCGACGGTGTTCTATGCAGTCACGTTATCTTGACTCTCTAGCGGCGTCAGCGGCATCCAGCGGTATCAGTCGGTCGCTGCTAGCGCTGGGGGGATGAAAGGGGGGCGGAGCTGGTTACGAGGCCGACGACAACGCCGACGACGACGCGAAACCCAGGAACGGACGCCAAAGAGCTGCGCTCTAAAAATAAAGGAGCTGAGAGAACCGTGAAAATCCGGATGCATTACTGCATGGACATGTTGGACTTGCCAAGCTTTTGTTTCATTACAATTGACAGCTACAACACTGAGGAAGTCTACTCAGTGGTACTGCTGTGTGTGTGCTGGCTGTTCGACGATGTAAGGAAGTGACCCCTTATCAGGAAGGCCTCCTTGAATTTTTTGATAAGCCATTGCAGTGTGCACAGCTGGTGTCATGGATGAATTCACTCTGCACATTTCTTTTTAGGTGCAGGCTGTTCAACAGTGGTTTTCAGAGAACTTCCTGGCCTGCTCAACTTCTGAAGTTTTGGTAAGCACTCTTCATAGCTGACACTGTTTTTCTTTCACTTCATGATTTCTTGTATAGGTGCAGGCTGTTAGCAAAAATTTATTTCACAAATTCTGTTTTTTGCTTGACCTGACCTTTTGGTTTAGTTATACCTGCTACAGTTTGCCAAAAGAGCAAGGGCTTTGGTAGTTTCAAGGAAGGAATGAAAAAGAGAAGGTGGTAATTGTTCTCCCCCCGGCCAGATTGAAAACATGCTCATGAGGACCTGTCTGATGGTTTTGCTTGATTAACCACATTGATCATTGATTAACCGTGAATTTGCCTTTCTTGAGAAGTCGTTGCCGGAAGATTAAGATAGGATAAGTAGGTTTTTGTGTGTCTTTTGGCGGGATTATGTACAAATGTCGTTTGTGATAATAAATCTTAAGTTGAAAGTCAGCGCTCGCGTTGTTGTGTGTGCAAACGTTGTCGTCTTTTTTGCGCTGCTAAAAAATGGATAACAACCAACTCGCCCAGCTTTCTGTTCTAAAGTTAGGCCGCACCATGAATTCACCGCTGACTTTGCGGCGCCCAACTTAGCTGATGAAAGCAATAGTGCAAATCGTGGGCATATTCTGATTGCTCGGCACGAAGCAGCTGAGCAATTAAGTTGTGGAAGTGTTACCACAGCTTGGAGACTTGGCTCATGCATCGAGCAAGTTTTGCCAGTGACTGCCTTTACTTTTGTGATCGCATGAAAAAAAAAAGAAAACGAGAAGCAACTGCCACCGATATACCACGTGTTGCACAGAACCAAGCGCAGTTGCTGCGCCTCTCGGGAATCATGCCGGACTCTCGATTCTCGTGCACATAGCAAGAGCAAAGTTATCTTTAACGCAAAGCAAGCGCGCCTTGGCGGAGCCAACACGCTTAAGCAGACGACGCAGCGGAGGCCCCACCTACAGCTGTCACTGCGCTTGCACGCTAGTTCACCAGACGCCCGCGAGAGGCCACACAAGAGCAGTGTTCCAAGGTAGAAGTAGACGACCATGTACATACTTAGGAATAATGATAGCTGCACAAAAAAGGAGGCAGCAAACGGAGAGCAGACAAGGACGGGTGCAAATTTTCCAACTACTTTTATTGTGAACGATTCGCAAATATATGCATGCTGTCTAAGCCAGTGGTTATCCACGCTTTAATTCCCCACATCGCACACAAAAAACACCGACAGAAACACACCAAAAAGCACTTTCCGTACGTGCCTTTTGTGTATGTTGTGGGGAATTGAAGCATGTGCAACCAAATAACCCAGCAGTTCGCCTTGAGCAAAATTCTTTCCATCCGTGTCTCATGTGTGCTGTGGGGAACTGAAGTATGTACTACCAACTGGCCCAGCAGTTCATCTTGAGCAGGGGTAATAGTCTGCTCATGTGCAAATATGCCAGCTTTCTGTTTGAGAGTGTGATGGAGGCCATGCCGTTCAAATTCTACGGTTTCCCGTGTGACACGGTTTGCTCTCTTTAACAACGGAAGTGTTTTACAGAGCTTTCCACATTTGCCTTTTTGGTCGCAGCCATATTTCTACAGGGCTGTGCCAGCCGCGTTCTGATTGGCGGATTTCATAATGTGTTTTACTGCACATGTGCATCACAGCCCAACATGCACGCGCACTCAATCAAGCTGTAAACAGTGAAAAGGCCTGTAGGTCAGATGAAGTCTTGCATGTCAGGCAATGACTTGCCAGAAAACCTTCAAAATCTTTTCTTTTTAAGGGAGCACATAAAGAACGTAAAAAAATGCGCGTGAAGAAAAATAATGTTGTGTTGTGTTGGTTAAGTTTTATGTCACATAGGCAACTAAGGCCATCAAGGGCTGTTCACCCAAATTAGAAAACACTGCCGTTATTAAAAAGAGCAAAATACAAGTCGGACGGGTAATTATAAAATGTGAACGGATTTCTAGACTTGGGGAAGGCTGCATCAGCATGGCTTGCATATCACCCTCTCAAAGAGGTGGCATTATTGCCCATGTGCAGATGATAACCCCTGGCTTGGACAGCATGTATATATTTGCGAATCACTCACAATAAAAGCTGTTGGAAGTTCAGCGCTCGCCCTTGTCTACTCTCCATCCGCTGCCCCCTTTTTTGCGCTGCTGTCATTATTTCTGAGGAGCAAACAACGCTGTTCAACGCACGACACTGTAAGTACTACGGCGACCAGAGCCATTCAGGGTGGCACGCGTTCCATAAATGTGCTCCTCTGAGTCTATATTCGCCAACTGGTGGCTCCATCTCTGGGGAGGAAGGAGTACCAGTAGTCAGCTGCTTTTTCTCAGCAAGTGGTCTATTTTTTTTTTCCGATGCAAAGTGATTCAAGGACTTTCAAGGCTAACTCCTTCACTTGCTTAGGGAAACAAGGCACTTTCAACAGAAGGCTTGCAGAAGACACAAGCGATTTGGCGGATGCCATGTTTGTGAATGGTGGTACACCACTTCACAGCACACCTCCGCAGTGCTACGGTCCTCGTTTTGGCTGTTTGACACTGGTTATTTGTTTATCTTTCCAACCAAACGAGCAGCCAAGCAAACATTTCTCTAGTGTAGACGAGTGCACTAGACAGCTCTAAAGCTGAAAAAAAGAGAAAACTTGAAGCAGTTGCCACAGAACAATGTGTTGTTGGAAGAGAGCCCGACCAGTGCAGCAGGGCTCCTTAATTGTGGTATTTATTTTTGGCCATAGAATTAAATAATATGTACTGAAATCTTTGAACCTATTTTTCTCAGTTTGCAATTTTTTCTGAAAAAAAAATTAAACGTTGAAAAACTATCATTTCCAAACTACTTTGCGAACAGCTGCTTTCCAGGTGGTTTCTAAACTGAAATTTTGTCAAGAACAAGATAAGGTACTTCTTAGATCCCTAAATATTTTCTAACACACACAAAAAAAATTGGATGACTGTCATATATTGACAACAGAACAATACCTTCGTTTTTAAAGCAACGACATTTCTACAGAAATGACATAAAACACGTGACCGGCCTTATTTGTTGACTGTTTGTTGAGTTCCTGCAGCCCTAATTGGACTAGGCAGCTGTAGATCGCACATTGCTGCAAACTACTGGAGAGATGGAGTATAGTTTGCGGCTCTGGTTTCATGAAAATCACTGCACTCCGTGCACTGGAACACTACAGAGCACTTCCAAGTAGAGAGGGTGTGCACAGCAGTCACACTGCACGGTTGTTCCATCCTGAAGCTCCTTCTTTTCCATGTACTCTGCACAACTTTTAATACTGGTCACAATCCTTGGGTAGCATTGTCTAATTACACTGCCAGTGCTCTGTATAAAGGTACAAGCCATACACACTGCTGTTGCGTGTCTTTATTACAGTGTTCAACAATGGCATTAACAAAAGGCACACATGTGCACATGCAGAGTTCCAGGACAATAATATGTTGTATTATTCCCACCAGAAGCTTATCGAAAGGCTTGGTGAGAGAGATCGTACAAAGTGCCAACATTTTGGCGGAATAAATAGCATTTCACCGGCTTTCAGCACACACTCCGTGTATTCTGCTTTTTCAAATAATGGGAATTTATCAAAATCCGGATCTTCAACATCCACCTGTAAGAAATCCCAACACTAAGTAAGTACACAGCATGGCACAAACTTTACATCTCAATTTGGCGGTGGAGCCTGCATTAGTACACAACAATTATCAGCCCTCTTCTTCATAAAACAAAACCTGCATCCTCTATTAATATTAAAGGGAAATATTAAGAAAAAGAAAGCGAGTAACATAGATCAGAGAAGAACATCCAGTTAATGATACCATGGCATAAACATGACAACCAAACAGACTTGGGCAGGACATGTAATGCAAGAACCAATAACCTGTGGCCTGTTCGGAGAAGGGAGTGGATGCTAAGCCAAGGGAAAGGTAGCTCAGAGGCAGCAGAGAGTCAGATGGGGAGATGAGATTGGGAAAGCTGTTTGGGCATGGTGGTCAAGGCTGGCACAGGACAGGTAAGAGGTCAATGGAAGAACCCTGTGAACAGCTATGAATGTAACCTAGCTGATGACTATGACATTCCTGTGTGATTCTTGAAGCTGCATATGCACTGTGTTTCATCCATGTCACGCCAGTCGCACCACACTCACTGACTCATTCTGCATGCACACAAATACAGTGCGACAAAATTGCGGAGCAAAAGAAGGAGATGTCAAGGCGAATCATCCACACACCACAGAAGCCTACGGCTAATCAGAATGGTGAGCGGCGCTATGAGCAGAACAGAATACCCAAAGCAAAGACATGGCAGGTTTGTTCTGCCAATAGCGATATGGAACACAGCCTGTGCCCGGGCATGGCACGTAAGCGGGCAAAAGTGCTCAAAAATGCACTGCATGTGGGGACCATATATGAAGAGCATTCGTCGCCAGCACTTCAAAAGCGTGGAAGGCAAGAACGTGACGCTGCTGGTAAAGGAGTGGCACACCAAGCCCCTGAGGTGCGGCTTCAGGGAGCAGTGCGAAATCAAGACCTTGAGGTGCGGGCCTGAACGTGGCGCACAAGCACGAAGATCCTCATAACCCCCGAATTTCGCACTCGTGAAGTGGCTCAATGAAGTGAGGTGCACAAGGTGTAAGGTCATATACAACCAGCTATAGCGCTGACATTCACTATGTCAGGAGATAAGTGATGGGCAATTTTTCTACCATTATCTCCATGTGTGCAGGCTTCAAAATTGTTATGTGACGCACCATTTTGTGTTCCTTTCCGTCATTCATAGAATTAAACAGCAAGTCTGCGCTAGCAAAACGAACCACACACCTTTGTACCGCTTGTACCGTAATGCTTCAGACAGGGACCAAGAAATAAAAGGCAGGGCGCCTCTTTCTCGTCTGAAGCGCCAGTCTTTTTATAATAGGCTATACTTCGCACAATTCCAGTGCAGAATGCTGGTGCGCATAGACTCTGCTGCCTAGAGCCACTTGAGATTTTTTCCAGACGGCTGGGCAGACCAAAACAGGAAACATGCGGGAAACAACGGAAGTCTTCGATTCCCCCCTTCCTCCTCCTCCTCCTCTGGCATACCTCCCTCCTACAGGCAGCAGTGTCATCAACATGATAGGGCCCACAGAACTCGCACGCTCATTGTAGGCCGTGTTTTAATGCGACAGCATTAAGAGTGTCATGAAGGCGAAAACTGCCCGGCGTCGGCAGTGGCATAGCCTGAAGACTGCACCTGCCAGCCAGCCCACTCTCCCCTCTCCACTTGTTGGAAAGAGGAGGGAGACGCCGGACTAAAGATGACTCAGCAAACATTAATGAAACAAGCGATTACAAATATTAATGGAATAACAACAGAACGAGAATCAGGACAGAATCATAATTGGAATAGATTGGCAAGTGAAGGAAAAATGCTATCGCAATTCCTCTCTGAATTCCTCTGTCAAACGACCTTGTGTTTCGTGCGGTATCAGGGAAGATAAAGGCCGTTAACTCAGAAACATGCGAAGTTTAGCGGTCCGAGGTCCTACAAGGCTACCTACGGAAGTACTTTCTGCAGAACATCTTTAATATGGATGAGACAGGCTGACCATATAAACATGTGTAAGGGCCGCACTTTTTTTCCAGATTTGAGGGCCAATTTTTGGGCTGCAGCCCATACACGCAATGTTCTAAAAAAAAAATTTTTTTTTAAGTAAAAACACAATGATCAGGGAACAAGCGGCATTTATTCTACGTTCAATCGTCACTCGCTGAGTCTTCCGACTGAGATGGTGTTGTGCTCTAGTGGATGCTTATCCCACAAGAAGTCGCACAGCATGTCCACTGTCAACGTGTAGCCGTTGTTCCGCACTTCCATCACACATAGCAGGGCAGCTAATCTTCCATTTAAGGAAACTTGCACGGCTTGCCTCGGAAAGAGCGCTTTTTGCAGCTTGTGTTCCTCAATGCATCCTTTTGGTTGCACCAACGTTGGATGCACTTCTCAGCCGCATCGAATTTCCTGCCGCACGCTTGCCTTGTTCGAGAGCGAACTCCCAGCCGTATAGCCATTAAGGTGCTTGGCGAAGTGCGAAGCTTAGCAGCAGCACATGACAGCCACAACTACGGTGAACTAACCACAACCAAAAATCCCGTGCCTTTGACAGCCAGTTGGTGATACCGATGACAATATGGATAGCAGGAGCTCGCGGCGGAGGAAAAAGTTAACAATGATAATGATGACTCTCAGCCTCGGGCACAGTTGGTGATACCGATGCCAATATGGATAGCAGGAGCTCGCGGCGGAGGAAAAAGTTAACAATGATAATGATGACTCGCAGCCTCGGGCACCATCCGTAGGCGGCACCTGGAAACTCCTCTGCGCGTGCACGGTCGAGCTCAAGGAGCGGTGGTAGTGCATGCACGCACTCCTCTCCAGACCAGCAAGGCGCGTGTGTGGCCTCTGCGATCAAGCGCACCGTTGCTCGCAGCTGGAGCTGATCACGGAGACCACAGCGTGTACATTTCAAAGGCTATTCCTGCGTGGGTCGAGGAAAGTTTGGATGCGGCCCTTACACGGATCTTTTTTTTTTTTTTGTTCTAATATTCCCCTTCAGGAAAACAGGGTGTGGCCCGTACACGGGTGAGGCCCTTGCACGCGTTTATACGGTATTTTTCGAGTTGCTGCCCGTCAAAACCATCACATACAAAGATGACAAGTGTCCGGGGGGTAAAAGAAGCAAAGAACGAGTAACGGTGACGGCGAACATGACCGGAAGTGAAAAGCTACCACTGTGGTAGGAAAGTCAAGCAATCTTCGCTGTTTCAAGAGCATCAGGTCCTTCCCAGCAGACTACGCAGCGAACCAGGAAGGCTTGGATGACTGTAAAGTTGTTTAAGCAGTGGCTCACGAAGGTAGACAAGAAGTTTGAACACTGTGGCCAAAAAGTCCTTCTTTTAGTCGATAACTGCTCTGCACACAAAACTGAAGTTGAAATGAATGCCATTGAGTTGGCCTTTCTTCCAGCCTACACAACGCCAGTGCTGCAACCTATGGACCAGAGGATTATAAAAGATTTGAAGACATTTTATCGGTGCCACATGTTGGAAAGAATTATTTTATGCCAAAACCACGAAATGACCCTCTTGAGACCGCTGCAAATGCTTGTGCGTGCTGGGGAGCAAGTAACAGTGGCTATTAGCCAATTGCTATCACCACGCAAGTGGAGCAAGCAGACGAGCCACCTACGCTTAGAGACTGCGTCACTAGCATCACTGCTCTCATGTC
This sequence comes from Amblyomma mixtum, assembly GCF_055824585.1. Taxonomy (NCBI): domain Eukaryota; kingdom Metazoa; phylum Arthropoda; class Arachnida; order Ixodida; family Ixodidae; genus Amblyomma; species Amblyomma mixtum. The sequence continues at coordinate 220,361,724 of NC_143014.1, forward strand.
GGACGTTCTGAAAGACATCTCCTTTGCAGACTGCGTCGATGTGGATACGAGCACAGTTGTCTATGATGCATCCACAGGCAAGATCATTTCCCAAGTTAAGAACACAGAACCTGTCACTGCCAGTGACGATGACGAGACACTGATGCAGCCCTCCACTGCAGAAGTCATGGCTGGACTCTGTGTCGCCCACCTGTTCTTCAGTTTTGAAGAAGGCGAAGAGGAGGCCTTCTGCCACATTCGCTCTTCAGAGCAAAAAGTGCTGGCCACTGCCATGCCATGCCCTGCTGCTTCCTGGTCGCATGTAATGTTTTTCTTCACTGCTTTTGTTGGTTCGAACTTCGGTTAATTCGAACTGAGATGGTGTCCCCTTGTGGTTTGAATTAATTAGCTTTTACTGTACTGAATACAGTAAAACCTCAATAATTTGATACTGATTAATTCGAAACCTTGGACAGTTAGATACTAAGGTCCCATAATTTCTAATGTAAATTTTACCGGAAAATTTGAGCCAGCAGCTTGTTGCAGCTCGGTTAATTCAAAGATCTGGGATGCTTTGCGGGAATGCCCAATTTCAACTGCTAACACAACGTCGAGCCTCGTATAATCGGCACACTAGCCCATATTAAGCCACACAACGCCCAACTGGACTCTTCAATGCTTCACACACCTTCACACGCACTGTGATGACACTGCTTTAGTGTGCAGCACTGTGATGTCATGCTGGCCAAAGCAAACCACTGCAGTTTCACCTCCTCTTGACCGCCAACATGCTCAGTGATGTCTGGCGCACCGGTGCCGAAATAGAGAGTTTCTATTTCGAGGGTGCCGTGCACCGTACTGAACTCATCAATACAAAATGCATTGCACCAGGCCCCGATTGGCTGAACGGATCCCGTGCGTTCTCTTCTTGCTCCAATCAAAGTTGCTCCTATCACAATTGCCTGTCTGAGCATATAATTTAGATCTGCACCGTGCCACTAACCTGACAAATCCAACCTTGGCCACCGCCCTAGTGCACCCCGAAAACGAGAGTATAAAAGCGCTGGTGAACGGTGAAGAGCTTAGCCAGAGCAACTGAGTTTCATCAAGGGAGGTACGCGACAACGTTCTGCGTACATCGAAACCGGTGTGATAAATATTCTAGCAACTGCCATAGGCATGGCGGCCACGTTGAGTCCATCCAAATGAGCCCCCACTAAAGGAAGAGTTAATCATTAAATGTTGAACGCATCTCTGCTGAATGCAATGGTAGTGACAATGGTAGTCCTGCACATGGCTGAACGTTTCACACTCCTTTTCCATTTTGCTTCGTTTTCAGATAACCCGAAATGTCGCTTAATTCTAATATTTCACATGGCCTGACAGGCTTCGAATTAAAATGAATGAGATGCTACTGTATATAAGTGTATGTTATCGCATATGAGGTGCTGCTATTACTGTATCACTTGCCTGACTTGTGTTTTCAAGCAGCTGCTCTTCATAAGGATACACAAAAGGAGTCTGTGCTTTCCCATAAAGCCGAATGTACTTCTCTCCAAACACCTGCAGCAAAGAGAAATTTGCTGTAAAATGAGTGCCACTGCCATTCTCAATATTCTGCATTTTTATGATCCTTAAAGGAGCATAGATGCCTAACTTTTGGGTGCGTGTTTTCTTCTTTGTAATGTTGCATAAGGTGTTATTATACATGGATTACCGTGTGGTATTCTTCTGCGACCGCTAAATAATTTATAATCAAATTTTTCTGTCATGCTATTTCGGTTTCGGTTCCAACAACCAAACGATGGCTGTGATGTCAAAGTGTGGTTATCCGTCATGTGAGGCATGGAAAAACTGCGATATAATCGCTGCTTCATCGTTTTAATTCACTACAGTGCTGAAGCCAGCCTTCCTCAAGAGCAGGAATGACAGCGAATGTAGGAGCAGCGATTATATTGCTGTTTTTTCATGCCTCACAGGACCTATAACCACACTTTGGCATCACAGTCATCGTTCAGCTGTTGAAACAGAAATCGAAACAGCACGAGAAAGAAATCAGATTATAAGATACTTAGCGGTCGTAGGAGAATACCACATGGTGATTCATGAACATGATGTCTTCCGCATCATTGTAGAGAAGAAAACATGCCACCAAAATTAGGTGTCTATACTTCTTTAATACCATGAGCTGAAGCCAAGCAACAAAAAAATATATAACATAATATGCACGACTATTTGCTGAATAATTAATAATTCTGCAAGCACAATACGATGCTGTGTTTCATAGTGAATCTTAATATACTAAAAATCTAGCTTGCTTTGCAACACCCTTTTACCATGCTTAATACAATTTGGCACTCTTTGCAAATGCTCATAAAAAGGATAAAATTTCCTAATGACTGTCCATTCACACTCACCACAAACATTTATTTCATCATCATCATCATCAGCCTGACTACGTCCACTGAAAGACAAAGGCCTCTCCCATCTCTCCAATTAACCCTGTCCTGTGCCAGCTGTGGCCACCATATCGCCGCAAAATTCTTAATCTCATCCACTCACCTAACTTTCTGCTGCCCCCCGCTACATTTGCCTTCTCTTGGTATCTTATTCCATTACCCTCAACGACCATCGGTTATCTTGCCTTCACATTACATGCCTTGCCCAAGCCCATCTCTTCTTGATTTCGACTAGGATGTAATTAACCCATGCTTGTTCCCTGACCCACTCTGCCCTCTTCCTGTCTGTAACATTACATCTATCATTTTCCTTTCCACAGCTCACTGCATGGCCTTCAATTTAAGTTGAACCCTCTTTGTTAGCCTCCACGTTTCTGCCCCATAGGTGAGTACCAGTAAGATACAGCTGTTATATACTTTTCTCTTGAGAGATATTGGTAAACTGCCATTCATAATCTCAGAGAACCGGCTAAAAGCGCCCCACCCCATTCTTATAGTTATTTCCCTCCCGTGATCTCTGCGGTCAATACCTGCCTTAAGTAGACATATCGCCTTACCACTTCCAGCCTCGCTAACAACTGTAAACTGCTGTTCCCTTGCGAAACTGCTGAACATTATTATTGTTTCCTGCATATTAATTTTTAGACCCACCATTCTGCTCTGCCTGTCTAATTCATTGATCATGCTTTGCAATTCATCCCCCGAGTGACTTAGCAAGGCAGTGTCATCAGCAGATTGCAGATTACTAAGGTATTCTCCATTAACTATTGTCCCCAACTGTTCCCAATCCAAGCCTCTGAATGCCACTTGTAAACATGCAGTGAATAGCATATTTATTTACTTCTTAACAAGTTGAAAGCCTCATTTCCAAGCAGTTGCAGTGTGAAAAAAAATTTCACAGGATGGTTACGAGTGTGTAACAGGAGTGTTTGAGCGTTAGCCGTGGTCAGAGAGCAAACAATTTTTTACATTATTCAGGCCTAAACTACCAGGCTCCCCTCCGATGCTCAAGTGTCTGCACTGCAACACGCGTCGCCTTGTGCATCATGACCATTCCGCAGAGCATCGCCGGCTTTCGTATCAAACACGCACTGCCATAGCCGGCCACAGCAACGTCCCGGTGCACTGCCAAGGTCTGCACTGCAGACAGCTGCAGAGAGCTGCAGCTGAGGAACGAGCTAAGAAGAGCCAACATTCTAAAAGTGTACTCTGCACATCACTGTAGCAAAAAAAAAAAAAAAAATATCCTCTATAACTTGAGGTTGAACTTCTTGTCTTAAACCAAAAAAACACCGAAAAAGTACACCAAATACATTATTTGAAATTTGGTTTTCATCGACAAAAGTCTGTATTTCTAACATGCATGTCAAAACTAACAGGCCATTCCGTACCAGTTACAGTAGATTTCAGGAGAAAATGAAAAAAGCGCTCGAACCAGAAACGCAATTAGAGATTGGTATCTTTGGGATTTAGCACCGTTGTTGTGAGTTTTGAGGCACTGACCTGCGAACTCAGAAACGTCAATGCAGATCACGAGGTTCTACCTCCTAGCCAAGAGCTGGTTTGGTTTATGGGGTTTAACGTCCCAAAGCGACTAAGGCTATGAGAGACGCCGTAGTGGAGGGCTCCGGAAATTTCGACCACCTGGGGTTCTTTAACGTGCACTGACATCGCACAGTACACGGGCCTCTAGAATTTCTCCTCCAAAGAAATTCCAGCCGCCGCGGCCGGGATCGAACCCGCGTCTTTCGGGTCAGCAGCCGAGCACCATAACCACTGGGCCACCGCGGCGGCTAGCCAAGAGCTGTCGACTAGCATAGCGCCATTTGCTCAGGTATATCACTGGCTCACAGCTGTCATTTGGTTAAGAAGGTTTTTCCACTGCATGAAAGGACATTGACAACTTTTGGAACAGTAAGACACAATCGTCAATTTGAAACCATGCATAAACAGCACGAAAGTGTCATGTTCTGCTTCCATAATGGTTCAGCAAATATTTCGTCACTACCGTCAGCAAACAGACCATACGATGAACAGTCCCCTGATTCAATGAAGACAACGACCAGGTCACAAAAACAAAGTTTTTAGAACTAAACTTCCACTTACGTTTTTGTCTTATGGCGCAACCAATCAACGGCGACATTTTTACTTTTCAACATGATTGTCGACTTGCTTCTGCAAGGACAGCTACATAAGCACTTGTGTGTTAACTACTGCTACACGGGCTGCATGTTCTAAGAAAAAAAAAAGGGGGAAAGACCGCATATTTCACTGAAAAAAAAAAAAAAACTTGCAATATAAAATAATAATTGTCGAAAAAAAAAGTTGCTTTGTGAAATAAACATTGAAAAAAAGTCCGTCGCATTTAGAAAAACTAGAAACCGAAAAGACCAACCCCCATATCTATAATTAACATCGCCAATTATGCTACCCAAAGGCCACAGGCAAAACTGCTAGATGTTGCAAAAAAAAAAAAAAAAGTGGCTGTCTCAGCTGCTGAAAAAGGAAACCATGCCGATTTCAGCAACAATGCGCAGATATTAGGAGCTTGTCTTCAGGCAGGGGCAAAGAGAGGAGAGGCTAAGTGGTCTGAAGCCACCTCAGACCAGTTACTTTTTCCCCACAGCTAACACTAAAATCTTCCCATTACACACTCGTAACACGCCCGTAAACACTAGTGGCAGTACAGGACGTTCGATGTCTGCCTCTATGGATGAGGGGTAGTGCTGATGAACACTCTCAGAAGTTAAATACAACATAAATACCCCCGTAAGCAGAAAATTGGACAGCCGGCGCCACAGCTCAGTTGGTAGAGCCTTGTACGCAATATAAGGGGTCATGGGTTTGGATGCCACTTGTCAAATCTTCTACTTTCTAATCAGTTATCTTAGAGCCATAAAATGATTGCAGTTCTAATTTCTCACTGGTCAACACCACAAATGAAAAAAAAAAAAGATAGAAACATGGTTTCCTTGGTTTCACTGACTGTTGGCTTCTTTAAACATACATCAGATAGTAGGTGAACTAGCCTAGAATGTGCACTCCTGCCAAAGCCAATGCAAAGCTAAGCTTTATTTGGTATGTGGCTACATAAATGCCTTCCAAAACGCAGACCTGTGGTCCGCATTTCATTATACCTAGACCTGCACAATAAATAACTACTCAGTAATTGGTCTACATTGTACACCTTTAAATGTTTTTTGCCATCCAGGCACAAAAAAAAAAAAAAAACATTTTTTTTTCAGCTAAAATGTCATTTTTCACTCAACCTCATAGTGCAAGCCTGAAAAACTACTAGGAGTCTGACACTCCAAAGAGTGCGCTAACCTGGGCTAGAAGGTTGTTTTTTGGGTCATGGTGCAATGGAGAGACAGTGCCTTCAGGTCCAAACCAAAGATTGATGTCGGGCTCTTCATCTTTTTCCGAAAGACAACAATATGTTGGTATGCATATGTCATCTCGTAGCTCCGGTATCTAAAAAACAAAAGACAGTCACACAAAAACAATAGCAACAATACAATGCACAGGCTACTAACTGGGACCTTAGTATTTATTGAAACATAAAGACACGGTTATCTATTTCTCATCAGCACCACCTGCCGAAGCACAAAGGCCTGCTAAAGAAAGCAGTGACGAAGTTGCAGTGCGATGCATTGTGATGAATAGGGTCTCTGGTTTTTCGCATTTCCAAGAAAAATTGTGGATTTGAGCATGTCTTGTGGAATTGTGTGTTAGCAGCTACATTCTCTTTTCTTTTGATGTCACTTTAGTTGCAGACATCAGTAGGAATGCGAAAACGATGAGGATGTTTGATCTGTTTGAAGGTTTTATTTTTGCAACAAGATGATAAAAGGAAAATACAAACATCTTGAGGGATCATGACTTCCTCTTAACAAAGCAACACTAATGGTACGCAAGTTTGGTTTGGTTTTATGGGGTTTAATGTCCCAAAGCGACTCTGGCTATGGGAATGCCATAGTGGAAAGGTCCGGAAAATTTTGACCATCTGGGGTTCTTTCGCGTGCAATGACATCACACAGTACACGGGCCTCTAGCATTTCTCCTCTATCAAAATGCGACCGCTGCAGCTGGGATCTAACCCACGTCTTTCGGGTCAGCAGCTGAGCACCATAACCACTGAGCAACCACAGCGGCTTAAAGAGACGTAGAAATGCATTATAAAGATGACGTATGCTTAACATACAGAGAACATCACGAACATATGAGCATCGTGTAAAATATATAGTATGAGATGGAAAACAGCACAACAGCAAAAAGGAGTTGTGACAAAGCACAGGTTCCATGATTAATTTAATGACCTGAATGCTTTTGAAACCTAGAACCTGGCAACTTACATAATGACCTGAATGCTTTTGAAACCTAGAACCTGGCAACTTACAAAGTTCTGCTCATGCCTTGATATGCTTGCTCCCCCATCTGGTTGCAAAAGCTAGCGCATCAAGTGTGGCGGCTCTGGTGACAATACATTCTATGGGAATAATCAGGATAGTGGTGCCTTTTGAAAGGAATATTAAAAGCAGTGACAAAAATGCTTTTAATTTCGAGTAATGCCCATGGGGTTTCCTCTAGCTGTGGTATCATGCCATCCAGGAACAAACGAGAGTGCCAGACAGACAACTTTTGTAAGGCTGTGTCCCACTTATGGGTAGGATCAACACAACAGGTGCGAGATTCTATATTGTCTGCTTTTTGACAGTGTTACAGCAAAGTGTCTACACGCAACTCCATTGTGCTCAAATAAAGAAAAAACAGTTATTAGTATAAGTAACAGTTCCCTAGACAAAAAGAAAGTTACTGTTACAGCAACAGTTAAAAAAATTCAAAGAGTGACAGGTTATAGATACAGCTGCTCACTAGAAAAAATAGCAGATGTTAGTGCAATGTATTTAGAATATCCCACCATGAAGACTAGCTTCCAAGTAAACGAAAACCGTTACAGTAAAAATCCACATAAAATCGAGCTGTTGATCAACTCAGCTCACCCTACCATCTGGTAGCTGTCCCAGTTAGTTTAGTTGGTATACCAACTACCTTGGATAGGTGGTGGTCCCAGGTTTGAGCCTCAGAACAAGATAAATTATTCTTGAAGTACAAAATTTCTGTGAAAGCTACATAGCTTTCCTTTGTAGCTGTATGCAACCATGTCTGAGTATATGTTACCGAGTACTGCCAAACTGAAATCTCCCACAGTCGAGTCCACTTATGAACCTGACGACCACGCAGATTTTGTTTGCTATATCCGATGTTCATAGTAAATGGACTCTCCGTATAACTATTAAGTTCACTAGAAGTGGCGTTTATTTCTTAAATAACTGTGTTATGCATGTCTACTTATTCAAAGCAAGCACTAATTACCACCGCTCTTTTCAGGCTCTCCAGGGTGATCATGTTCTCCTCACCGGGACTCTTGCTGCCAACTATCAATTTTAGGCATGAGATATAACTAATCGTGGCTGAAGCATCCATGGCAGCTGGTGGCAGGTTGGCTACATTAATCAGATTCCTAGCGGTAGAGGAGTGCTTGTACTTAGCATTAAATGGCTTCGTCAGAGCTTGCAGCCCTGTGATGTTGTGGTCCACAGGAACACAGTCATCCAAGGAAACATCTGGCCAGCTACGCATCAGCGACGCATTGCCACAAATCTACATGCGTCTGATCAAAAGTGTTTTCGAGAGTGTCACCTACAATTCCTAGGCTTATGCAGTGAAGAAAGTAGCGCAGCGCTTGCTGCACAGAATGTATTAGCTGCACTGTACGCTGTCTGTTGCATGGCTGCACGTGGTAGGAGCACAAAAGATGGAGCCTACTGGGCAGGCTACACGTACCACGTGACCAGCATGGCCAGCAAGGCATTCAAACTTCTTGTATTGCTGCTGTTAAATGATCACGACCTATAAGTAGCTTCGCCTGACTTCGCCTTCGACGATGCCCCTGTCTCGCACTCACTGCGCTTCTTTTTTCACTTGGGATGCTTTGCCCAGCTGGCGAACATGCAGGCAATGATTGCATTTGTAGGCCATCAGCACACGCTGATGGCCTACAACTGTTTCAGTGTTGACTTTTTATTGGATTTCTGGGTCGACATGTTCTTTCTGGGGCAATGTCGCAAGTGCCGAGAGATGCTCTTTGATCTCCGCGCTTGCTGGAAACGCGACCACTTCATTAACGGGGCACTTTACAGCGCCTTCTCGTTCGCTATAACAGAGTGGTGTGGCCAAAGTTGTTCGTTGTATCTGAGACAAACTGCTATCGGCCTAATGCATTTTTTGATGGTAGCACCGTACTCGTTCATAATAAGTGAGCGTTCCTTATATCTGTGGCCATTAAAAGCGGGCTTGAGTGTATACTTTGGGAGTTCAACCTGAATGATTTAATCAAGAATTACAAAGGCCCCTAAAAAATAGAAGGAAATTTTTTACTTGAAGCAATTTTTAATCAATGATTTAGAAGCACAGTAGTGAAATGAGATTGGTGGAATGGTACATAAGCACCAACTCATTCCTACCTGGTGGAACAACTGATGCTGAGCCATATAACCTACACCTACATCAGGACCCTGTAAAAGAAACAATATGATCATGTTAAACTAGAGCAAAAAAACATGAACCCGCGTTACAGGCAAATCCCTCATCATAGCATGAAGCATCAGAAATCAGTGTAAAAAAAATCATCAGTAAGGTAGGTACTCAAGCATTTGTTGTATCACTCCAGTAGCTCGTTTAATCCTTGCTTGGAAGAAAACAAGATGGCAGGCTTATTACTTTACAAAATGCAATCAAATAAAAAAAAAATCAGACACGCCTGATCAGATGACATGTTGGCAATGCAATGGCAATAAAAGCTGTTCGTGCCTTTATCGGAAGTGATGCCACTTCCAGTATGGTGACATTACTTCCCTCCAGCTAATGAGAATTTATCGATCTGGTGACATCATTTCGACCCAGCTAATAGGCAGATTTTATGACCAATGCCACATTTTTTTCCTTAATGAGCCTTCTAATGCTATCAAATTAATAAATTATGCAAGACCAGCCCATCTGGAGTTTTCGGTTGTCATAAGCAAGCAGAGACAAAACAAGCTAAGAAACTGTTGCATGCCGTGACATTCCATGTTGCATAGTGAGAATTCCTTTTCTGCCTTAAAGGGGCTATGCAATAAATTAATTGAGTTTAAGTAAAGCAGACAAGAGATAGGCATTCCATCACTCATCACCCCAGCGCAAGAATTTTTGAGCTAGCACCAATAACAACGAAGATATAGACAATTAAAAATTACGCTCCTACTCTCCCCCTCAACTCGTACACGCGGGGCACCAGAAAATAAAACAGCTCCGGGACTAGACCCCAGCCATGAATACGTCATTCACTGACATTCGGTTTGCGACTTCCAGTTGTCGCATCCTAGCAGCAGCGTCAACAGCATCTCTCTGGTCTCGCTTCGCCTTGGGCGGACGAAAAAGACACTGCGAGTGGCTCCCGAACTCCCGACAGAAAGAGGCAGCTGAGGTAAATTGAAACCATATGTGCGAAGGCAGTGCCCTGGCTCACGCTTGCCTGAGGAGGTCGCGTGGCGGCACGAGCAGACGATTCTCACGGCTACCGGAAGTATGCCCAAGGCGTTGTGGTTGCCGTGGCTCCAGCGAATGACAGCATGTGGTGGCCTGCCGATGTCACGGGACTAGTGACGTCTATTTTCACGACTTTAGTTTCAAAATCGGTCACTATGAGCACACCAATCGGCCCGTCAATTTTAAAAACCACTTTTTAAAATTCATAATAAATTTCCGGTTCAGTTCCAAAGACTCATACTTGGTGTGAATGCTTCTTAGCATCATTTCTAAGCATTGAAAATGTTTACAAGCGGCTTTTAATTTGTTGCGTAGTCCCTTTAACTCCGGCAAGGCACACAGAATGGAAGACTTAAGAAAGTAAAGATTTAAAAAGAATGTGTTAATAGGCAGCGATTAATAACCTACTGAGACCTGTTGATCAATTTGGCCTCACCCTGTTATCTGCTAGCCATCCTGCTTAGCTCAGCTGGCAAAATGACTGCCGAAGACAAGCAGTGATCCTGGGTTTGAGCCCTGCACCAGGACATTTTTGTTTTAACTGTAATGTTTCCATGAAAGCTGTATACATCTCCTCTGTAGCCATATGGATGAACTTAGATGAATACTAATGCATGAATACCCCTTATTTCAAATCAACTCCACACCGAAGGAACTCTCTGAACACAATGGAATAACTTTACTTTCTAAAGACACGCAGCATTTCTTTAGGCTTTGTAATATTGCATCTAAATTTCTGGACAGAACTGCCGCCCTGATTACACCACTCAATGTGCCCACAAACTGCTACATGGTAAAAGCATGCAGGAGGAGACATCCTAACACATCACCTCTTCCTTCAGAATGTAGGTGCGGACAAAAGATGCCAAAGTCATCAGTTTCTGAGACCACTCCTCATCAGTGTATCTGCTGCCCAGCTCCACAGGCACTGTGCGCCCACCTGCAACAGTCACAAGGTGCCTTATGCTAGAAAAAAAAAAAAAGGAAACAAGTGGAAGAAAGCTTAGCTGCACCAGTAGTGCTATCATCTTTGCAGTTTCAGGTGTTCCTGAATGACACAGTTAGACTTAACCAGTGAAAACTAAGATACCTGGCATTGTGTCAGATAAAGACTTGCTGAGTTCCAATTTTATCTCATCACACATCACTATCATTGCTTTGTCCAAGGGACACAGTGATAATGCTGATAATGTCTTAATGCTGTGCAAAAGCACCACACTAACAAGTCATTAACATTATCCTGCATTTTACCACAAGATAATAAATGGCAAAAAATACAGACAAATAAGACAACAAGACAAGCACCATCTTGCAAGTGAAGGTTATTCACAAAAAAATTTAACCACAACTGAATCCTGATGATACAATCACGGCTGATACAAACTTCGGTATGATATAAATTCCGAAAATTTCCCAGCTGAAGCTGAACGTGTAGAATGTACAGAATTTCAGGTGCTCTCCTGCGTCACTGTGGACGATACAGATGCAAGAGCTATGAATGCACTCGTAAGCACAAAGTGCTGCCCTCACATCACCAATACTAGTCACGCAATATGCACCTAGAGTGGGGGGTTCTCCAACTGGGTTCTGCGGCACCCCACAGCTCCTTGCGAGTGTTTTTTGGGGTTCCACGAGCGCCTAAATTCATGCATGCCTCAACCCCCAGCTTTCCTTTATACACTTCCTCAGGGCACTATGCACTATGCAGGGGTTCCCCACCTCCTTCTGAAACCTGTGGGGTTCCCCTGATCGAGAGCACTGAGCAGTGACGCGAGGCCCAGACAATGCTGACACCACGATCATTAGTTATGCATTAGACACCATGCACATTGAACGGCCACAAATAAGCCCCATCAGCTGTGAACAAATTAGCATAAATGCCTTTCACATGCTTCAGCATATGCATTTTGTTTGTTTTTTTGATGGTGCAAATTTTGGGTGCCACAGACATCCTTCGCAACTCCGTGAGATTCGTATCATTCAGATTCCACTGTACATACGAATGCCAAAGATCGTATGCACACATCTGTAATGTTAAACAAATATCAAACTGCGTCCCTATAGTTATCCAGAACTCCAGATCAAACACCTTGGCCTGGTGCAAAGAAAGTGGACAGCCTATGCTTCAGTTGAGTTTGCACTTAGAGGCACACACATTAGCCTCTCAGTCCCTGAATAATACTTGTTCAACTTTTAAAAACATTTGGATGTCCGACTCCAGCAACGGTTTTTCATAAAGTTAGCAAGCAAGTACCATATTCATTATCAGCAGGAAGCAGACATGCTTTTTACTACTGCTAAAGCAGCCTGACTAGCCCCAAAACACAAAATGGAGGCACAGAACGGTGAGCAGTGAAATGAACAAAGAAGCCATGCAGCCATGAATGAGTTCCCATAACATTGCACAGCCACAGGTGGAATGTGCTGCACACACTATGCATGCATTTGCATCTCTCACTTGAACCTGAAGAAAACCCATGAAGCAACTGCCATTCAACTACTGCAAGAAATTACACATGCTACAAGTTTCACAGAGCACTATTACATGGCCAGAGTTTTTAAAACTACAAAAGTCACCAATGCATGAAACTAGTAGATATGAGCTCACATCCACCTGTGGCTGCATGTAACTATGCCTGGCATAGAATCAAGAGTAGAAAAGCAGAATGGAGCAAGAAATTCCAGTAAGTACAGTCTGAAATATCCAGATGATCAGAGGTGGGCAAATGCCCTCATTTTTGCCATACCTCCCTCACCCTCGCCAATAAACCCTTGGCCCTCCCTAGCCCTCATTTTGTGAAATTATCTGGCCCTCACTTCGTAAAATTTGCTCGCCCTCCCTCGCCCTCATACTCACTTCATCGGCCCTTCCTCACCCTCACAATCAGAAGTTTTAACATTCAACTTGTCCCTCCTTATTGCCAATATGTACCGATGTTACCGAGTCGCACAAAGCGCAAACAGTTGTTCATTGCATGCGCTTTCGGCTGAGTCCAGCCATGTGGATCCTTTAAGCTTAGTACGCCATAGTTCTCAGTACCTAAGCATGGTTCCAAGAAATAAAAGAGGCGCTGCGCTCATACTGCAGCCAATCACTACCAACAGCCAGGTAAGTCCGGTACTTCCCCCGGCAGCGGCTAAAATGAACTGGGCCGGGAGAACCAGGGTTGTGAAAAGCGCAGAAAACTTTTCACGGCGCCCTGCGTGGCCAACCAGAGGCGTGTGACAGGACAATTGCAGCCTGAAAATTCTCCCAGATGCCAGTAGAAGAGACACTGCCATAATTAATTGGGCCAACCTGCCCATCGAAGTGCAATTCATAAGCTGGGAGGGGGTGCAGCGAAAAACTACTCCACACCACACAGACACAAGAGGGAGATTCGGACCGTTGACCGGTGATAGGGGTCACACCTGATCAGCTGCTGACTGAAGACACGGAGCACACACAGCACACCGGACAACAAAACACTTTACTCTGAATCAATTTGCAAGAAAATACTATTCCAGAGATTAATATTAACAACCTGATTACCAAAAGGCAAGGGACTGAAGCATACACGACTGACGAATTACAAAGTTACACAACAAAAAGACCGTTACTTCGCTAGGACAAAGACAACTGCGTAAAAGAAAGGGCATATGCAGACTCTCAACTTATTTTATTGGGGCATGCATGCATGCATGCATCAAATTACTCACTGATCTGCTCACTGTCCGTTGCCTACAAGATATTCACTAAGGTAATAGCTAATAGAGTCAGGACAACCTTAGGCTGCAATCAACCAAATAATCAGGTGCTGTAGGTGCTTACGATTCAGCCTTTGTTATTTTCCTTCTTTTTAGGTTAGTAATTTGTGATGATGACGTGAGGCTGTGACGCAGAGATTAGAGATTATTTATATGTGGTTTTCCGATTAAAACAGTCAGTTGTAAGTCAGCGCGTGTTCGTGTATCTCTTTTTCTGGTCCTTCGTTTTAGTTGCACTGTTTCGTTCCTTAAGATAATATTGTTATGACCGGTATTGTTATAGGTGGTTTGACTGTAGCTCCCTCTTTTCTTCGACCTGATTAGAAGGGTGTCTCCGCTTCCTGTCAGCTCAGAACATGAAACAGTGGTATTGTGCTGGAAATATAATTTCTGTGCTATCACTCTGAAGGTACTTCAGCATTGCCACACAACAAATGCTGCTGCCCACCATGCAGAGGGCATGATTAATATGTCACCGAACACATGTTCCATGCGTATTCCCTTTCTTTCGATAGCTTCTCAAAGCAAAATGCAACATTCCAAATTAGCACAACAATTCAACAAACTATATTTTCACATGCATTATCCACATCAAACGTTAAAGAAAAAGGAACCAAAAAATGGGGGTGTGGGTTATATGCAGATATTGAGGAGCGGGGGGGGGGGGGGGGGGGTATTTTGCTTTATGGCAATGCACGATGTTGTACAGTGTATTTACAAGCCCCATCGTCACTGATGCACTATTGAGCTTATGGATCATTGAAGCTTGGAGGTCAATCACTATGAACATGGTGTTTAAAGGCTTCAACAACAGTTCAAGAAGCAACAGGATCGACGCATAAGAAAACAAAAAAATTTTCAACAGAAAAGAAGCTTCAAAAAACAGCAGCGACATTGATAACTGAATACGGCCAAGGACATAGACTTTCAGCTAGCATCTTGACATAAATTTGTTCTGACAACAAGCTGACCATGCTTACACAGTAATAACAGTGTGCATATACATAGCTTGCACTAGCGACAGTGAAAGGAATCCTGGGATATGCTTCCGCCATGTATGAGGTTTAACGTCCCAAAGCGACTAAGGCTATGAGAGACGCCGTAGTGGAGGGCTCCGGAAATTTCGACCACCTGGGGTTTTTTAACGTGCACTGACATCGCACAGCACACGGGCCTCTAGAATTTCTCCTCCAAAGAAATTCCAGCCGCCGCGGCCGGGATCGAACCCGCGTCTTTTGGGTCAGCAGCCGAGCACCATAGCCACTGAGCCACCGCGGCGGCAACTACCAATGCCATAAAGCAATGTCCAGAAGGGCTGCAATCCACCATATTTGTAACTCAGTTCCTCCTTACTTTGCTTTTTCTTGCTTCTGATAGTGTGGCAGCTCACTTTTTTTTCTCGTGTTTTTTGCGGCGCCAGTATAAAGAAAGGAAGATTTCCAGATAAGCTGTTAGTCACCTGACAGGCAAACTTTCAACATGTGCAGATCAGGTTTGATCTGCATGTGCTTCAAAATGCCTTACATCCCTCTGTTGCCACTGTTGAAATGACACATGGCATCATACAAACCAAACTTCAGTGTTTGTAGGCTGACACAACCAACCAGTGTGTTCCAAATGCCTAGTGTCCTTCTGTGAGAATTTTAATTAATACAAACAAAAATAGACATAGATGGTAAGACAATTATTATTTCTCTAAAAAGTGATGAAGAAAATAACTAATCAAGCAGAACTTTTTGCTGGGCTAGTTGGTTCATTGTGATAAGAGTGAAAACAGCGCGAAAGAAGCCCGAAGGCGAAACGAAGAAGGGACAGGAAAGAGGCCAGTTCCAGGCCAGTTCAGGACTCTTTCCTGTCCCTTCTTCGTTTTGCCTTCGGGCTTCTTTCGCGCTGTTTTCACTCTTATCAAAATAACTAACGCTGCAAAAATTTGGTAACTACTTCGATGTCAAACTTTCAGCTTCAGTTTTCCAAGATGCACTGGTGGTTACAACTTTGGAATGGCGTTAGTTTTCTTAGAAGCATAATTTTTATTATAGTTCTGTCAGAAATGAATGGGTATTTTGATGAAAAATATTTTAATTGCTTTTTTTTGTCAAAAATGTCAAGTTTGCAAAGTGGTATTATACCTTAAGTGCACGTTGACTGAACTGAAATCTGGTCTATTCTGATAACCAAAGTAAACATCAAGGTAGCTAATGGTTCATACAGACATTTATTTTACAATACTTAAAACTTCAGGCATGTAGTCTGCATTGCATCTAGAATATCTGATAAAATGCAGTAATTTTCAGCTCAACCTTGGCATGCAATACTGGCACCATCACAAATTTTGCGAGTTCTATGGTTCTCACAACTAAGCCACTATAAATTCTTTACCTGTGGACCAGTGGCATGGGCTTTCACCTTTTCCGGATATATTAATTAGCGCCTTTTTAGCTGAAATTCTCATCAAGCTTCCAACACAACCAAGGCAAATGCCCTTGCAAACACATAGAGCAACTCATTCACTATACTCAAGTTACAGGACAGGTGCACAGCCAAACAACATTAAACTTGATATAATATTTTACAGTTTCACGAGGGAAAGTGTAGTGCTGCAAAATTTCATAAGCTACATAGTTGCAGAGGCTGCAATTCTGTAGACGAAAATTGCTGTAAGTTTGCATTCGGTCTCAGAAGCAGTACTTTAGTGCTTCCCAAAATGTTTGCTGAGCTACGCTACACTTTGCTGGATGAAACATGTGTTTCGTCCAGCAAACAAAAAAACGAAATTTTGTTTATTTGAACAGCTTGTTCGAGTGGTATTTCACTCTATTCTTTTTCTATTTTCACTTTTAGCTTGTATTTCATGCTGTGCCAGAAAAAGTTCCAAGCAGTGGCACCTGAAGGAAAGATGACATTCATTCCAAAATGAAACGAAAAATTCAGGAGGGCACTTAGTTGACCTAAAGTGTGATGAGGCGAAAGCCTTAAGCGCAGTGTTGCTGCTTGTGTCACTGATGTGTGGTTAAGATGTTAAGCAACAGCGTCTTGCAATGCTGCCAGGGAGTCCACAGAAGCCCATTGCCCGTTCAGCTCTACGCCTTGCTCGTCGGTAAATTGGTTTTTTGAGGAAAGGAAATGTATCTGTCTCGCATATCTCGGCGGACACCTGAACCTCGCCGTAAGGGAAGGGAGGACGATTGGAGTGTACGAAGACACCGTATTCACTAGACGTGCCTTTGTTCTGCCCAAACCATCGAGCTGGCATGGCGGAGTGGTTAGCATGCTTGTCTCGCACTCCGGAGACCCTGGTTCGATTCCCCAACTCGACCAGTTTCCTACTCGGTTTTATTTATTTATCTGGTCTGACCTATAAAGGTTAATCAGGCTAATTGGTTAATTAACTAAGCTCAGTCCCACTTACTTGGAGCATCACTATACCATACCTTTAATTGGTTGCATGGTTACTAGCCAAAGTACAATTACCCCTGCCTGAAATTCGCGCACTGTGACGTCACGACCATTTCGATCAATTGAAAAGCGTGACATTTCTGTCGACAACTCCTGCTTACAATGATGAGGCATTAAAAGCTCCCGCCTTAATAAATGAGTACATGCAAGCCTTTTTGATAGATTCATTTTGTGAATTTACTAGGGGCATACCTGTTCATAGGCTGCATGAACACATATTTATGTACCTTCTCACGCCCTCAGATATGTAAATATGGCCCAGGTTAAGTTTGTAAATGTTTAGCACTTACGGGGCCAAGCTTACCACTTCTCCAGACCTGCTAAGCTTCTCTGGTGAGGGTTTGGCATTTCCTGGCCTTATGATAAGGCAGTAGTGTTCAGCTGAATTTGTAGAACACTACCTTAACCCAACTTGCAGTTAGCCCACAAAGCTGGCTTGCCAAGCCAAAGGTTCACAACCTTTCTCAGCATCTTCTAAGCAATGGTAGTCAACTACGCTATCACTGTCCACCCCTTTGTTTGCAAAAAACAAAAGGGAGTCTTAAAATTTTTTACATGCTTAGCATTTAATGGGCCAATCCTTAACAGTTTACTAACGTACATCCGTTGGCCTGTGAAGCCTCAATAGATTGGTTTATTAGTTTATTAGGATTTAACGTACCAAAGCAACTCAGGCTATGAGGGACACCGTAGTGAAGGACTCCAGAAATTTCAACCACCTGGGGTTCTTCAACATGCACTGACATCGCACAGTACACAGGCTTCTAGAAGTTCGCCTCCATCAAATTTCAGCCACTGCGGCCAGGATCGAACTCGCATCAAAATTTTGGGTCAGCAGCCGAGCGCCATAACCACTGAGCCACCGCAGCGGCTCCAGCAGCCTCAATAGAGATGTAAGGAAAAGGTAAAAGCATCGAATGCAAAAAATTGAGCAGTGAAATTTGCAGCTGGGAATCAAACATAAGACCTTTCATACCATTAGAACAAGAGATGAAACAATGTGCGTATGCTGCTGAAAAAGATGAAAATTGGTTTTGAGGAAAGGAAATGACGTAGTAACTGTCTCACATATCTCGGTGGACACCCGAACCGCGCCATAAACGAAGGGATAAAGGAGGGAGTGAAAGAAGAAAGGAGGAAAGAGGTGCCGTAGTGGAGGTCTCGAAAATAATTTCAACTACCTGGGGATCTTTAACGCGCACTGACATCGCACAGCACACGGGCGCCTTTTGCGTTTCAACTCTATCGAAACGCGGCTGCTGTGGTCAGGTTCGAACCCGGGTGGCCACGTTTCGATGGAGGCGAATCGCAGAAGGCGCCCATGTGCTGTGCAATGTCAGTGCCCAACTGCGGAATTTGAACCCATGCTTTGCTGCATAGCATAGCCTCGGTGCCAAGGCAGAGCAAGTGTAAAATACTTCAGTGTCCCTAATTGCCCTCCCCCGTTTCCTCTTTTCATAGGTATGGCTCCCAGAAGCTCTACAAATACCAAGCATTTAAAATGCCTAGAGGACATGCCATAAGAGGCAGCGAGCACTTTAGCCACCTCTTTCAGCATGTGAAAGCAGACATATAAGGGGCCTTTGCAAACAATGGCAGGTTGTTATACCTGCACAACTTTTGCAATTGTATCCCTATGAAGCATGTCTACTTCATCATGATCATGCATTTACCTCCATGGTTGGCAAGAGAGTGCAGGCCAATAGTCCATCCCTTTGGTTATAATCACGGGCTTCTCTTCGTTGAAGTATGCCGTCATGAAATGCTCCACAGAAGGGCAAGTAAGGCGAGTCACTGGGAATTTCAAATCCAATGAAGGGAGTGCCTCACATTCCACCTAGCAAGAGGAAACAAGTACACATTAAAACTGAGTGGAAAGGACTTAGCAGACAAGGACTTGGCAAGACAAAAACTACATTATTATACAAGCTTTATCCACATCTGTCTCATCTTGCCAGTTACATATCTGATAAGTGCAATCAGCTGTAACGGCACAGCAAGGTATATAAACGATATTCGCAGCCTCTTCAGCAAAAATAAAATACTTCCTTTAGGTGTGGCTGCAGCTCTTAACACCAAGAAAAACTTCAGTAAGCAGTGACTGACCGAAATTTCAGTACAATGTTCAGTTCGAAATTTCAGTACCTGGTTCTCGAATCGGCTTTTATTGGTGATAGAGCTACTCTGCTCCTGACGGATAGCAACAGTTCGGAGGCCCAGAGGCGGAGGTGCTGATCCCGTCGCCATATTTCTCGGGCAAGTCCATCGCTCGGTGCTTAAGGACTCCACTGTACGGCGTCATCATTGGAAATGTACCAGGCGCCCAGGACCCATTCTCCATCAACCGGACGGTGCTACCGTGACATCTGACTGTCCCGAATGGGATAGGAGAGACTGAAGGCTCTGCCATGCTAGGGACAGCAAAGGTTCCTATGGCGTGCAGGGACGTGTCCATCAACATGTTGGAGGTGTCAAGACCCACGTTCCGAAGGAAACAAGAGGAGGACGCAACATTGGATGTGTGCCGGAACAAAGTCAGCGAGACTTATCCTGGCAAGAACAACACCACCCATACGTTTCACTTTGAAGACATAACATTGAACATATCAAAGGGCCCTCAAACGTCGGTGCCGACTATCTTAGCTAGGCTTGAGGTTCTGAATTGTATTCATGCTGTAAATATTGTACATAGTGGTTAATGTTTCTGTGCTCTGTTAGTGCGTTCCTGTGTTTCCCCTGTTGTATGGTTGACTGTCATGTATTCAGTGTTTTCTGGAGCGAACTGGGCCATTGCAAACCGGTGGTCCCGTTCATAGTGCGTGTGTGTGGTGATGTGGTGCGTGCAGAACGGTGTCCAGCATCTCCTCGTTGCGTCTTCGGCTTCTGTCTTGTGTGCTGCTGCCCCATGTTGTAATTTTTTCCGATGGAAAAAACTCCGAAAGGGGGGCTTTTGTACGGAGCCAGCGCCACACTGCGGCTAGAGAAGATGCACGGGGTGGCAGAGGACGAAGAAAAAGGGGAAATAGACCGTGGCGAAGAGAGCGTGCCAGAGAGAACAGGAATAACGCGGTCGGCGACGGACGTGGACCATATCTGCTGGCTCCCTGAGTTCCCAGGCTTGGACCTCAGCCGCAGACATCCGGGCTACCAGACCTGGACAGCCGTAGTCGAGAGCCTGAGCCACCAGACCCAGGCGCCCTCCCTTCCTGTCTGGCAGCCTCTGAACATGGGCCGCCTTTGTCACCACCGCTGCTTACCCGGGCTACCTGACCTGGGGGCCGTGCCCGGATCCTACACGTGTGACGGCTTCCTGCGGCAGCGTTGAGGCCCACCGTGGACAGCACCATCAGCTGTGACGCTGACGCCTGCCGCCGGGGAGACCGCCGTCCACACCACGTCTCCATTAGCGCATCGACTGGAGCCTACAGACTGCGCCGAGCCCCGCCACACCTCCTCGCTCAACAAGGAGGTGTGGAGGCACAAACTACCCACCAGGCTCATCACTGGGACACAGAAAACTTGAGCGCACCTTTCCTCTTTTTTCTTTTTTAGCTCTCTCCTTTACCCACCGCGAGTGTTTTGTTTTCCCGTTCTTGTTGGTTCTTTTCATGTCAAGACTTAAGTTAGAGTTCCTATCCTCTACATGCTGCCTGGTTTATTTTCTACCTTTTAACACGTAAATTTAGCCTGCAGTCTTGCCCCTCACAGCGTCATGCATTCTGCTGTACTACTTCTTTTACTTAGCAACCAGGTATGCTGCATCAGTTCAGAAGTTAAGACTCTAGACGATTAGTTTCCCTGTATACATCGTGCTTTGTCATTTTTGTTTAATATGTCAAAGTAGTTGCCCGCCATAGCCGCGCTGTTGCTGCCAACTAGGAGCACAGAAGGAAGCCGTTGCAGCCCTCCACCAGGTAATTCCGCCTGACAAACAGGTTGAATAAGTGCTGTACTGCTCTCTGCGCATCAAGAAAAATGTTTCTAATCAGAAGAGATGTGCATGCTTTGAAATATTTGCCTATGCGAGTTGGTTTCGAAGGCAACATCGCTTGGTGTAGTGTAGGCACGCTACGTTCATTTTTGCCTACACCACGCCCGCTGGCGACCGCAGCACCACCTTCGTTTACAAACATGACTCTTGTCTATAGATAACACACGGCACTTGAGAATTTTGTTCGTAAGGAAATACGGAGTTTTGGTGCAGGCTTGGCACAGATTACTCGTAATTTGTCATAATGTAGCACCATGTAGCAGGCTTTGCCTTCTGGTGCAGTTTGGCACAATCGGCACAGACACATCACTGGCATAAAATTTATTCAGCCCTAAATTTACACATTTAGTTTTTTTATTATTATTATTATTATTGCGGCCCATTACAATGTAGCTAACAGAACCCTCTGTTTAGTAACAGAAAAAAAATACAGGATACATGCTGCATATGTAGAAAAAAATGTTTGGAAAAATTTGCATCACTTAAAGAAACAGCCACGATTATGTCCTGTAGGTTGATTCGTGCAGTTGATCAAATTGATCAGTTTGCCCAAGTGTGGCAAGAAAAGAGTTAAAAGCTG
The DNA here is from genome assembly GCF_055824585.1 of Amblyomma mixtum. Classification (NCBI taxonomy): domain Eukaryota; kingdom Metazoa; phylum Arthropoda; class Arachnida; order Ixodida; family Ixodidae; genus Amblyomma; species Amblyomma mixtum. The sequence goes on from NC_143014.1 coordinate 220,383,526, forward strand.
GTTCAAATCATTAGCCTTTTCAGGTGCAGTTCATGATTTCAATTCAAAACAAATATCTTTCTGCCTAAATAGCATATCCAGGCCTCTAAGAAAGCCTATTCATTAATTTTCCTACAGAAAGCACCATTGTTTATTTTTTCATACATGCACAAAATTTCTCAAACTGCCAAAACTTTTCTATTTCTTATGAAAACGTGCCACAGGTAAAAAAGCAGAAAGTGAAGAACACACAAAACATACATGTACATGCTAGTGTTACGTGTGTGTCTCATGTGTTCTCTGTCAGCCATTTACTTTTGACACCTTTTCCTAAAAAATGTCAAACCAACTCGCCCAACAGTACGCGTCAAGCTGTCAAAATAGTTGGAAACCATAATAGTAAAATTCCAGGATTTATTAAACTGCCACCTTAGGGACCGTACAAACATTTTCTATTTTGAAGATCCTGCGATAAAGGCATTAGACTAAGCAGCCCACACAGGATTATATTGGTCCCCAGCACCACAAAACACAAAAAAAAAGGTTCATACAAGTATGTTGCATATCTAAGTACAAAACCTTGTGGTAAAGATCAAATGCCAACAAGTCAACCAAGAAGATATAGTCTGTTTTGGCTTCTTTTTTCACCGTGCACAATTACGCCTTTGCAGTGAGTAGTTCATTATTTTATTGCTAACCTAGTCTCTGCCACCAATATTTTTACATAATTTTAACCTGTCACAAGCTTCCACATTGAAGGTATGCTCAATAACATACAGCACAGTTTTCACACCGAAAAACAAACACCCCTGGCAATCGTTGCAACAATGTCAGAATAACTGCCACCTGAAGACAAATATCACAGGGCAAGACAAAAACAAAAAGCCAAGGAAGCATTCATTTGAAACTCCTGCATGTGTACAAAATAAAAAGTCCTTCTTGCATATAAAATGCTCTGCTCATAGAATGCACACTGCACCCACGCCAGGAAAGTTTTTCAGCCGCAAAAGCTAACGAATCGCCACACTGAAGCTCTAATGCATTAAACGAGATAGTGTCAGGCCCAGATATATTGAACCTAGATATTTTGAATTACTGGTTAAATCGAACACACAAATTATCTCTGCAAAAATTTGTGCAAAAATAAAGGAAAGTCATGTAATATATCGAACTGCAATTTCAAATAGTGCGCCGCAGTGAGAGCGCTGCAAACACTTTTCTCGCATGGAGACAGGTCGGCTGCTGGTCTTGAGCACCTGCTGGTAGCACTAGTGCTGTCAAACCGTGTCACAAGGTGAACATGGGGCGTGTTTGGGGGTGGCCTTAAATTTCTTGTACTCATTTTCCATGCCACATTGCTGTCATGTGGTAAAGCCAATCTAACTATAGACTAATGGCATGTTTCACTTGCTTCGCAGCTGAAGGTGTTGCGGAAACAAAATGTACCTTAATGAGATTATTTTTTTCTAATGGCGCCAGGATCTGGCATCTTATGATGGGCGGCTACTAGTTCCAAAGCACTGTCTGCTACAGCTTCAATGCGAATGCCAGCATGCCAACGGGCGGCACACCACTGCAAGCAATGCGTCACTAGTGCGGGCGCAATGTATTCTTGCTTCTAGGGTACAGATAAGCTGATCTATTGCCATTTTTTATATATCAAGTTGTCAATATACTGAACTGTTTTGCAAACCCCTTCGTATTCGATATATTCAAGCTGGACTGTATCACTGCCCAATCACCTAAAGGACAGAGCAGGAGCTGGGAATAAATGGAAAAAGTGAGCATGCTTACACTGCATTTAAAAGGTCACTTTCAATCCTTAAGATTTAAAAAACTGCAATTTCTTTTTCCCTGCACACCATACTACATACATCAAAATGAAAAATAAAATAAAATAAAAAGACAACACACACACACACACACACACACATACACTCAGTGCCAAGAACTGTAGCAAAAGCACACAGTGACACCAGACTGACATGTGCTACCTGATACTGCTATCTGTGTTTGTCAATGGTTATGTTCGTGCAAATCACCTGTAGGTCTCGTCCACCGTATAGAAATTAAGCAGTTTCTTGTGGCAAGCGTGTAATATGTCACCACTATGTGTGCCTGCCTAAAAAAAGCAGCCCTCATGATTGGTAAAAAAAAAAATGCAGCACAAAAACGCTTACCTTTTTAAGAACTTGTGATGAAATTAGCTCCGGTAATTCCTTGTGAACTTTGGTAGCAAGCTTTGCTAGTATATTTTCCATGACAGGGGCTCCCAGTATAAGACCCATGTCACAAGTATTCAGAATATCCTGAAAAGCAATGAATAGTCTCGATAGCTAAAAATGCACGAAATTAATAAGTGGTGAGAGCACAGTAAACAAATGCGAACAATGAATAAAACTGCTTCACTGGCATTCTGAAACACGAAAAAGGATACATTGCAGCCGTTATGTACCAGCCATTATGTTGTCAGCTATTTTCATTTAACGTTAAAGTAGAAATTTCTGAAAAGGTGAACACACCCTTCTAATTTGTAGCACTTTTTGTAAACCTTTGACAGGCTATGCACACAATTGTGTACAAAACGAACTTGCAGCTTTTTCTCAGAGTGGGCTGCACCTAGCAGTGATATCTTTGTTTCATGTGAATTTTGCATCTTTCACCTCACAAATAAGCAGGTTTTTTATGCCATATAAAAAACGCAGTAAATAATATTTAGTGAAACAGTGAGCAGGGTAGCACGTCATCTGCCATTTTTATGCAGACATATTTTGCCAACAGCAGTAATATTTTTTTTCTTTTTTTTTTTTCAGTTTCAAACGTGATGTGCACTTTGAAAGAGAAATTATTTTCCACAATCCTTTAGGTGTCTATCTGATAAGAGTCGGCATTTCGATGTTGCTATTTTCATCAATTACGACACTTCATACGAAATTCTGCACATCCCTGCAAAAAATCAATCACTAGTATTTTGCACTGAAAAACTAACAAATTGTCTTTCTTAAGGCCTAAATATACTATTTAGGCAGAATATTTCATTTCAATTGAAACAAAGAAAAAAGGTGTGTCAAAGGGTTAAAGAAGTGCATTTGTTATGCAAGTAAAAACTATGCATCAAATCAAAAGGCTAAGAAATGCACCTGCAATAACAATGAACTATATCTACCCTGAAATGTTTTTCCTTTCAAGTAGAATACTCAATATAAGTGACTGCTGAGTTTACCAATGCTATCTGATGGTCCAGAAAAATAAGTTAAAATTAGAAGGCCACCGCTTGTGTATCAAGCTGAGAGTATTTATTTCTTACATACACAAGACTGTGGATGTTTTCGGGAGTTCACAGAAAGTTTTCCAGCTTGCACCCACACAGCAGCTCCTTGCACCAATTCACCCTTAGAAACTTTCACTGCCTAATAAGCTCCACATAGAGATGCCAACCGGGTTTTGTAAGACAGTCCAAATTTTGACCAGAAGTTTTAAGTCCAGATTTGACCGAGGTAGGTACAACCAAAATTTGAGCCTATCTGGATATAAACACCAAAGACAAATGCTAAAAGCACTACAAATTGAAACAAAAAGAGCAATCACACCCCTACAGCTGATAGTACCTGTGGCAGAGTACAGCACATAAGTCAAAAAATATCAGTGGCATGACATGCTATGCCCCACCACTACGCTAACTCATGTCGCAACACGCTACCATCTTGCTTTATTATTACTATTGCTGCTTCTACTACTATCACTAATAATTATGATGACCTTTTTTTATGATGATGCTGATGGTAATTTTTAATGGTGCTAAGGCAGCGTTGGTAAAAAGTGCCATGGCTGAGGTCAAAAACCCATTTCTTCTACCCACCTGCGTTGGTTTTGCCTGGCCAAGTTCGCACAGTGCTTTCAGTAAACTGCCGTAGCTGTACATCCTTCTCCAACCCAGTGGCACGTCCTTCCAATGACCAATGTTGATCATTTCCCAAGACATATCACGAATTGCCCTGGCAGTTTCGAAGTTTTCTTGTAGTGCCGTCATATCTGGGGAGTGGCATTACATAAGCACAAAAATCCAGTAAAGCAATTAAGTTTTTAACATTTCCTCTCATGTCCATGCTAAACTACTGCATGCTTACTCTGTCATGTTGCGTTGCCATGAATATAGACCTAGCGTTGTCAATATAGACACAGAGCAAGGAGAGGTGGAGGACTTCACGCAAGTTACCATGCATTACCAGGGGCTCCTACAGATCTTCTTCGAACATGTATTTGCATAAAAGACATGGGCGCTCTTTACTGTTAACCAAGTGAGGTGAGGTCGGTGTGGTGTATGTCCGCGGGCGGTCGAAAATGCGTGCACAAGGGGAAGTGAAAATGTGCATGCATGATGCATTCCTGCATTAAAACCTACCTTCGCAGGCATGTGCGTGATTCACGAAGTCGACGCATTTCCTCAGAAGAAACATCACAGGTTCGTCGTCATCTACAACGTCATCGGTGGTGAATGTCACGGGACAGCCCAAATGTTTGTCTGCAAGGCTAGTCATCTGCACAAATTGAATGACAATATCTTACGTGCATGGGCAGTTGAAAACAGTTGCCGTGCGTGCAACCAGAAACATGGGGCGAGGTTTACGTACAGTGAACACCAGCGTGTAGTCCGTTGAAATCAGCCACCGGCAACAATTACACACGGGCCATTGCAGTCCTCGGACACTAACCTCAGCAGGAATAGGTGTGTCGCATGTCGGAAAGTTCGTCAGCACTACAGTTCAGTGAGCAATAACCATGCCACAACCAACCAAAGCGCACAGCTTTGGCTGCATCGGCTTCAACTGAGTAGTTCTGTTAGCAAACTTTACCACGCGCACGAAGCCCACGCTAGCCACGCGTTTACCAACATCAACAACCACAAATACACAATATAAAGTTCGTCTATACCGCGCCTATGTCGCACGACCACGCACGAAAACTCACCGCAGCTGCCTGCCGGCTAAAGAGTGGCTAAAGGGCTAAAGTAGCCAACCGCAGCTGCTGATGCAGTTGATGTCGATGAGGTTAACAATAAGAGCGGCCGGTGAGTATTAAATTTTTCCACCCGCCGGAAAAACAAAATAACGCTCAAACTTGTGTCACTTGTGTCTTTGCGCAAAAGAAGCAAAGCGTTTCGGGATAGAGCCGTTGGAAACGCGGATGTCGGAACAAAAACCACCTGTTGACAAGTAGAAGCTGGAAACGAACAGAAACTAGCCCTGCGAACAAATAGGGGCATTTAGTTATTTAAACAAAAACAAAGGTGTCTACATAAATTACCGTCACAGAACAGCAAATACAACGAATCATTGTAGGGAATGACTAACACACACACAAAAAAAGAGGACGGTAAAGGTGATAACAAGACGACAAGGAAGTAGAGAGCAGTGGCACCCGCATCATCGCGGCACGCGCGGCACCCGCTGCAGCAGACGCTTCCTCCGCGCGCCGGGCCGTCAGCCGTTACATCGCTCAGATTCCGTCTTAGCTAAAAATCGCCGGCAGTTGCTGATTATGGCGTCGTATTTTGATGAACACGGCTGCGAGCCACTGGGTCCTGGTGAGCAACCGAACCACTGGCTCCATTTGGCAAGGTACGCACTATTTTGCGTGTACATTTGAACGTAACGCGATGACTTGCAGAACTACGCAGGTCCAGTCCCTAATTTTTTCTTTTTCGTTCTAGGCTGCTTATTGACGGTGGATTTAGAGCCAACTTCGATGCGGAGTACCACAGGTAAATGTGTGCCGTTGCCAGTAAGAGAACAAAATTAACGTAATCTACCGTGCGGTGCGAATTGCACGGGGATGTATCCCTTCATTTTAGGATGTTTCCTGACGAGCCGCACAAGCCGCCAGCTTCTAAACAAGCTGTGCAGTCGCTGAAACGAGCACCCGTGGAAGAAGCAGGTAAAGTAATTCGTTGAAATGCCTTCCGCATGCGTACAGCCACGATCAGCTGTCCTCGCGGCATATTTGTCAGCATTAACAGCGCTGCGCCTGTGGGTGTGCGATTTCAAAAATATTGAACCAGTTGATAGCATATGCTTGCAACTGTGCAATACTTAGGACTGCCAGCATTCACTCGAGTCGTTCTTGCTGGTCCTGCGTCCACTAATTCGATTGCATGCAGGAATTGCTGCCACAGTACCCTTTGCATGTTACAGGACAGTATGCATGTTAGTGCCTAGCCTGAGGGAAAGGCGGAAATCAAGTTCGTGCTACGACCCGCAGTCTCCTCGCCCCTATTTTCGTTAAGCGCTCGACCGTTAGCCTTAATATGTCATACATACCTACTTCTGAGTTTATTTGACCAATGCCACACTTTTCATGAAACATGCATGCATGCTTCCAGACCTACAGTGTGTGCACCGAATCATGAAGCAGTGCGCATGAAGGTACAAGGTCATCGCAGAGATAAGCTTAGTGTGAGATCAGTGACCGTGAAGCCAGTAACTGCCAGTCAGAATGGCAAAACTAGGAAGGAACGCCACTTGCGCAGTGCTAGAAACTTATTGTCACGTTACGGGGACAACAAAGCTTCCTGAGCCAAATTTTTAAAGGGTGAACTGCCCACATACCGAAAATAGTTCAGAGACAGCAGTGTAGTGACACATATTCTGCGGTTGTTTGGACTGGAATTACCACGACTTGTTGCAGTGCTCTTTTTAAATGTAATGATCTTTCTGGGTAATAAGTGTGTAACCGACTACAGTCTGTATGTGCCCAGCAGAACTGCAGATGCTGTGTCACGATCATTCACCAGCACTGTTGTTACTCGTGGCTTACAAGGCTAAATGTGACGAAACAAGGCCACTAATGACAGCACTGCAGCTTTGGCAGTAAGGGAACAAAAAATGGTTGAAAATACAAGCACAATGAAATCTCACAGAACTATTTTACCTAAAAGAAAGGCAACTGTTGCATAACTGACATGTTTGTGAGCTTCTCCAGCAGCGACTTTTCTTCACACGATTATATGGCTCCATATCTCTTCGTTACCTCAAGTCTTCACTTGTTCTTTGATGACCCACTGTGCTTCATGACTAATGCAATTGCATGCACATGTATAAAAAGTGCCATGCAGGTCAGATAAATTCACTTGAAAGTAATGTAATCTCCTCAGTCCTTTCTAACATGGTATTGTTCTTCATGCTTAACATTTGCCGTGATGAAGTGCGTTGTGCAAGCTGGAAAATTACAGGAGAGGTACTACAGCAGATTTGGCTGCAGGCAGGCAGGCTCTATAATGGGGAATTTGAGCATTGTACGGTAACTGCATTGTGCAAAGGCAGGAGTCCTCAGAACATAAATGGCAGCTGCATAGACATTGGGTTTCGACAGCAGAGCAGAAGACAGGCATGTGGACAGAAGTCAGTGACTTGTTTCATTTACTATAAAGGAGGACTCTATCACAGCATAGATCGCATTTGCTAGCCTTGAAGGGTGTTAGCCCATTCAAAGCACACTGCCATGAATTCACAGCGTGCTAAACATACTCGGAGCGCCCACATATACTTGGAGTTTGGTAGTATGCTTTGGTGCCAGTAGTGTGCCTAGCAAGCAACGTTAATAAAAGTGCTTGGCACCATTGTGAGGAAGCTGTGCAAAGAAAAAGGGACCATGCATGTACAGCTGCTAGCTGACAGTCAACTTGTTTCTCATCTTGTGGAATTTGTAGTGAGAACAGAAAATCTGCCTGCACTTGCTGTGCCTTTGAAGATTGAAGGCTGCCTGTGCCATTACCAAACACTTGAAATGCATGTTTTGGGCAGCTAGTTCCGATTTGTTGCAAAGTCACGGCAATGGGTATGCATCATTGTAGGAATGCGAAAGCATGTTACTGTTTTTTTGCATTTCATCGTGACATCACGCGTCAACTCCAGTCAGGTGACTGTATTATGATATCACATTTTTTTGCATGTCATCCAGACATCAAGTGACCTTGCCACGTGACTCTAGTACGACGTCACACATTTTGGACATCAATTTTGGTCCAAATTGTCCAAGGTCAAATTTTGGGGGTCACCTGGGTCAAATTTTTTATTCTGGTTACGATATACTACGCCATTATTAAATTGTACCTCATTGACACAATTTAACTCTGATTATGAGGTCACGTGGCATGGCACCACTTTCGATGGACACATTCTGCGGACAGCTTCTGGTGGCAGGTTTTGCTTCTCTGAGCTATATAATGCTTTCGCTTTAAAAAAGTGTAAAGTCACTCTTGTGCAGGAGAATTTTTGTGCTTCTCCCAGCAAATAACGAGTGCTAACAGGGTGTTACAAGCCGAGTGGTTGAGACGACGCCTCATCTATTTCAGTGCCAGCCACATCACTTTCTTCCCAATGGGACCCCATTGGATGCCTATGTTCATTTGTTTCTCGTGATATAGCACCACTTATGTGGAAAGGAGGCAATTATATCATAGTGTGAGCTGCTGGCATGGCTGGCAAATGCTCCTGTATGAACCGCTGCCTCACAAAGAAAAAGATAACAGAAATTTGCCTATTTCCTGTGGTATGTTGCAAGTTGCTAGGTGGGTATGTGGGGTTTAATATCTCTAAGCGACACTAGGGTACACCGCAAAGGATGGCTGTGGATTAATCTTGAGCACCTAAGGGTTTCTAATGTGCCATCGTTGGTCATGATCCTCTGTCACAATTTAGACCAAACATTGTGAACTGGATAATGGAAAAAAAAAATGCCACGATGACACATTGTCGTATCACACAGCTTTTGAAGAATAAGGGTGTTAAGATTTGTCTGGACCCTGGAGGAAGGATAAGAAAAACTTCACTGTTTCCATATGGGATCAACTGCATCTTGGGATGGGCCTAGGGGTGTCTTGAGCTTGCATAGCCCTTCTCATAGCTGTGCATCTGCATGTTACTTGTAAATATGTATACAGTGCACAAAAGTGAAATAAGAGCGAATCACTACACGTGTTCATGTCCATGCAGATAAAAGTTGCTCCATTTGCTTGAAGAAGTATGGCCACGAAGAAGTTGTGACGGAGCTGCCATGCTGCCACTTCTTCCATGATGACTGCATTCTTCCATGGCTGCAAGTGGTGTGTATGCACATTTGAACTAAAAAATTTCTGTCCAGCTAAGTGCATAGCTTACTTTGACACAGGCTACTGAAATATAGCAACACTGATGCCTGTATTCACAAGCATTATTTTTGGTAAGACAGCAGGCTTCAGATTTTGAATCTGAGCAAGCCAGAGTGCAGGAAAAGGTATTGGTCGGGTGTGCTCAAACTATGAACCGAAAGGTTTCTTAGTTCAAATTTCTGAGAACAACATTTTCGCCATGATTCAGATATTAAAAGCCCAGGAAAAGCAATGAAATTGGCAGTGCATGAAAAGACAGTATGTGGCGCCTTGATTTTAAAGGGCAACTCTGGGTTTTTTTGAACAGTTTGAGTTCATGGTCACTTTAATTTTTAGCGCCCTCTTGTCACTGTTTTTAAAAGCGATAATTATAAAACAGCAAAAAAAAAAGGGCCACCAAAACTGGGCTTCAGGCCTGAGGCAATGCTGTGTATGATAGTGACATCACAAACATAAGCAAAACTTCTGTGCGTGTGCTGTGTGTGTGTTAAATGACTGAACTAGCTACTGAATTCAATGAACCCATTCATAAACTGGCCAAAATGACCATAAACAAGCCCAACACTTCTTCAGTGTGCAAGCGCAAAGCAGGTATCAAGGTTGGTAACGTTTGTGGCATAGCAAGTTGAAGGTTGTCCATAGAAATTGCTCCAAATGAGCAGCTTTAAAATAAACTTGTGCAGAAATGAAACTCTACATGGCTGCAGTGTTAGGTATAAAGATCTGAATATACAGGAGAAGCTGCAGTAAAGGTTTTGTTGAAATGTGTGAACCTTGGAACGTCTTCATAGTCGCCATTTAAAAGTTCCTTCCGGTGAAAGGCCTTCATAAGCATGGTCTTTCACTGCTTTTCTCCTTTGTGTCTATTCAAGGCTGCAACAGTGAAGTACACTGGTTGAAAATTCTCCCCCACTTCAGTGGCACACGTTTCCTGTTCACAAGACAAGGGCCCCGAGGCCAAGCATACGCTGTAAATGTCTAAGTCCATGCTTTTCAGCAAGAGCTAAGCAGAGTTTACATGGCTGGCGTGGGCTGGAAGTGCCCATTTTATACACATGGGATAGTCAACATGCACTGGTTCCTCCTGCAGGATGTTTCACTCTTGGTGATACAAAAGCACTGTTAGATCCAGGCTTCCTGTTTCTTTACATTTGCTACCATGTTTCTGGGTCACTTTCATTGAAGTCACAAGGTGAAATAAGCCTAGTGTGGGTGCAGATAGGTAGTTAAGTTTTTCTATTAGGCTGAAAATACTTGAACTTCAAATATTACAAGCTATCATACAGTGGTCATGACTTTGCATGCTGTGTGTCATATGAGTGGTTATGACCTGTCTGTGTGAATGTACTGTCGCACTCAGTATTGTTGAGTGAGGCACTTAATTATGAGCGGCAACGCACCAAATGTGGTAAGAGCTCAGTTCACAAAGCAGTACCAGCCAGTGGTGCTGGAAAACAATCCATTTAGCAGACATTGAAAGGAGCAGAGTATCCTGAATGTTGGTGCAGGTTTGGTGCTCTTTGCGAAGGTGCACTGAAGTAGAAACCTCGGTTGGTTCACTGCTGATGCGTTGAAGGTCATATTGAGTGCATCTGCACATCTCCAACACCATCCGAAATGCTCTTTAATGCAGCCCCTTAGCCATATAGTGCACTTCAATGAACGGAACTCGTCGAAAATATCACAGTCCAACTTCATTCCCTGTTAATCGTGTATCTGGGGCTACACGAAATATTTAGCCTCATATACACCCGTGTTTTAAAAATTCTCAACTGCGCTATAGCTGCTTTTGAAGAGGCTTGCAATAATCATCAACCTAAGTACTACATAACTGATATGCTGGCCAATACACTGGCTTCTGACATGTGCAAGACTGAAAAACCTACACCTGAAACACACAGCTGAAACAGTTATGTAGCGTTTCAGGTGTAATTTTCAGGTATAGGTGTAGAGATGAAGGAATCCTAGACATTGAGTTAACCCTTTCAGACGTCACTTATCATTTCAATTCAGAACAAATATTCTTCTACCTAAATAATACACCAGTGGTTAATTTTTACAAGCATGTTCAAAATTTCTTGCTGCCAAATAGTTTGAAACTGTAATATTAAAACGAACACTACGGACAAACTAAAGTTGGGCTGCATAAACAGATTGTTGCATTCTGACAACGGAAAGACCACTCTGGCCAAAAAATGGTGCTTTTATAAGCTAGAAAAGACCAAAAGACAAAGTATAGACATTGACACTGGTTTTGGGGGATAGAGTACAGAAGCTAGGCTACGCTGCCATTCACTTCAAAACGATGGCAACCTGCACTTTTTGGTAAGGACATGAGTTTGAACTGACTGGCGCGATTTGTTTTTTTTTATCCAATTTACTCCCCAATAAATGCATTTTCGGGTTAAACATCTATATAGGCATAAAGAGGCTGAGAATTAATTTTTAGTGAGAATAATGGGTGGAGTTGTCTTTAGTGTCCCTTTAAAGTACTACGATCTGTTAAAGTAACACCGCAGGGTTGTGGAACCTTTTTTTTTTTTTTTGAAAATGCACATGACACCAGAAATTAAGAAAACACAATTGACGATAGTACTGGTGGAAAGGTGGTGGATAGTACTAGTGGTGGTTTGCAAGACAGTGGCAAAGGACGCGATACCATGCTCACTGGTTTGAAAAATATTATGTGCTGCATTCACTTGTAGGCATTGCAATATGAAATAAGCTAAATTCACCTGAAACAAAGAAATAAGTGCTAGATAGAGCACACACTCGAGTAAATGCTGCGAGTTCGCATTGCACACAATCCGCCCTTTTCGCAAGGCCACGTTGCGCATGCTGCAGGTTCTCTTCTCCTCCAGCTCCACTGGTTGGAAATGAAACTGCCAGCTCCTATTGCGCGTGTGCAGTTCATGTTATTGACAGGTGCTTGTGACAGATGGTGGCAGCTGTCAAGCACACACTTGCCACTTTGCAGGCACAGCCGGCTCCTCATGGAACCAAATCGCGCCTGCGTCTCCCACGTTTGTTTGTTACCAGTAGCAGACGAATTTTCACCACTCCCCAGAGGGTGCCTCATTATGTGAGAAAGGCGGATTGTGTACAAAGCGTCTTAAAGGGACCCTGAAACAATTTCAGTAGCCATATTCTAAAGCAGCAAATCTGTAGAGGTGGTCTTTGTTAGTATTTGAGTCAAATTTGAAGGCTCTTGCTTGGATCCTATAATATACAAACAATTTAAAAAATTGCTGTTTGGGGCAACTAGGGCAACACCTCACCACACATTCTTAGCCACCCCTACCCCACCAATGTAAAGTGGGTGATCTGGGCGAGCCTTCTTATTGAGCATGCCCAAGTGATGTGCGTGGGATGAGGCACAGCAGGCTGCAGTCACAAACCATTTTTTCTTTTTTTTCTGGCAGGTCGGCGTGTATGAGTTGAGGGGGGAGAGGAGGAGCATCATTTTTATTCGCTGATAGCCTCAGTGTTAAGATCGGAGCTTAAATACTTCTATAGTGCAGTTACAACTGATGGAATACTGCTTGCTTTTGCGTTTTTCTTAACCTCAGTAAATAAAATGTCATGGTCCCTTTACAGCATTAATACTTGCTTATGCACCGTGACAACAAGATCACTTGGTTTTAAAAAGTCATCTCAGTATAAGTGATCACTGACTGATAAAGCATTTCGTTTTAGCTTTCCATAAGTTACTGCCTGAACAGAGATATTTCTTATCCACTTTTAATGGTCATCTATTACAACATTGAGGGGAGAAGTTTGAATGAGCATCTGTGAAACTCAGCACTGTGAACCATTTGTACGTTAAGTGCTTACGCTTTTCCTGCACTGCATCCTACCATGTGCAGGTGAACACCTGTCCAATGTGTCGTCACGAGCTGCCTACGGATGACCCGAACTACGAGGCACTGAAGGCTGAAAAGGCAAGACAGCTTCATTCCTTTGAGCTGCTGGGCTACCTGCAGCCCCAGTGGTTTGAAGCTAGCTTTGCAAACAATTACTGCGCTATCTCGTTGTGACTATAACTGGTCATGCTAATGATAGGGTTCAGAACTTTTAAAAATTTGTAAAACCAGTTTTAAGCTAGCATGAAAGTTGTGTGTGGCCATTAATTGGTTCACAGTGCTGCGAGTCTAGGCCTCACCCGAGAATAAGGCTGCATTCTATGTGCAGTAATCGGACACCCAGGCCAGAACACAGCCCGACTAATGTTTGCTCACCTGAGGTGGACAGCATTAACCATACCCAGCTGCCTTGAAAACAGCAAGTAACACCTCATAGAATCGCAATGTTACCATGGAGAGTTGCGTTCTGCCTGTGCAGGAGCTGATCAGCTATTAGAGTGGCCTCGAAACATAGCAGCTGAGCTCAGTCTAGTTAGCAGAGCTGGTGCATTCGGGAAGTTGTTTCTGCTTCTTGATAGTGATGCGAACATGGGTACAGCACGTGTAATGCAGAATTTATTGCAAGGCAAGAAATGACTTCCTTGGCAATGTGGGTATGATAACGGCTGGTGCAATAAACAAATGTGCTTGCTTGGCAATAAATTTGTGGACGGCACAACACGGCAGGACGGCACAAGTTTCACTACAGTCTGGACGAAATGGTGGTGTTGAATACATACTGTTTCCAGCAGACGTGAAAATGTGCAGCAAGTATAAATTATTGCTTTTCGCAGTTGTGACGACTGCACTTCTTATGGCAATCAACTTTGTGTCATTAAAGCCTTGTGGAAAAGCAGCGTGTACAAGTGTAAGAAAGTTGCCTTGTGTTATATCACTATTTCATAAGTGCGGAAAACCTGTGGGTTTTCCTGACACTCCTACCCACCACTCATGCATTTGTTACTCAGTTCTCCTACACAATCCCACCTGCCATGCAGGCATTTATTCCCAAAGGGGGATGACATGTGACCACAAAGCACTAGCATGACTAGCTCAGAGTGGATGCTCATATCGCATATATGCACCAAAAATCAGCAGAAAGAGATGAAGCTTTCAGCTTGTACATGAAGCCAAAATTATGAAACTGCTAAGGTGTTACGCAAATGCAGATTTCTGAAAAACCCGCAACACTAATTTATGCTAGCACCAACCTTGCCCTGCCGTGCACACTTAACAGACCAGACAGTAAAAATCAAAAAGGGCACATATTGAACTAGTGCTTCTCCTAGACGCCACTCACCATTTCTGTGAAAAATAAAAAAAAAAAAAAATTTTGTTCCTTGCAGGTCTAAAGGTAGCCAATTAACCCAGTTCGCTATGAAAGACATCTACTAATCATTTCCTACAGGCATGTACACAATCGTATCCAAGCATCCTGATGGTCACTGAATTGTGACATGGGCCAGTATAATATGACTATTACCTCTTACAAATCCATTTTGTTGATGTCACCTTCTGTATCACCTGTTCTATACAGGCAATGATGGGCATGGCAGCCCTTGAGCCAATTATAGGAGGCAGAAAAGAATAAAAATAGAACAAGCGTTCTCTAGCAGAAAATCTGACATTATTTTTGGGAACTGCAAAACCAATCAAATTGGCTTTGGTGAATTTAAAGTGGCCAGTGTCCTTTCATAGAGCTGAAATGCAGCCTGCCAGTTGAAGCCAGGAACAGTTGTTTGACTCCAATAGGATGCCAGGTATTTTTTTTTTTTTTTTTAATGCAAGCCTGAAAATAGCCAAGATGTCTTTTTTTTAAAGAAAATTGTTCACTTAATTTCCCTGTGGCCAACTCCATTCCTGAAGGCCAACTCCTTCCACGTCTAGATTCGCATTATGAAAACTGGCAGAACTGTAGTAGTCACTTTCCTCTCAGTCGTCTCCCCCTTCCCCCCCCCAACTGCTCATTACTCAGCACAGGGTTGCATAATAAATATAACTAAAAGTGCTTTTGAATGAAGTCTGCTTCAGAAAAAAGAAGTTGCTCCAACCTGTGCAAGCAGGCATCAGACAGATAATGTCACCCACCATCTCCTCGACTATCCAATACAAAAATGAGTTGTTCATCATGTGAAAGCTTCACCACATAGAGGGATTGCCTTTATATTCTCTCTCAACTCCTGGTCCATTGGGACAACATGCATATGCAGATCAGTGCTTAACGGGTCACTTCCTGTTAACACAAAAATCTCCCACTAACTAACTGCACGAAAGATTAATATAACAGACTGTGCACATAACCACATATACAGTGCTCTAAGAGTTCTTGTTTCTTTAATCTGCATTGCGTAAACATTGCACTTTTTTTTTTTAAGTTGTCCAGATTTCGTGGTTGTTTTTCTTCAACAAATTTCGCTAGTAATCTGCCTCTCTACTTTCCAAAGTCTCTATTAATGTGCACTTTGTAGTTAGAACAAAGTTTCAGAAATTTCCAGGCGAACTATTCATATTCAGATCCCATACCTCAAAAGATATATTTTAATGTAGAAAATGCTTGCAATGACTGAAATGCTGACATAATAAATGCTGTAGCAAATTTTAGAATTACCAGAAATTATTTACACCTTGCAGACACTGCCCTTTCTTTGTTGGTGCAGGTAACGAGCCTGTCATGCACAATCCCGTGGAACACACAAAAAATAAAGCTGCATCAGTACTGTTTTGTAAAAATGGCAGTTTGTGTAAAGATGCTTACACATTTCAGTTGCTCTAACAAATAAACGAAGGTTTAGCTGAAGACCATTTATGCAAAATATATCCCACACCATCATCCCTTCAAGTAAGGCTAGGTGTTATAACCCATCGGGAAACATCCATCTTGAACTTGATGCCGAGCCCAAGTTTTCCGCTCTGCAGTGGTGGTGGCTCAGTAATGTGTGTAAATGAGCAAGCCAATGAACATCACTGCTGTAGCAGCAGTCTTCCACAGCCCTCTGTTCCTCTGTACAAGTGTTGTCCTGAGAAACTGTCACACATAACTGCCTCTGTAGATTCATACCAACTACATCACGTCCATGAACAGCTGAAAAACATTGTGCCATTCCTTTTAAAGGCAGTGGACGGCAGTTTAGCCTTTAAAAAGAACTGCTTTGCAGAAAGCTAGTAGCAGGAAACCACACCCAACATCACTATAATCGGATACAACTTGAGCCTGCAGTGAAGCTCCACGCACAAATTCCTCCACGGCAAAAAAGTAGTTTGTTGTAAAAATTTTTTTTTTCACCTAGGCAAAAAACAAATCTTAAGAAAAATTATAAGCTCTAGAATTTGTACCTGTCTAGTTTAATATAGTCAGACTTCAAAAAGTTGATATTGTTTACTGTTGCAATTGGCCAGCAGAGTTATAGATGGGCGCCGCAGACCGTGGCCCAGTATTAGCAACTGCGTTTTTTTTTTTTTTTAGTTGTATCCTACTATAATGCATCTGTAATCTGTAAGCAATACCTAACCACCAATTGCAGTTTAATGTTGTGCGCTGTTTCGTCAAACTCTAATTTTTTGAGCTAGAAAACTGACAATCTATCCCCCTTACCAACAGCTAGCTTCAGTAATAGGACGAAAAGTTCTGGCCCATTTCTTTAGATGTATGGCAAACACACGAATATGCATCTCCACAAAGTCACTGTTCTTGACAGCACCTGTGCATTGCACCATTCCAAAATCCAGCACGTGGCAACAAACCGAGAACTGTGTTCTTCGAGTGGTGCCTAGGTGTAGAGCTGCCAAGAAAGCGCAGCGTTGCCACTGAAGTGGCGAGAGTTTTGAAATCCTCTTGGCAGTCATGATGACCAGCAGTTCTTAGCCAGTGGCTGCCTCGGCAAGGAACGAGCTAAGCAGCCATGAGATGCTGAATTTTACAGCATGGGCTACCTAGCAAGTTCCTTGTTTTGCATAGTCTTGGGGCATTAGCTTTTCTAGAGAAGCCACATAGCACTGTATCCCTGGCTACTGGGAATGCTCAGAAATGGGCACTGCATGAGACGCAGGTGCTGGCATCAGCAGTCAAGTGCTGAAGGAAGAGCCTAGGAGGTAAACGAGCAGCATTTTCACTGTGCTGCTTGCTGTTATAATGCAAGGAAGCAATCAAACCTGATAAGCAAACAAGCTGTGGGGAAGTGTCGGACCTTCTCTATGAAGGCCTGTGTACTTCCCGTAACACAGAGATCATTAATAGAGCCAGACTTCCTTCTTTGTAAAACTCTTATGCCAACAGCATTAATCGACACTGCAGACTCTAAGACAGCTGTGCTCAACTTCTTTGTGGTTCTATATTAAAGATGGACACCTCGCAAAACTTTTAAATTAGCTTTCGTCCATGGCAGAAAACACCTTCAGAGTGGCACCGGTAGTCGGGCTTTGGTAGGGTGCCTCAATACTGCTTGTATCGAGGCATCCCAGGCTTTGGGGAAATAATTATGTGCAGTGTTAGTGGCTTCTAACCCACATTCAGGTGTGCATACTGATTTTATACTCTTCTCTGCATGCAGTAGCCTGTCAGTGCTGCACAGCATTCCCAACCCAAGCAGGGTGCCGAGGACTACATCATCTTGCACGAGGCACCAGCCTTAAGACGCTTTACGGCTGCTCCTTAATGCTCCGAGCAAAACGTCACTTTTCAGTGCCTTTGCAAACACTTGTCTAAGCACAGTCTTCCAATGCCTCTGTGCTGTCTAGAATGCGCATCAGTGTTAAAGTTGATGCTGAAAAGAGTCTCTGAAATCCTCACGTTCTAATAACTGTACCCCCACCCCCAACATTGACTGTCAGCCACACAAGACTGGGCAAGTTTTCAGTGTAATGCAACCAGTGCTTCTTGTGCTGGAAGCATTAGTCAGCAGCAGCCATGAAGCTTCCAAGGCTGGTAGCATATAGAAACAGGTCATGGTACTTTGGAAAATTTTCCAGTGACTGCAGGTATAAAATTCTAGCACTGCCTTTAATTACTGCCCCAAAGCTAAGCCATCGTAAAGGAATGTGTGCTGTACAGGGAAGCAGACTTAATTTCACAAAGGGCCGACGCTATAACTGACGAGCAGTTCACTGCTTGATTAGGTGTACTTGCACTGACAGTAACCATACGCCATGAGCATGTGTGGTGTACAATGTCTGTGCACACTGAAGAATTCCAGGTGGTAGATGCTAATTCAGAGCCCTACACTGTGGTATCTCTCATACCCCATATAAAGCGTTGAGACATTAAGAAACCCACATACCATAGCACATAAAGCTAAGCCACCAATGTGCATAGGGCCATTTCCGCTTACCTACTCTAGGAGCAGAATAAACATGGGCACTGTTCCAAAATTGGGTAGCTCAAGACCTTTCTCATCACACTAAAAATTGCAGTAATGCACTGACATTCACAAAACATTGTTCTGTATTATAAAATAAGGAAGTCTGAACACGCCAGCTGGAAATTATTGTGGAAGAGATAGCTGCACTGCAATGCCTAGCCACTATAGCAGTGACTGCATTCGTTATACCTGTGCCACATGCACACAAGTGACAGCAAATGCCTAATGCCTTAAGTTTGTTAATGCCACTACTGAACTTGGTGCTCCACATCCAGATTTAATTCCATTATATGTACAATCAAAGACTAAAGTCCCCAAAACACACAAACTGGTAGTTCCGGACCACACCTGTGGGCACGAAAATTAAGACTTGGCTTCTCTAACGTGCGATAGTTCATTAATTCAGGCAATCTTTGCCACACTGTTGAAATTATATGCCAAAACTGCTATGCGCATGTCCTGGAGACTTTTGTCTCCGACAGTGCGTCACAATAACGCCTGCAAGACTAGAAAATTTTACTGATAACAAACAGTGCTCATAAGCACAAATATCGTCAATTATCTTGGAACAATACAGCTGTTGTCAGCTGACAAAAAAAAAAGTAGGCATAAACTCTCGTTAGTGTTTGCACAAAAGTATCAGTCAGTAAAAATAACGTTTGCAACAAAAATGTAATAGACGCGCCTCATCCAACAAAGTTCGAAGACATCTGCCACGTAAAAGGAGGTTGTTTCCAACGGTTTTTTTTCCTATGCACATGGAACGGAGACGAGAATATGCATTTCTCCGGCGAATGAGTAGTAGCAAACTCAGTAGGGCGACTCTTAAAACATAGCACAAAAAAAGACTAGGATGACAACGTACACGACTAGCGCTGTCCCATTTGTTGTACAAGATCCACAAGGCCTTCGCAAGATAATTTAGCACCAGTGTAGCATCAGTAGGGAGAGTACACTTTTCTCTGACAAATGAAGGTTCGCTTTATCGGGATTTAACGTCCCACAGTGACTCAGGCTATGAGGGACGCCGTAGTGAAGTGCTCCGGAAATTTCAACCACCTGTGGTTCTTTAACGTGCGCCGACATCACACAGTACACAGGCCTCTAAATTTCGATGCAGGCGAAATTTTACAGCCCTGGCCGGGATCGAACCCGCGTCTTTCGTGTCAGTAGCGGAGCGCTGTAACCACTAAGCCACCACGGTGGTTGTGCTGAAGTATGTGGGTTGCGAAATGGCAGCAAGGTTAATGCCATTACATTTATCCACATGACACCGCACAAATGGCAATAAAAGGCATTAAATTTGTTCATGTGGCATAGGTATTGCTCATCTATGGAAGAACACTTTTTTTTTTGTCTGTGCACGCAGTCATGCAACATGGAGCTTACTTCGCACATTTGCAGCAGGTTGTGACAAGCTCTGCAGTAGGACTTAAGTGAATCGTCCCTCTCATGGGGGTGCAGCAGCCACCAAGGTCGCACAATCATTTCTTGTGGGGTCATCTCGAGCACATGTGTGCGCGAGCTACGTACGCTAGAGGATTTGTGAGGAGTACATCCAGTGCAAGATCCAGGCAGTCTCCTCAGGTTCTGGCCACCACCTTCAGGAATAAGTAGCATTAGGTTCAATTGTTTCGACACCTGGGGAAGCTAATCTCAGCACACGTTGCAATTGCCTCTTTGCTCACTAACACACACATTAATGGGAGGCACTCATGAGTTCATTATACTGCATACTTCAAACAGGCACTTCTTAAGGAACTTTCAGTGACATTTTTACACTAGTACTCGTCCACACCCAAGCTCTTCACCAGACATCCGCCAACTCCAGCTAAGTTTTCCTTCAAATGCACCACACCAAAACACCAGAGGCTATTCTGTACAGTACGTGTTCCATCAAAAAACAGGCCAGTACCATTCAGATTCCCTCTTTACATACATTTGCTTGCTTGAGCCAATGATGAGAGCAACTGAATGGCAGCAGCCAAGATACTACTAAGCCGAATGGATGACAGTTGGCAAGGGCAAGTGAACTCTTCCCTTCACAACTGCACCTACTTATCTCGTGTACAGCACTACACAGCTGGAGATTGGACAGGCTGCCCAAGAAACTATTGAAAGCTCCATGCCTAGAGTTCACATTCATTCACAGCATGAAGTAGCCATGTCCCAGTCACGCCTGGCAGAAGCCAAATTTTACATGCTTCCAATACTAAATGAACTTTTCAGTGCTGTTTAACAATACCCCATGGATTAGTTCCAATCTGCAGCTGTACAGAACAGTACAAGTACGTTGGTAGCAGGTGAAGATTGGCTTGGCTGCGGGAACTGCCAATATGCATTGTTTGTTGCACCAACCTTTGGCAGTGCAGGGTTTGGGCATTAGGCAGAGCCATGCAATGTCTGATTGCCGAATTTCCATTCCAGGGCCAACCCAGCAAACCCTAAACCCAGTAACTCCGTAAGAGCCTCCACAATCCTGCAAACAGCTGCAGGAGAGACGCATGCAATTCTTAAGGGCCGCTGGTATCCGACGTGCCTTGAAGCAACGAAGCCCACACGCGATGGGAAAGGGAGACCAGTGGTAAACACACAGCATGGCAGTAGAACACACAACAATTGTGGTCTAGTCAGCAATGTGGGGACGCAAGGCACAAAAAATGCCAAGTGTGGGAGCTCGTATCAAGGCACATCGAACAGAGGCAATGCACCAGCAGCCTTGCTTTTTTTACTCTTTGCTAACTGCTCTTTCCTTTTACAGGAACGAATGAAGCAGCGCCAAAAGGCCCTTGAAGAACTGCACAACTCCATGTTTGGATGACTAAATCAGCTTTACTGGAACAGTGAAAAGAAATGCATTCTATGTACAAATCAGTGGCTTTTGTTGTTTTCCTCGATGAAGGGTGGGGGCAGGCAGAACACTGAACATGACAGGAATGATGCTAGCAGTACCGCTCTTTAAAATCTGTCCTTGTTGCTTGCATGGAGATGTGAGGGGGGGGATATGAGAGGAAGCAGCACAATGGGAGTCCGGTCATCACTTTTACATGCTCCCCCGTTAACGACTGTAGGGGTGGTAGCCTCCACCACCACCAGCGCCACCGCCCCCACCGCGGCGCGTCTTGTTGTAGTTACTCTGTTGTTGGCCTGCAAACAACAGAAAGTAAGATTAATGGGGCCATCAGATCGGAAACATGTCTGCGTAGCTACTGGGCTAACAACATAACCCCACTGTCAACTGCCGATGCGCATTAACACTGGCCCCAACAGTAGTTATTAACATTAGGGAGCAAAGAACACTGACTACACCACAAGTTGCTTGTGCACTGCTACCACCACCAAAAAAAAATGGCACAAGCGCCAGCTGTGGCAAGAAACAAGGGGTGCTACATTTATTCAACTACACGGGAAAAAAACAAGCAACATGGCGGCAACAATAGCAAATGTACAATCTCATCCGGCAAACCCCCAGCTACCTACCGTATCCGCTTCCGTAACCCCCCTGGCCGCCGCCATAGTTCCACCCGGAGTAGTCGTAGCCTCCGCCATAGCCACTGCCATAGTCGTAGTTACCATAGCCACCACCGTAGCCCTGGCCATAGCCGCCACCATAACCCTGGCCATAGCCGCCGCCGCCGTAACCGCCACCTCCATAGCCTTGGTTGCCCCAGCCTTGGTTCTGGTAACCTGCACAACAGAAAACAGAATCTGAGTTAACTGACCGATTATGTACGAAACTTGTTAAGGTCGCTCGTAGAGCGAACAACCGTGATCGATCAAGTAAGAAGCTTGCTTGTCAAGGTCGCTCATACAAACTCCAGGATCTAAAAGCCTCAATACCTATGCCGGTTTCAACAAAAGCGCAACTTACCACCTCCTCGTCCACGGCCTCCTCTGCCTCCGCGTCCTCCACGGCCACCAGCTCCGAAGCCGCCACCCCAACCGCCGCGCATGCCTCGGGCATCTGGCTTGGGTGTCGCCTTCTTGATGTCGCATTCCTTGTTACCAATCTTTTGCTTCGGCTCCCGGCAGACGAGATCCACGGAGTCCTCCCGCTCAAACGTCACGAAGGCGAACTGCCGCCTCTGGTTCTTTGCCTTGTCAAATGGCAGCTCCACGTTCTCCACCTGTGGGCAGGGCAACACAAGACAAAATGACACCACTCCCTTCGTTTTTTGTGGATCATGGCTTGGCACCATTCAAACTGAGGCCTGGTTTGAATGAGTGCCAAATGAAACAGATTCTAACTGGCAGGCATGGAGCAAGTGTCCTGCTGATGACAGCGAACTTGCTACCAGCCAGCACAGCTTGAACCTGTTGTGTACTTAGAAGGGGGGGGGGGGGCACAGCTGGGTCCCCCCGTCGTTCCACAACTGCTAATTATACACAAACCCACACTGGACAGGCAGTCGTTAGCGCTGAACATGTCGGGTTTTACTCACAGGGCCAAACTTTTCGAAGTAGGCCTTGATATCAGCTTCTGGCATGTCAGACTCCAATCCACCAACAAAAATCTTCTTGATCCCGGGACGCGCCTTCGCGGGCTTTGGGTCGATCTGCTTGCCCTTTACCGTGTGTGGTGTCGCCTTGAGCACCTGCAGGTTAAACAATCAGTTGACACCAGCGTTCCAAGGCGGCACAAACCATGCTGGTAATTTGACCACTTACGGCTTCAATCGCGTCCTTCGCATTGAACGTGACAAAGCCGAAGCCTCGAGATTTGCCTGTCGTGGGGTCTGTCTTGATGTTGACATCTACAACGACGCCGAACTTCGAGAAATACTCCCGAAGATCCTCTGAAAGGTTCAAGCACAATGAATTGCAGCCGGGAAGCACTAGAGCACAAACAATTAACGGCGAAACCCTTACTGTTATCAGTGTCCCAGCTAATGCCGCCGACAAAGAGTTTCCTGGAAAAAAGATCATTTCTAGGCTTCAACGTTATGCAGGCACATAAGACCGCGGTAGATTACAACACTAAAGAAAACGAGTTTACTTACGTTACCTTTACATTACACTGCGGACCACACACAAGCCAAACATACACTTCTCTTAGGGTGCAGACTTTACAGCAACAAACGAAGCTTACAAATGGCAGCAACTGCAAGTTGAAACACTTAAGAGAGAATGGCATTCCAGTTAGTAATTGGGTCGCTGCAACTGAGGCTTTACTCTTCTTTATCTTGCTTAGAGGTAAGGACGTGCTACTTCGGCAAATCCTCCATGTGGGAGAGAAGGGGAGAGAAAAAGCACTCGGCGCACAACTAGAGGCGCTTGAAGTCATCGAAGTTGTAGCACAAATTACATTGCTTAGTTTGGAGAAACTCAGCAAATGTACCATTGTGCCAGCGCTGCGCATCATGTTCCTGGTGTGTTGAGATGGGCACACCTGTCGGAAATGAAAGCAGCGTTAACATCCATCGACATGGGCGACACAGCGCGAGCCCTACACCGTAGACACGGGCCCCCGCGCTCCGGCCGATAAGGAGCGTTACGTTTAACACTACTCGGGGACACCTCCAGATAGCAGCACCGATTATCTGCAAAGAATCCATTAAATTTAACACTATGTGTTAATTCATGAGCATACATGAGAGATCAACAGTAACAAGGCTGCAGCAAAGGCGCGCGCGCATGCATCAAAGCATCACAAGAGAACACTTGGTGCGCTGGGCGGGACCGGCGATCGATACCGGCGACATTACTCAAGTCAAAAAAATGGGCCGCACACACAAAACTACTTCAAAATATATCGCAAACCAAGTTTGCAGCACCGAGAACCGTCGTCAGCACAGGCTTTTGGGCGCCGATGGCAACGTGGGCTGAAGGATTACACAGGATTGAAAACAAAATGGCGCTACCGCTCAGAGGGAACAAAGGGGGCGACCGACGCCATGTATGACAAGCGCTAAGACACAAAAATACTCAAACGTGTTACAGCAAACGCATATTTCACACAACAAACTGTAGCGTCAAGCACAACTCGACAAGCAATTTAAATGATAAAATATGAGAAGCCACAGTGTGATATTTACCTCTCGTCCTCGTTCGTCTTCCCGTCGGAGCCATTTTGGGCGGCTTCATTAGTCTGCCCATTGCCTTCGCCTTCTTGCTGGTACTGGCCATCTGTGAACTGGCCGTCGTTATACTCGCCGTACTGTCCGTCAGCCGAAAAATCTCCCTCACCGTAGTTCCCTTGCTGATCGCCGTCCGCCATTTTTTTTAGCTACTCTCTGCTACACACGATCTCGACGACACCCGCACGGTAAAGAAGAAACGACGTGCGGCGCTCTCTCTTTTATAGCAACAAGTCATGTGACCCCAACGAGACCCCTCATTGGCTGAATTACTTAGCGTCCCATGGAGCTTTTTTCCTTTTTCTTGTGCGGCAGCAAAAGTCAGTTTGAAATTCGCTTGTAAAAATTTATGAAACTTATGCCACTAAACTACTCATAAAATTTTGAGAGCGCCTGAAGAAACGAAATGCTGTACAGCGCTCGAAACGAACGATTTATTAGTTGCCAGACCACGGTGAATCATATTCACTGCAATGTGCTGCAGTAACCCGGGAGTTGACAGATCTATGGAAAATGGTTTAAAAGTTAGAGAGTGGTGCTGTAAAGACGCTTTGTGTGTTTCGCTTCGCTTTGACATCAAGCGTAAAACGAAATAAACCACAGCTTCACGTGTACACCCGAAGCCAGGGTGCCGGCGTAGGCGACGAAGTTTTATTACTTGAGAAAACTTTCGGAAGCGCTGCAGCATGATCCGCCGCAATTTTTGTGCTTAGGGGCATAAGTATGCTTCTAGTATTAGGTCCGGTGTCCTTATGGCCTAATAGCTACTATCAGAATCCGTGAACAGCACCTGATCTTGATAGCCTAGACTTGACACCGTGAACGGCGTGCTATTTTTTTTTTTTTTTTTTCCCGGCGTTCGACGGCGAACCCTTCGTAGCCTGCTTTTATAAATGGACCCGCCAGCTAGAAACGCGTGCAGTGCTTCAGCGAGGGAGTTACTGTTGTAGTCGCAGTCGCTTAGTCGCATCTATTTTAAAACGACGCAGTTCAGCGGCAGCGAATTCGAACTGCGTAATTCGGCGTGCAACTCGCCGCCATTTGAAAACAGGAAGGCATATCCATCGGACGCCGGCTGCATTACGAATGCCTTCGAAAGCACGCTAGCGGTTCAGGTTCCCGCTCAAGATTGAATCACCACGTGATAGATGATGTATTAAAATAAATGAATGGCTTTGTCAAAAGTTCACTGGAAACAAAGTTCACAAAGATCGCGTTCGAAGCAAAGCGGCGCGGGGCGTTTTCAGCGGATCAGCGGTTAACTCAAGTGATCTGTAATGTGCTCTACGGCACGCTTCGCAGCGAAATGAACACCGTTTGACCTCTCATCGCGTTTTGTCTCAGCCGTAAGCTGAAGGCAAGTATCTCGCAACACCTGCGGCAACAGATGTGCTGCGCCGGAACAAAGGCGACGCCTCAAGACAAGTGTCAGTAATGCGTTGCCCACTCATACTGAGTAGATTTTAAAGAACTGTACTCTGTTATGATGCACTCCACTGACAACTCGAAATCATTTTCGTGGCATATTAAGCCATTCTGCTGTGCCCAGCAGGGAGCGGACACAAGCAAGCATACATGTGAGTGAACAGCGAGACGGGTACAGCGAAGCCATAAGCGGCGCCGCTGCAACGCTTCAAGTAGTCGTCCATGCATGATCATATTGCCTTCTCACTAGCGTCGAGTGCGCACCGTACGTTCGCTCAGCAGCAGGCAGCTTTTACGCCCTTAGCAAGCAACGAAAAAGAACTATGAATCGTTCTAGAGGTGTTGATGTGGTTGTTCACGGGCGCGTTCCCTGCATTACGTGATTTGTTGTGCATGTAGTACAGCAAAACGCACAAAAATAGTCGGCAAAAAAAGAAATAATAATGTCGTCACAGCATAGCTGCTTGAAAGAAGCAGTAGCCTTCTCGTCTGTGGCCACTAAGCTCTCGTGTTTGTTTCCTGCATGCTGCCTCGTGTTTGTTTCCTGCATGCTGCAAACGACTATGCCACAAAGCTCTTGTATAATATGATCTGAAAACAGTTGTCTTGCAGTGTTTCTTTGACATCACTGCATGGACTCCCAAATTTAATTCACTGAAATACAGTTGTTGAAATGCAGTTAAAGTGGAGAGAGACAATTCCTTTCTTCAATTTCTTCTTCTTAACTCTGTAGCATCAAGAAGTACTACTGTGCTGTCATGATAACCACCAATGCAGCAAAAATGCTGCATTTTAAAGTGCTATCTCATTGTCGGTTTTTGACTCACATGTGATCATGAATTAGCTATTTTGAACTTACATAAACTTCACCAGTGTGCTCGATGTGTGTAAGTGATGGATTCCAAGCAGAATGGTAAAAAAGAAAAATAGTATTGGCAGCATGAGCATCAATTTCTGCCACAGCTATTTGATAACAAAAAGCACAGCTATCAAGATGCTGATCACACCGTGTTAAATGCAGCGGCATGCTCGCAAGGTTGTGACAAGTCCTGCATATTTGGCAGAGGCAGACATGTTTGCATTAGCAGCCATAATGAATCTAATAATAGGCTGATTGCTATACTCTAACCACAGCTCTATGTACTGTAATTTCAAGTTTATTTCAAATGATCAAAATGGCACAACTGCACCTTAACAAAAAAAGAAAAGCATGATGTGCAAAGTGTGTAATATATTATGCACATAATCAGTGGTAAAAAGCATAACATGCCATGCAAGCAATAACGTACATGACACTTTTTTTATTGGTAATTCTGTACACTAAGTGTGCTACAGTAAACTTTTATCACCAACCTTTTTTGCCTGTGGGCTGTGCCCAAGCACATCTAAGTGATGTAAAAGCTGCAGTCATATAAGCAGCAAATTAAGAGCATATCAAAGCTTTTCATTTATGCATGACCACACCGGTGTTCATTAGGTGACCAAAAGTATCTGTTACCCAGCACTTTAAGGACACAGAGTTAAAACAACCAAACACACTAGATTTTATAGAGCCAGCTCAAAAAATTACTCAGCAAGGACTTTTGGCTATGACTATAGACCTTTGCATCGGGCGAGGGAGTTGGCGAAACTCCTCCTCTCTGGACTGTCGGAAACCGGTTCCGCCGCCGCTTCCACCGTGCTAGCGCGAGGTGCTCACGACAGTCCAGTGAACAATATGGCAGCGCCCAGGGAGCCCTTACTGCAAAGGTCTATAAAAACCTTAGAATGCTGTGAAGCACGGTATGATTTCCAATGGTATCAGTTAACCAGGAACTGGGTACAAATTGCAGCAAATAATAAATTCAATAATCAGAGAAAGTTCACAAGCATAGACAAACATTGCACAATTTCCAACTTCAGCCAAGGTTGCCGAGTGCCAGTACAGCTGATTTTACAACCATGACTCGAAAGCACATGACAACCAGACGTGAACCGACAGCATGCATTACAAATGATATGCCCAATCTTCCTCTGTTAACACAAAAACATGAATGCACCAGAACTTTGACCTTTGCATGTTGGTTGCATAATGAAGTATTCATTATTCAGACAGGCACACTAAAGCTTTACATGAACTCTCATTTTATTTACAAGATACAAGCAATGTGCCAGACATCAGGAGTGAGCAATCTTATTGTTAACGCCCACTGGTGCTGCCTCTCAAATGTGATGGTTGCACTCGTCAAATGTACACAAATAAAAATAACTACTGCAAGGAACTAAGGCACACCCATTTGCGCCCTCCTTCTTTTGTCTTCGCTATGATTTGCTAATGTTTCATCACTAGCCTCAGTACTGTGACCAGATGTTTTTCACCCGGCCTGCCTTATTACTCAGGCACTTTGATGTCCAGGTATATCGCAGAATGCATGCAGAAAAAATTTCCCTCACAGCAAAACCATTAGCGGCAGCATGCTCCATGGAGATACTTGATGCCTTTCCCAAGGCAGTCCCCTTCAGTCCATATTTTTTTACTCATTCTTTCTCCAGCACCACTCTCTCATGAGAAAAAAAAGAAATAGTGATGTATGCAAATGTGCACTCCCTAGATTTCAGAATGCCTATAATATCCAAGTGTTAGCTTTCAAACTACATACCTATGTGGTAAATACTTTGGCAGATTGATCACCAATGTCAGTATTTGTGACAATACAGCTGAGTTAGCCTCATTAAGTGGAAAGTTTTATATGCTGTCTTATGCTTTTATGCTTCACAAACGACTTGCACAAATTATAAGATGTTTTACACATATCTGAAAGTCCACCAGCCTTGTTCGGAAAGGGATTCAGGTGACAATGAATGAGCATTGTGCGTGCAAGTGCCAGTGATGTGTGTGTCAATTACCAAGTGATACGCACACTTCTTGACCAATTGCCCAAAGTACAGTTCAACCTTAACACCATTCTCACCCATGCTTGCACACTGTCTCTGATGTCCATTTCCTAGTGGCCTGCATGTGTGCTTGCTAAGGCACTGCACAAAGACCATGGCCCAGAAGCATGTGCTTTGTTGAAGCCCACTGGGCCTGGTCTCAACTCTGCAAACAAAACATTGGACTGTAGCATCGAGTGGCATGAAATCATAATTAGCCCACAGCGAAAGCCTACACATCGTAGCAAAATCGACTGAAACAGCTTCTTATGAACTCACAAGGTTTTTAAGGCGGAAGCCTTTAATGCCTCATTGTTGTAAGCAGGAGTTGTTGACAAAAATGTCACGCTTTTCAATTGGTCGAAGTAGTAGTCACGTCACAGTGCGCGAATTTCAAACGGGGCCAATTGTACTTCGGCTAGTAACCATGCAACCAATTAAAGGGATCGTATAGTGATGCTCCAAGTAAGTTGGAATGAGTTTAGTTAATTGCGTAATTACCCAATTAGCCTAATTAACCTTTCTAGGTAGGCCAGATAAATAAATAAAACCGAGTAGGAAATTGGTCGAGTTCGGGAATCGAACCCCGGTCTCCGGATTGCAAGAAGAGCATGCTAACCACTCCGCCATGCCAGCTCGATGGTTTGGAATGAACAAAGGCGCATGTAGTTACGGCGAGGTTCAGGTGTCCACCGAGGTATGCAAGACAGATACATTTCCTTTCCTTTTTAGACAAATGAACAGTCCGCACTGTGACAACTGTGCCTCGATAGAAACTGTGGAACATATCTTGCTTGAGTGCCCTGCGTATGCTAACGAGCGTGCGTACTATGAACATTGCATGCAGAAGCTCTGCTCAGTGCCCCTAACAATGGACAAAGTTTTAGGTCCCTTAGCCTGCCTCAGGCAACAGATACTTGCAATGAACTTTCTATTCACATATTTAAAAGACATTGGACATCTCGATAAGGTTTAAATTCACTTGCACGTTACCTTCATGCATTCTTCATGCAGGGAACTTCGTCAGCCCATTTGACGGACAATGCACTCCATCATTCCATAGGTTACATCAATACTCGCCATTGCATCCTTAGTGCCCATTTCATGGCCGCATTTTATCTTCGTTTTTTTTTTACCTCTTCCACACTGGTCTCCTTCTGGCTTTATCTCCCAAATTCCCCTCCCTATGGAGAGTAGCATGCCAGCGATTTTTAAACGCCGGCTAAATTCTCTGCTCTTCATTAAAGAGCCTCTCTCTCTCTCTCTCCTTTCCTTTCCTCAAAAACCAATTTACCAACGAGCAAGGCATAGAACCGAACGGGCGATGGCGTTCTATGGACTCCCTGGCAGCATTGCAAGACGCTGTCACGTTTCACTCATAGAGGCGAAGCTTAACATCTCAACAACACATCAGTGACACAAGTAGCAACACCGCGCTTAAGGCTTTCGCCTCACCGCACTTTAGGTCAATAAAGTGCCCCCCCCCCCCCCCCCCCCCGAATTTTTTTTTGTCCCAGCTACATGATCCCACATACCAGGAAGCATCATCTTGATGCATGCAAATCCATTAGCTAAAGTATGAAACTCCCCCCTACCCTCTAGAAGTTCATTTACATCTCAACTGACAACAATAGCAGACAACAGTGGTTAGGTTGCTTTGCAGTGCAAGTTGCTTACTTAATAACCACTTAAACAAGAATCAACTCATGGAACATAACCCTGTGGAATAAAAATGCTGTTAAAAATGTGAGACAGGGAGCACGTTGTTGGGCGAGTTGGTCGTACATACTTAAAGAAGGGAATTGCGCTAAAAAGACACAGACGAGAAAGGACATGGACGGGCGCCCGTCCATGTCCTTTCTCGTCCGTGTCTTTTTAACACAATTCCCTTCTGGGAAATGTGTTAAAATTGTGTTGTTGGGAATTGGGAATTGTGTTGTTGTTCCCTGGGGTTCTTTTAACGTGCACTGACATCGCACAGTACACGGGCCTCTAGAATTTCTCCTCCAAAGAAATTCTAGCCGCCGCGGCCGGGATCGCGTGCCAAAATTCAACCTTGGATGTGAATATGGCAGATGCGAACTAATGGTTGTACATAAACGGTGGCAGCAATTGCTTCTTAAATGTGGATCCGGTGTCCTTTGCTGCACTGCCTCACAGTGTGCTCGGTGAAAATGCGTGGCACCCAACACACCAAGTCCAAATCCAAGAGATTAAGTATCCGCAGTGCAGCACAACAGTATGTTGCATCTTACATTGTTTAGATTCCAACATGTTTATCTATGCTATGGTTGCATTCATGTGGCTGATGCAATTTATGTAAGGTGATGTTCACATTGAGGAGCCAAAAACCGAATGCTGCAGTCACATTAAAATTCAAATGTATAACCCAGCCAGTTCAACACAAATTCTTTTACAGGTCTTTGAAACAAGCAAATAAGTGAACACACTGTTCTGCTTTCATAATGCTCGCACGCAGGCGCACTGCATCAGAAAACGGAGCCAAGGGATCTTGTTCCATTATGTGGATGTATTATGGTACACGCAAGACTCTGCACTCAGAATGATGTGCTGTACTCGGGTAGTAATAAAATGGCAAGGAAAGAATTCTCACCCGACTGGTTCATGCCATGTATCGTCAATACATGGCCCTGCTCCAACTGTGTAGCCTTGTGCATTTGCTTCCACATGCAACTGTTTCTATCGTTTCAAAACTTTCCAAACTGTAGTGTGACAAGCGTAGAGGAGGCTGAAACTATAACAGAAGAAAAAAAAAACACACTTTGTCGGCCAGTCAGCAGTAATGGGAACATACTACTAATTTCAGTTTATGTGAACTTAAAACTTTTATTTTGAGACTCTGTACACAGAAATAAATATGACAAGTGTGCCTTTGTATTTCTGTGAAGCAGAAAAAAATACTGCCTATTGTTCATTAAAAAAAAAAAAAGATGTCATTTAACAAAAAATATATACAGTACATAGTGTCAGAAGATGCCATTGTATCTCAAGAAGACTGTACACATGGCACAATAAATGAATAAATTCATAGAAGACATCACCTGACAATGGAGCTAGTGGTTTAACTGAGTGTACAAGCACAAGCTTTTTTATGATCAGAAAATAACACTCGGGAAGCGAATGTGAAGAGTCAGCAACGAAAAAAGGAGAATTGTTATAGGAGCAGGTCACTTCATATGATGAGAGCATGAGGACTTGCAATCTTATACACAATGCCTTGAAATCCCATTTTTATTGTAGGTTTTAATCATTTCTTGCCAGCTATGTGCACCTAAGACGGTAAATTTTAAATACTGGTTGCACGGGATAGGCAGTTTCTATCAGTGGAAATTTCAGTGAAAAAGGCCACCATGACTGCCTTTCTAAAGTTTTTCCTTTTACATGTGTTCCAAAAGTGCAGACTGATAGTGTGCACTACCATACGTATATCACAAAGCTTAGAAACAACACTCAAGAACTAACATTTTGACACTAACACTCGGTAACAATTCATAGCAGCCCTCAACCACACAGCTTCGCACAATTACCTAGAGGAAAAAGTGCCACGCTGTCCAGGCGAGTTTTTCAGCCACCATGGAAGGAGTGTGAACATTGTTTGCCTGAAAACATGCAATTGGGAGCAGAAATATGGCAGTGGAAATGTAGGCAATTTGCAGATGAAAAATGAATACTACTGAAATGTTCCTAGAGCAAGCAAGACCTACTGGACCACTTCAGGTAATCTAGCGTCAAAAATCTTTGTGCAAGTTTGTAGATTAGATGGAAAAATGAGCTGTATTCACACTGCATATTAATTTCTTTTTAATTGCACTCTTAACTTTTCTTACCTGCTCTGTACAATAAGCTTTTGGTATTACCTGTGTTTCGAAGTCGACAAAATCTTTTCTTTTTGGAGGTTTTGATAAATAAAGAGCTGTATTTCTATAGTCAAATTCACATTCTCAACCAAACACAAGCCAAGCCAAACAAAGTCCACACTTCTCGCACTCCTACAGTGGGGCTGCATGTCCAAAGTCTTCCCTCCAGGCAAAATTGTAAATGACCCTATTCTTGCAATACGAAAGCATGCACGGATGACCAACCATACCCACCTCTCACAGCGCATGTACAATTGCGATGAAAAGAAATGCAAACAACAAGGCGCTACGTGCTCCGCTGTTCGAATTTTTCATTGCAGTTTTACATGGGTGGTAAGAAAAGACAGTGTCGTCCTAGAATGTATAATGGACGACTCTAGCGCTAGCCTTTTTTGCTCCCACTGAAGGAGAACCATGATGAAAAGAATTGTGAACAGCGGAGCACACATGCTCCGTTCTGTTCTCACTTCTTTTCATCGCCCCTGTACCTCATTCACCAATAAAATCAGCGGTTACCACGAGATAGGGCTGCAAACACCAAACCCGACACTCTCAGTCACTGTGCCAAGAAATGATTCCAACCAATTACCCGTCTGCATAAGCGCTAGCTCATTGGTCAGCAAATTCCTGCGCAGCTGAGGCTACTGGCCTCACCAGCATTTAGGTAATGCCTGAAAAAGTGAGGCACAATGTTGCCACCGACTTGCTTCATGCATGTACACAAAAGGAAGGAGCAACATAAGCTTTGTGACATCAAAGAACCCACTCCTAGGCAAATGGTAATCTTACAAACTTTTTAATTCAGCAAACTACTCCAGTTTCATGAGCATATGCCATTAATGTACCAATTACATCAATGAAAACATCCCTAAAAGTGCCTTTGGTGTTTGTAAAAGCCTTAGCCATTACAACCGCACACAAAACAGATCCACAGTTGCACATTCCACAGATGAACATTACATGAACAATGGCAGGCTTAAGGGGGGACGAGGGTCTTAAACCTAACCTTTTTATTTATTGCTAGAATCTCATGAAATTTTGCAGACAGGTGTGTTTTTCTCTTCTGATTCCACAAATGCAGTCATAACTGAGCTGGCTGTCCTAGATCAAAAGTTATCCTAAATATTACAGTGTAATTAGGTAATTTCTTATGCAGCTTTAATGAACTTTCTAATTGCATTTTGTTGCTTTTAATTACATGAATTGATAGGCAGAGAATTCCCATACCCGATGACATTGTTTTTTTTGTTTAGGCCACGTAGAAATCGCACAATGAGTTGCAGTCAGATACTGTGACCTTTTACTCTTGACAGAGCGTATCAGGATGGCATGCCCTTTAGAGAAAAACGAAGAATGTCACCGGGTATGGGAACTCTCTGGCTATCCATTCATGTCATTAAAAGCAACGAAATGCAACGAGAAAGTTCATTAAATCTGCATAATAAATTACCTAATTACATTCTTGACTTTGTAAGAGTTAAGACCACCAGCTCAATTATGATTACATATTTGGAATCAAAGACAAAAACCCATCTGTGTGCAAAATCTCATAAGATTCTAGCCGTTAATAAAAAAAGTTAGTTTTAAGACCCTCGTCCCCCCCTTAACATACTGGAACTAGATAAGCCCCATTAAAAATTTTTTATTCAAACACATTTTACTACTGTTCACAAGCAACCAGCATTAATGATTAATGGTGACACAAACAAAGTACACCAGTCTGTTGTTTTTGTCTCATGTTGTGGTTTGTTTTTCATCTTGGTGCAGTTAACTGAAACCATTCATTTGAGATGCATTAAAATAGGTGCTAAGAAAGCATAAAAGCAATGGTGATTTCATTACAATGCTCTGAGCACTACACACAAGAATCAAGGAGACAAACATGCAAGCAGCAGTAAGCACCGCACGAATACATTCAACAACTTACCCAAAAGCTCCATGCATCACGGACACATTAAATCATGCTGGTAGCCTCCGGCACTGCCGAGATAATGCACGTATTTACACTGCATATCTACACAGGCAAGCACACTTTCAAGTACTGACAAGAGCTCATTACTTGTATTTACAATCTGTACAATTCCTCAGTTCTTTTCCACAAACAAAAGACCATAACCACCACCATCACACTTAATATGCACATCTGGGGAAAGAGCAAGCAACAATCGTGCAAATGACCCAATGGACACCTGGAAGCGGCCAGCTACACTGGCTCCGAAATCCATTGTACCACACCGGCTGAACAGTAAAAATTTAAGACACGATGGGTGAACTAAGGTTAAGGGGGGACATGGGTCTTGAAAAAAAAATTTTTATTAATGAAGTCACAGTTACGAAATCTTTAGGGCATATGTATTTTTGTGTGCTGATTCTAAATATTTCATTTAATTTCATGTAAAACAATTCCTTGAGCACTTATGCACTTTTTATGCTAGCATTTTGCGGAGAGTTTTGAAGAAAATTTGCTGCAGGAAACTCACTGAAATGTATGCCATTGGGTTCTCTTGACACCAAGGAATACAATAAGGGTGAAATTGTCTTCCTGCCTATCATAGAACTTAAGTTATAGAGTTTTGAAGTTGTCGCTTCAGAAATGAGAAGTAAAATGTGTATTCCTGTGTCTGAAGTTGCAGCTTCAGTACCCTATTACTCAAGTTCTATGAGAGCCAGGATGATAATTTTACCCTTATTGTATTCCTTGGTGTCAAGAGAACCCATACACTTCATGGCATACACTTCAGCGAGTTTCCTGCAGCAAATTTTCTTCAAAACTCTCGGCAAAATACTTGCATAAAAAGTGCATAAGTGCTCAAAGAATTGTTTTACACGAAATTAAATGACATATCTAGAATCAGCGTACAAAAATACATGTTCCCTGAGAATTTCATAACTGTGACTAAACTAATAAAATTTTCTTTTCAAGACCAGCGTCCCCCCTTAAACAACTGCAATAGCCCATGCAGTAAGCTACTGAAATTTCCAAACAATAAAAGTAAAAACAAAGATAAAACAGGAATCCAGGTGAACATGTGTAAAGATGCTGACTAGTACATAACTTAACTGATGATGTGAGGCTTGTATTTACAAATAGCAAGGATAATGTCAAACATGGGGAAATTACAAACTTGTACACACATTTCTGCTACCCGCAGGAGAACTTCAAACGCAGGAAAGAACTAAGGCCAGATTTGTAAACACATCATGATGTGTGCTAGCCTTTGTACCACATGCACAAAAAAGATGAAGCCAGCACCAGCTGTTTTTTTTCTACCTCTGTGAGGAATAGCAGAGAAGAAAGTGCACACAAGTCTTAAAACAGGCAACCAACAAAAAAACCCTGCTCACATTCTATCAGGAAACTGATTAAGGAAGTAATGAAACACTACTGCAACCAGGCAAGGCAGCCAAATCAGCAAATCAGGTGGTACTTTACACCAATATTACTGGCATGTGACATCACACAATTTTACTGACCACATCAGTATTGCAGCATGACAAGATGGACAAGGATCCCCACCCCCCCACCCCCCACACATGCATGCATTCACCAAATCAGTAAGAATAGAAAATGGGTAAAAAAAAAAAAAAGCAATTGTACAGCTGGTGTTTTGAAGACTTTTTTGCTTGATAAAGTGTACCAAGCAGCAGTTTGTTAGGGACCAGGCCAGTAACACTTGGAACGCTCTCAGTTCGGGGGGCAGACGTCTCCTCAGGCCAGCTGCCACAGGGTCGCAGAGAAGGCAGAGTGAGGATGGGCTAGAGGTTCAGCATTCGGCGGGCCGTCTTAGTCCTGCGCGATGAAACACGCTCTGCTGGGACGGAAGCAGGTGCTGGCTTCTTCTCCACATTTTCGGCAGCCTTGCCCTTGGTACGGTGGGCACTGTCAATGATGGCTTCCAGGCACCGGCCGAACTCCTCCAGCACCGAGCGTTCCACCTCGGCTAAGGGCTTTTTCAAGCGCTCCGCCTCATCAGCACGTGCTAGCAGGCACTGACAGGTGGCTTCCACCACTTCCTGAGTGATGAACGCAAATGGCAACCTGCGCAGCACGCCAGAGCACAAAGTAAGTATGCACACGTGCACTTGCTCTCAGCTTAGCACTGGTAATGCAAAAAGCGGAAAGCACGAAGCCACATATGATGCTGGACAAGAGTATAAGACAATAAATGCAGCAAGGCAGAGAACATAGACTAAGTGTTCCACCACAGTGGTACCCTAATGGTTGGAGCACTGCCTTGTATGCAGGAAGGGTGGGATTCGATCCCTAGTGTCATGGGGTGCCGACTACTTTTTCTAGTCTTCCCCTGGCCTGCTGCTTGGGCTTCTCAGGGGAGAAATGCTTGAAAAAGAGTAGCCTCTGATGCCACCTCATGCAGACCAAACTTAACCATAGCACTCTGTGGCAAAGCTGCCCCTGCACCATTAAAATCAAACTGTCATCATTTTAATCAGAAACAGACGCTTCATCACCTCTGCACTGTGTTGCTTGTGTTCTAGTTGCTGTCTGAAAGGATCCTTCATACAACAACAAAATGCTGATGTACTGATTCTTTGTACATTTGTACATTCATTAAATGGTGTTAAACTCAATGAGGAAAAAATTGAATGGAAGGGGGGGGGGGGGGGGTTGTACATTCATTAAATGGTGTTAAACTCAATGAGGAAAAAACTGAATGGAAAGGGGGGGGGGGGGGGGGGGGGGGGTGCAATGTGGTATCAACAAACCTTGCAATTAGAACACTGACTTGCAGTCAATTCCCCAGATCATGCACAAGGGCTGTCCACCCACACCAGCTAACTTCAAGCTTTTTGTCAAAGGCCCGAAACAGCTCAGCTCTTTCTATCTTGAAGCATAAGGCATTCATGCTGCTAACCATCACAACAGGCACAATCAAAGATAACACATGCTTCGTTTGGGAGCATTTTCTTTCTCTCTCTCTCTTTTTTTCAAGGGATGGTAAGAAAGAAAGACCCGAACACCTCCAGCACCCTTTCTTGCACTACAGTAAAACCTCATTAATTCGAAGTCACTCGAACCACGAAGAATATTCAAATTAACCGAGCACAGCAAAGAACAGGATCCAGGAGCACATAGTACCCGCCGCTTGTCCCGAGCTGTACCTTAAACCCTCCAAATACATCACTCCATGTATAGGTCAACTCCCCAATTTTGGACTGCCATTTTTCTGAAGAAAGTAATCACAGATGCTGGTAACCTAACCCTCTAACCACGGCACACCACTGAAAAAAAAAAAAGCATCGCAAGCCGGCGCTGCATTCAGGGAGTCAAGCCGTCGCGAGCACGGAACAAGAAAGGTCGCGTCATGGGACAAGCGCAGACACAAATTTCGTGGTCCGCAGGCCGTACCAAAGTCAGGTTTTTGTGCTGGGAGTACTGATGCTTGAGTGCTTCACATATCAAGCATCGACATCGCTCAGTGCTGCCGCCTCACAGCTCTGAGGGGTCGTCACTTCACCAGTTTGCGGTGAAATCAGGATTGGGTATTCCCACATAGCGCTCCACTTCTTCGAATAACCGGGCTGGTGCAGTGCAGGACACCACTTCGGATTACCTGGTCAAATTTGCACTACAAAATATAGGACTGCAGAAATTCTTCAGGTTATCTCGTATTTCAAATCAACCGAATTCGAATTATTGAGGTTTTACTGTCTATCAAGTAAGAACACCAGGAAAACGAATGCAGCTACAGCACGGTACCTGGCAATCATATTGCAGTTGTGTGGATGCTAGAAATGGGTATGTATCTGCTTTTTGTCACATTTATTTGTGACAAAATGCGGACACATAAGGAAAAAAAAAAAAGTAGTAAAATTATAAATTGTGGGTTTTAACATCCCGAAGTGACACAGGGGCTACGAGGGATGCCATAGTAGAAGGGTTCGAAATAATTCAAGACCACGTGGGGTTCTTTACCGTGACTGGCATTGTGCAACACGTGCCCTTTGCATTACACCTCCATCGAAACACACCGGCCGCCATCAGGATTTAACCCGGGTCCTCCGGAAAAATACCTCTTTAAAAGCCTGTCTGTGAGTCTGCACACATGCATGCGTGAAAGTGCTCAAATCCCCTATTGCAAAAGTCGCAGTGGGAACAAGTGCCTAACAAACAGCATAATGGGCAACTGCAAACTGGTGACGTGGATCTGCAGCATGCTCGCGTGCGACTGCTTTAGAAAGAGCTCCTTAAATGAGAGCCACACTGATGGATGACGTGCGACACGTGAAAAATTGGCCAAGACTGCAAAGGACATTTGTTAGGGTGGGCTAAAAGAAGAGTGAAAACTAATAATGCCCTGCCCAGACCACTGACACAGCTAAGGACATTGGCTAGATTGGGCAAGATAAAAAGAAATGAAAAAAAACTGCCTGCACAGCGAAAGACAGAGGGAAACCTGCATGATGGCACAGCTCTGCAAGGAAGAAAGAGAGAGAGAAAGCAAAGCAATAAAGCAGATATGCCGCATTCTCATAACATGAAGGGTTGCAAGTGAATACGCTCGAGTCAGTGCTCCCTTTTACACTGAGGTTGTGGGACTTGCACAGCACCTCCCCCTTCCCTTCCTTTCCATGGCTCAGCAGACAAGGCTGTGCGGTACGCACGCAACTTTACAGTCATTTGGACGCTAGCGAGTGCATCGGAGGGTGACAATGCCGAGCACGAGCGGCAGGTTGAACCACAGTGTGTGGCATGGGCATGTACGTTACTGCGGCAGCTAGACTAGACAAAGGGCCGAGCGAGCGGCCCACCGGCGGAAGTTCAGCACGGGAGTGCTGGCCATGCACATCATGGATCGGCTGGCCGAGCCCGGCCGTCAACATGTCCCTGGACCGTGTCCGGCGGAGCGGTGGCCTTCCCGGTTCTGCAGTGACGGTCCAGCAGCAGCAAGCATCAAGGTGAAGTGAGAAGCGGTAACTGGCGTGAGTGGTTGCAACACCTCCAGCCCCGTTACTAATACCGTGTTGAGCTAAGATGGCGTTGCACGCTTTTGCCAGAGCAGCAGATTAGCGCCACGTTATAGATTCCCTGTATTGCAGCATGTTCGCATGCGTTGATACATCACCTGAAGCAGCGTCTATTTACCACAGTGAGTAGAGGCTAGCGCAGTGTTGTTTGTTTTTACTACCACATTATTCCTTGCATAGTAACTTTTGGTTGTTGCTTTGTTGCCAAAGGCATTTGGTCACCTGCACCATATTCCACCAGTGGGAGCGCAATATTGTTTTACACCACTGCTCTATTGTCCAAACATTGTGTCACTGTTGTCACAGTTTTAGACACGCCTAAAATAAACCAATGTTTTGGCTGCAGCCTGTGCTGTGTTGTCAGGTGAGACCACAGCTTGCAGACCCATATTTACTTGAAGGCGTGGCCTCTTTTAGCACACATGTGGCCTTCAAGGCAAAGAAACATAAATGGCGCTTTGAAAACTGATGGCCGTAAGTTACATCTGGCAAAGATACCCCCGTAGAGTTCAGTGCTTTCAAAGTTTATTAAGCCCCATAAACAAATGGTTCATAAAAATGTTGCAGATCTGTATTCATCCAAAGGACTCCGAATTTCGTAACTTCAATTAGCAAAACAAGCGAGCAGCCTTTTTCTTGTCTGGAATCACTGGTGCATGAAGCACCTTTGAACACTTGTACGCACCACAACTCCACCATGTTTACACGACAGCCTTTTAACTTTAAGAAACATGAAAATTCAACAAAATGACAGCCTCAGCACTTCTTGCAGTTTTGTGATTTTGTGCACAGCTCCTCGCAAATACTGAAGAGCAGGGGTCCCCAAATTCAGTTCTGCGGAACTCCTTGCTTCCTTGGAGTGCCTTCTGGGTTCCCTGAGCACCTAAATCCATGAATGCTGGATAATGAACAAAAAATTTGCCGCCGAGATTTCTGGCCCAAATGATGCACACTAAGTGTGACTAAAGCAACATTTTCTCAAACTGTCGCATCTAACGGCCGCCTGCAAAGGCTCAGACAATATGGGATATTACATAAACCCTGCTTGTCGCAAGCTGTCGCTCACATAGACCACCATCATAGACTGCCATACACCACCAGATAGAATTTGGCCATCTGCTCAAAAATAAACGGAATGATAACTGCATACTAGAATAATCTAGTCTTAAGAATGCAACTGTGGTGCTTTCTCAATATTTTCCGGTTTTTGTTCAGTGTCGCGTTAACACCCACCTTTTCTTTCCCCATTCTATTTTGGGACTAGTACTGTTATTGTTCACAGCAGACCGTCGGACAGCAAGCCATGATTAATTGGATTTGGAAATTTTTTTTTTTTAAAGGCCTGTGCATGCGCTATTTTGCATGCGCTATTTTGCATGCACATAACACCAGGGGCAGATTTATGGGTCCCTCACCTGTTGTAAGGGACAGCTGAGGGAGGGGGTGGGGGTCCATTTGAACTATGTCTATGAGAATAGTCCCTTCTTCCGTCTCGTCCGTCAGCGCTATTTTGCCCTACCATTCAACATGAACCAGCCCGACTCAGCCCTCTCCATGGAAAAAGTCCCTATAAATCCACCCCTGGGTTAGGCAGAACAGGGTAGAAGCTAAGACATGCAGGGTTCCTAAGTATCTGCTGATGAGGTAGCCCCAGTAACATTCACAACTTCAAATTTGGCACTGCATGCAACCTGCAATCACGTAAGTATATTAGATGATTATTATTAAATTCTACCCCAAAAAAGCGTTTCTACAGTGAAAAGATAGCATATGCAAGCTATACTTCAAAGAAAATATTATTAGTTTAATGTACAGGCCGTTTCACGGAGGAGAACTCCATTTATGCCAAAAGTTTTGTGTCTTTCTGCCTTCAAGTTAATCACAGTTTGCAGTATCAAACCTTGTTGTGAAGCTACAATACTGTAAATTCGGTGTTTGCAGAAATTTTCAAACTTTCAAACTTTTTCACAACACAGACTTGCCATCAAGAAAAATTTAGCAATTCATTCCAGTGGAACTAATTTCATGCAAACAGTTCAAGCAGGTGCTTAACGTCACGGTTTGTGCTTTTCCACATATCTAGACAACAGATGAAGAGACAGATAAAGAGATGAAGCTATGGCAGAGCTCACAAAATTTAGACCCATGCACAAAAGGGGCATGCACAAAAAGAGCCACAGGATGTGATCACCTTTCACCAGTTTCAGACACTGGAGCAGGCCGCATGGGCATATCGCAAGCAGACATCTTGGTGCGAGCAGCAGCCTGCTGCAGCACACGCACTTCAGCTGCGTCCGCCAGCTGCATTAACGTCTTGCGCTCCGAGCTGTCCTCGAAGTTTTTGCAGCCCACACACTTGCACATGCTGCTGCACAGGATCTTGGCCTGCAAAAATGAAGAAAACGAGGGTCATTGCGGAGCACAGAAATCTGTGCCCAAGGACGCAGTCAACAGTTCCAATGACCAGCATTTTTTAAAAGCAACTTCTGAGACACCTCCACAGCACGAAGGGAATACAGTCGAAAATGCCCTCTGCACTGGCCAGTGTAAGCAACACCAGCGCATCTACAACAAAATCTGGAGGCTGCATATACACAGACAATGGATAGCTTAAAGAAAACAGATGCGCACCACAGGTTTTGCAGGCCTGAGATCTGAAGCATTAGTAGTGCACAGCGAAAGGTTTGAAGTGCTGTACAGTTGAACCTACTTACGAAATACAGCAAAAATACCATAGCATAACGATGCCATGAGTCAGTACAAATGAGTACTTCCTTACCAGTCTGTTAAAGGGACTACGAAATGGCATTTACCAAGGTTAAGTAAAGCAAATGAGCGATAAATATTCCATTACTCGTCACCCCACCGCAAGAATTTCATCTAGCTTCATTAACACCGAAGACACCGTCAATTAAAAATGATTCCCCTCCTCTCCCCCCTTAATTCATACACTCCAGCATTCTAGTAATAGTAAAAGAAAGCAGGTTGGGTCTGCGCCCCACCTGTGAATCTTCCGACACCTGGTTCTTTTTTACGGTTTTATAAAAATGAATAATAAATCACCGGCTACATTCCAAGGACTCATACTTAATGAGGAACCTCAAAAGCATTCATTCTACGCACTGAACAGATTTACCGACACTCTTCAAAACCGTTTCATGGTCCCTTTAAAGCAAACATATGGGCCTGTCATTCACCTCAGGCATTATCACTCTTTGCACACACATGCATGCTGCCAATGGCAAGCTAGTGCACCAGCAGTCTATACTACAGCCATGAAGCTGCAAACCCTTGTCTCTTCTTTGACTCTATGGTTGGCCAACCATTGAGTCAACAGTTCCACGTTTTGTCTTATTACGGTGTTTTTTACTCAGAGGTGAAAAGGCAATTACCAATGCAAAACCTTCTTTTAACTTGTCTGCATCAAGAAATGACTATGTAGTGGAGAAAACCACAAATGAAGTCCACTCCATTCCGCCACTTTATACAGAGGCATGATCTATGGAACACTGTGACATAGTGATCAACCAAAGCCAACTAAGCTT
Organism: Amblyomma mixtum; assembly: GCF_055824585.1. Taxonomy (NCBI): domain Eukaryota; kingdom Metazoa; phylum Arthropoda; class Arachnida; order Ixodida; family Ixodidae; genus Amblyomma; species Amblyomma mixtum. Next base: position 220,426,731 of record NC_143014.1, read on the forward strand.
GTAGTCAGACGATCTTGGTGCCAGACTTAGACTGGAATAACTGCTAGTCGATCAATTCTGCATCATTTTCAGGCTTTCCAATGCTGTGCTTTCAAAAAGCAACAGCTTCAGTACCTCAGATTATTAATCTAGCTTGAAATGTATGCTTCAAATTTAAATCCCACTCCTCACATTAAAATTTAAAGCTAGTTTTCTTTAAATTTGTAACAACAGGCTGCTGACATTTGTTCAGAAAACCAAGTCCACAATTGTCACATCCGTCGACATCCATGTTTGCACCAACCGCTAAGTTCATTTCCCGATGAATGATTAAAGAGCTGATAAAAACAAGCAAATTCAGGAGCCACTAACAACTCTGACGGCATCAACCACAACCAACGCATGTTCCTGAAGTAAGTGGTCCACAATGGCGCACCCTCACTGATGAGCTGGATGCTAGAGAAAACCCAGACACTACAGTTGAAATAGCTTGAGGACACCTAATTACCATTAGCAGTGGCAATGTGATAGCACAAGAACCTCGTTGTGAGCTGCCACGCACGACCACATATACCATACAAGTGGAGGGGGGGGATTTTCTCTCTCCACCTGCCAACTGTGGAAGGTCGCAGCTGGCTCTTCCGTGTACCACCCATGGCTGGTGGAACACCTGCGCAACACCCATGTCGCCTGCCAGATGGCAGGTGGAAAAGTGTGACACTGCCGGTGGATGTGAGGACACGGGGATATACAGTAGCCTCCCGTTAAGACGAACTTGCTTAAGATGAACCCTTGGTTAAGATGAACAGTGGTGGTCATTTGTTTGGTTTCCCATAGAGTCAATGCAAAAAAAATCTGCTTAAGATGTACACTGCACACGTGCTAATTGGTTAAGATGAACTTTCACGACCAGCCGTGCCCAAGCCATGCAGCTTTACTCGACCATTTGAGCAGTATTTCAGTGGAAGGAAAGAAAAAAAAGCTAAAAAATTGAAAGCTTTTTTGCACCGCCGACGATCCATGTGACGCGGGGAGGCACAGAGACCTAACCACGTCTCCGTTGAAAGGGCGATTCTGTGAAAGCAGAACTGTCGCTGCTCCTCCCCTGTGAGGGCACTGAAGGATATCTTGGAAGGTTAAGTGATATGCCTACGCTTGTAGCAAGCAGACGATTTTCTCAACAGACACAAAAAAAAATAACAGACTGGGCAACACTCAACAGTGCCTGATGCACTGCACTAGTAGTGCAATAAATGCTTATGTTGCAATTATTTTTTTCCTAAAAGACTATTTCATGGCTTTGTTCACATATACGCAGTATTTGGACACACACTGCATGCTCGAACATCATTTTAAGAAGCACTCCTAATTAGATGAACTTCTGATAAGATGAACAGTCTTCATGGTCCCTTGGAGTTCATCTTAAAGGGAGTCTACTGTATTATGCAACCGCATTTAAAAATATTATGCCAGTTGCATGTGCCAACTCCAAGCAGTAATGAATTGCAGCATCACCGAAGTGACTCATAGCAGCTTCCAGACTTCTCATTTTCATCAGAGGAAAAACAACAGTGACAGCCGTACCTTTAAGCAGCGCTAAGTGTCCCACAACCTTGTTCTACTAGCTGTCGAAAAGCCACAGCAGCGTGTGCAGCCCTTACCTCGTAGCATTCACAGTAGTTCTTCAGACAGCCGGATCGCTTGCAATTGCAGCCTTTTGTGTGGCGTCGTTCGTGGTCACCTTCTTTCCCTTTGCCTGCAGACGACAAGTTGGTAAGAAATCTGGCCCCCAAGTACAAGTGCATCACGCAATACTGTCGGCCACTGGTCACAAGCAGAAGTCAACACCTTTCAGGAAAACAACCCCTGAAAAACCACCTCAAGCCGGAACCACACCACTATAGTGCAGTGTCATTGCACTACAAAAGGAAATGGCAAGTGAACAAAGAGATGTCTTCAAAAAAGACCCTCAATGGCAGCTCACTTGACATAACTGAGCAAAAGGAAGAAAAATAGGCTGTATCTGGACCCAAAGTATACCTGAAACTCTGAGTGACATGTGCTCATGGGAGTGGTTGCATGCTTAGCCCCGCAGTTCAAGTCAGGAGCATACGGAAAGGTAGAATTCACTACGCGCAGCACACAGCAGAATAAAGTTCTAAAAACTGATACGGCTATTTAATGGCCAGCTACAAACCTTCAATGAATACTTCATGCCTAAATTCAACAAAGTTAGGCAAGTGCACCCAGCATTTTGTGAAAGTGCCAAGCTTTCCTCGCTTTTAGAACACAGTAGACTAGCGATACTTCAAATTCAAATAATTAGAACTTTTGGTTAAATCAAACAAATGCCAAAATTTTGGTTGGCTGGCTGTATCTTCAATGCATTTTAAAGCCGCTTAATTTGTACCGCAGATTCTCTTAAATTGGCTTAATTCAAGCTTTTTGGTCCCGGTGCGCCAATAAGCGGCGGCAGAGGTCGGATGCGCCAGACGTGTGGCACTGCGTGCGCAATTCGGCCCCTCCAACTAGTGAATTCAACTGCGGTCCAAATGGGGGCTGGGTCGATCGCAGTCACCCTATAGCTTTATAGTTTTGTTTTCTGAGCTTCGCTACAAGCCCACAACAATGTGGGCTATCAACCATGCATCAGGGAGCCAAGGCCAGCTGCGCGCCGGTTCAGACGCTGACTGACGTTTCACCGGTCTTTTCTCCTTTTTAGGCATCGCGCTGTTCTGGGTCAAATGTGTGTTCCCTTCACCTCCCTCCGCACGGTCGTGTGTGCCAAAAATGCAAAGTCATCAAGAGCTGCTCATTGTGTGGTGGCTCCACAGCTACTGCGTCGCACCTGTGAAGGACGCCACGCAAGGCCTTACTATTTCGCAGCAGTTCCGATATGATAATTACGACAGTGAGCATGCAGTACACCATGAGGGAATTGCGAATAATCACCACTGCCATGCAATTTTCACTAAAAACAGAAAACCATTGCTAACCTTTAAATCAGATCAATCTGCTGCACTGCAAAACTGTTTTCTCAAAGCTTTCTTTGTAGCCATTCGACTATCGGAACTTCAGATAATTCAGACTTTCTTTCAGTCCCCTGAGATCCCAATTAATGTGGCTTTACCATATTAGGAAACCAATGCATTATAGATAACCTTTTTTAAAGCGTACAACCAGTCAGAGACTGCCGGTTAAGTAATGACATCAGTGCCTTTCACCCATATTTTAAGTTGTTCTAAAGCATTTAGCTAAGCTTGCATGGTGAAATAGTTCTACATTACTATTTATATGTGTAGATGTCCATAAAGCAAATCACATTTAGTCCTAGATCATATAGTAAGGTGCACTTCTGATAATTCTCATCCCCTCGATTAATATTTGAGCCGTAATATTAATTTATAACAAGCCTTGTGGCTAATTTCGAGCCAGCGTTCACGGCAAAACAGCGCGTTTTCATAAAAGTACAGCTTCCATCTCATGCCCGCGCTCATGGCGAGTTAACACATGGTACCTCATGCCACATTTACTTGAAAAATAGACGCACATTTCTGTAAAAAAAAAATCTGTTGCTAATTTGGGAGGTGCACTAATTACGTGGGTAAACTTTACACAGCAGAAAATTGGAAGTTTTCAGACAAGCAGATGACTAATGCAAGGGTGCATTTATTTGCAAGTGAACTCGTTATGCTACTTAAGTAGATAATTACTACAAATTTGGCTGATGAAGCCGTGAAGGCAAAGGAGACAGCATTTTGAGCAAAAGATTGTTTGGATATTTGTGGTTTTGCTCCGGTAATGCCAGCACCCACCTATTTTTGGACGAAACGCATGGGGATTCCTCTCAAGACAGGCTCCAATGGCCTTTTGACGTTCTTCTTCATGGTCCAGGTTGTTAAAGCAATTGTTGCAATTGCAACTATGGCAGAATTCCCCATTGGCAAAACAGTCACAGTACCTGTAACGAAGACACAAAGGGCCTTAGTATTTCAGGCAAACAGATGTAAAGCTACAGCCTGTCTATCTCAGGCTGTAGGGAACGTATAACCAGCCTCATAAAATACACTATTCTAAGACTGTCTTAGACTGTAGGGATTGGACCCTTCTTGCACAATTATCACCTTTCTCTAATGCATTTTAAGGAAATCACCTAAGGCGAAGTAAATCTGTAATAAGGGAGTAATTATTCATTAGCACTCACTCAAGTGCAGCCATTTACTCCATCCTGCAGGACTGCCTCAAAACACATAGGGCCAGCTCCATTCCCACAATGAGTTGGTGATCAATTTGGCCTTGCCCTGCCACCTGCTAGCCGTCCTGGTTAGCTCAGATGGCAGAGTAACTGTCCCAGACAGGTGGTGATATCGGTTTCAATCCCTGGACCATAACGAATTTTTCTTCGACTACAAACTTTCTCTGGAAGCTGTACAGCTTTCCTCTGTAGTCTTTCTTCGACTGTGCTTGAGTGAACGCTAATAAGTAATTAGTCTCTTATTACATTGCCTTCTTGCATCGCCTTTTTGCGTGTGCTGGCAGTCATCCATCTGCCGAGCTGCACACTGCAGGCAACAATTTTGGCAGACGTTGGCAACCGTGCAATTCCAAAGACAATTTCCTGCACCAAAAAAATTACAGGATTGCACTCAAGTCTGCTTAAGAGCAGAAATGCGAAAGCATTTCCCTGTGCTCTTTTTCTCCCTCCATTTTTTGGTCATTCTTTGTTTTTATTTTTTTAATTTTTGATGTTTATGTTTTAAATATTTATTTATATATTTTTAGATCACTGCGGCGACCCGCATGGAGCAATGCGAAAGCAAAACGTCCCCGTACTATATCAACGTGCGTGGCTGTTCTGAAGTCCATGTACTATATCAACGTCCATGGCTATTTTGTTGTCTAAGTGTGTTTTTTTTTTATTTTTATCACCTTTAAAGGTGCAATGAAAAGTAATCTGAACTTGTCTTTTTGCTGCGGGAACTCAACCTACACGTTCCGAGCATTCTTAGAAACTCGGATTTATTGCTCTGTGTGGCCGATTTCCCTAATTAAATCGGATTAACGTCCGGCTCCCGCCTTTTTTTTTAAATTCTCCGCGTACAGTGGGCGGAGTCGACCAACGCGTGGAGTGCCTTTCAGCCAGCTCCATGGAGGCTTGCTGCTCTGCCATCGGCGGAGTAATACGTAGGAATCCGTAGTAGCAAATAGCCCGCGCTTATTTTTATTTCTGCGAGCTTATTTTGTAGCAATATTATCTGCAAATGAAACTATTCACGGAAACCTAAAAAACAAAATAAAGCGAAAGCAAAGCCTCCACGGAGCTGGCTGAAAGGCACTTCACACGTTGGTCGACTCCGCCCACCATACGCGGAGAATTAAAAAAAAAAAAGGCAGGAGCCGGACATTAATCCGATTCAATTAGGGAAATCGGCCACACAGGGCAATAAGTCAAAGTTTCTAAGAATGCTCGGAGCGTGTAGATGAAGTACCCGTGGCAAAAAGACGAGTTCAGATTCCTCTTCAGTGCACCTTTAAGTACGTAATAATTACACCTCAACAACCAAATTTTTAACATGACACATTTATCTTCAGAGAACAACGTAACAGTGCGGACAAAATTGCACACACTTTTTGCTGAACACGAGAGAGCCATATAATGCTTTCGCATTAGAACCTTCTGTCAACAAGGTTCAAGCCATGTGCAATTTTTGATGGCACGGTGGTCAAGGAATCAAAGCCTATCCCCACAAATTTTAACCTTGATTATATTTACGTGAAAAATACGGGTTGAAATTCACACATATTTCTGTGTCTACAACCATTATCTATTTATAGTAGCCGACCGATTCTTTGGACTCTGATAATTCAGACTTGTGAGAGATATTGGACTTTAGTGAAACCCATAGGAACATGTACAGGTGGCCACAAAAGTTTTCAAAACGCCGTGGCCGGGCATGGCCGGGCACCAAGGGGTGCACTGTGCAGGTAACGCAGGAAATTGCAAAGCACGTTCTTCAGTTCAAGGCTGCATGCTTAGACTGCTCTGCATTTAGGCTTTATTTGTAATTTTCGCGTTTCAAACAACGTGTACATGTTCATAACCAATACAATAGAAACCCTCCACAGTAAAGTAACTCAGGCCAGCAAAAATCTTTCCTATATCAGGATTTCTACTATATCAGCTGTTGGTGGTGGCATGGCTCTGAAGATGCTCCACGGCAATTAAGTGGCTACTTACTAAATAAAAATTGTTGGTCCATAAACAATACTCAGAAATGCCTCTCATCCTGCTCTTGTTGTCCCTTTATGTGATAACTGTTTATTTTCAGTTATCACATTCTATGTTAGCCTTCGATTTCGTTCACATCTTGTGGAAGTACCGCATTTGCATAAATAGAACGTGGCCGTGAATGCAACGAGAGTTTGATTTCATGTGAAAAACCAAAGCTTGCATGAACACAGCGTCGTCTTCCATAGCCTCAGAGACATTTAAGAGGCAACAGTTAAGAAACGCAATAACACAGTAAAGCATGGCAAAACTGCCCACACGGTTTCGCCGTGTCCACTTCTTGCCGCCGCTGCTTCATACTTTGCACTTCTCTGTGCCGTGAACGTTGGCCCTTTTCTTGCCTTTCCTATTCCTCACTGCACTTTTACTGTCTCCTTTCTCAGCGACCCGAGCCACCTTCTTTTTACATTCAGAGACAACCTTACTTTTTTTTTTCCCGTGCGCACCGCATGCTTTCCCTCACAGCTCCAAGGCATTCAAAAAGTTGGCTTCTCCTTTCAAGGTGAAGCTATTCAGTGTGTGCCGTTTTCTCATTTTTGGTATTTATTTGCCTCCAAATGTCGGCCTCGCGATCCTAGACTTCGCGCATGCCACAATGTCATCATTCCGTAGGAACTAGTCACCACGGCCCAACGATCTTTACTATAGCTGTTTCTTTGAAAAAAATCTTTACTACAGTCGAACCTCGTTACAATGAAACTTTTTATAACGAAATAATGGATATAACGAAGGAATGACAATTCCCCTTGGATGCTCAGTCAGAATGGGCTATAATGAAGTTACGGCTATAACGAAGTAATCACCGGGCCCCTTCAACTTCGTTACGGGGTTCAACTGTATAAGCGTCTACAGAAGGCGAAATGGGACCGCAGTTTCACTTTACTATATATCCAATTTTACTACAGCAGGGTTCTACTATATTTCAGACTCTGCGCAGTTCATAAAGTAGATATGAGCAAACATTGCTGCTATAAACAGACAAGTCTTTGGTGTCGTCAGTGCCGTAAAAACCGCCATTTTGGATTCAAATGCACATTGGCTGATAGGCTAGGCAATTTCTGTAGACAAGCTTGGCAAGAATGAGCAATTAACTCAAGCTGATGGCACACTCTTTGGTCTTACTGATGTGGTCTAGAAAAGATGTGGAACCCTGGACACGCAATCACGTTGATAATGAGACAGCGGCAGAGTTGTAGAAATAACAGAACTCAAACGCTCAGTGACTCAATACAGCAGGTGGCAGCATACTAATGAGCTGTTAATATTAAAGAAAACTAGTTTCTGCGCATCATGATGCTTCTGTCAACAAGGCAGGATTCAGCCCTGGTTCCGACAAGAAAAGCAAAATATGGAGGGTTACTCACAATTTCAGGCATTGGGATTTGGTGCAGTTACAAGGCTTCCGGGGCCTTGAATTATCCTCACAAGGCGTCCTGAAAAAAATGACACGGTTTTTTTTATCTGACAGGCTAACACAACCAGAATATTTTCCTACCAAAACAAAATGCGCGAATTGGCCCTGTGGTACTCTTTCATACGCGAATACACCACCACACATGTGAAAAAACTTCAAAGCAGCAAGGTTCAGCTATTAAGGGGGTACCCTGGACTTGAAAAAAAAAATTTTTATGAAGTCACAGTTATGAAATTTTCAGACCACATGTATTTTTGTGCGCTGATTCTAGATATGTCATTTAATTTCCTATAAAACAATTCCTTGAGCACTTGTGCAATTTTTATGCAAGTATTTTGCAGAAAGTTTTGCAGAAAACTTGCTGCAGGAAACTCGCTGAAATGCATGCCATTGGGTTCTCTTGACACCAAGGAATGCAATAAGGATAAAATTATCATCCTGGCTATCATAGAACCTGAGTTATAGGGTTTTGAAGTTGCCGCTTCAGAAATGAGAAGAAAAGCGTGTATTCCTGTTTCTGAATTGGCAGCTTCAGTACCCTATAACTCAAGTTCTATGATAGCCAGGATGACAATTCTAGCCTTATTGCATTCCTTGGTGTCAAGAGAACCCAATGGCATGCATTTCAGCAAGTTTCCTGCAGCAAATTTTCTTCAAAACTTTCCGCAAGATACTTGCATAAAAATTGCACAAGTGCTCAAGGAATTGTTTTACACAAAATTAAATGACATATCTAAAATCAGCGCACAAAAATACATGTGGCCTGAAAATTTCATAACTATAACTAGATTAATAAAATTTTCTTTTCAAGACCAGGGTCCCCCCTTAAGCTTTCTCTTAGCTTTTAACTATGAGGCACAAGCCACTTCCAAGACAAAGGGGGAAGAAACCTGCACATACCCATTGACATGAGCCTTGGCCGGTGGGACGGTAGCCACTGGTGGTTCCCTGTGGTCAGGCCCAGCCGAGACGCTGGCCGTGGTAGGAGCAGTGGCGGCTGCAATGGGCACAAATCCTCCTGGGCTGCTCAGGAGGCTTCCGGTCTGAAACATCACTCGTGATGTGCCAGTTGAAGAGGCAGGCGATGGCTGCGTGCCTTGCTGGAACTGCGACCAGTGAACGACAGCTGCTGTAGAGTTTCACACGGGTAATGATATGCTTGTAACGACCGCACGAACATTCAATAAAACAATAATTCGAAAAACTACCGCCCGCGAAAATAAGAAAAAAGAAACCTGTCAACAACCTCACTGATACATGCGTCTAAAAAACCACAGGGTGTAGATTTGCCAATTGTTACTGATGACACCACCTGATCCGTACAATCAGTGGGCACTGCTGCGTTGCGCTAAAACCAAGTTCACAGGAGCTGCAGCAAAACGCGCCTGAAAAATTTCATTTACAACAAAAGGAAAAAAAAAAGGGCAAAATGAACCACATGGCATACAACTCCTTCCAAAAATATGTTACCACTTGTTCGCTTCTTGTTTCAATTTTTTTACAGCAGCACTGCGACAAATTTCTTTCACTGCGTTAACGATGGAGTTGGTGGCATCCTTCGCTGCAGCAACACGGTCCATCACTGAAGCCAAGACCAGGCACACACAATGTGGCACACAGGAGATGCGGTGCATGCAGACAAGTGCTGCACCGTATGCTGCAGTAGACCTCCACCTCAAAGACCAGCGCAGAGTGAAGTAGAAGGAATATTCACTTATCAGTAGGGGCGTGCGAACATTGAAATTTTCTAATACGAATCGAATGCACATATGAAAAAAAAAAAATGCCATCAAATATCGAGTATCTGTTCAGTATTAAAAAAATCTCAGAAAAAGATAAGTAGACTGTTGTTGTACACGCGAGCACGATCGCAGTATTAACGGGCAAGCAGCCGCAGCTGCCACAGCTTATTGTGGGTGCGAGAGGATGCGGGGGACGGAAGGATGCAGAGGGAGGCAGTCACTTCTTCCCCCTCTCATCTTCGCAACCATCGCTGTCCAGGGAAACAGACTCCCTTTTTGCTTCGCACGGCATGCGTAGTGGCACAGGGCATGCACTGCGGCACACTAGCAGCATGACTATAGTCGGATACAACTTAAGAACGGAGCGGCTTTTCCCCATCAAAGGACGCCCTCCCAGCCAATGGCGTCGGCCGATTCTCGTGACCCTGCTAGTGTGACAGTGCAGGGAGCGGTGCCACAATGGAGAGAGGGGTCTATCCCCGAATGTGGACCGAGAGGACTATCCCCTTTCATCTGCCACTCCCTGCATTGTCACGCTAGCAGGACAATGAGAATCGGCCGACGCTAGTGGCTGGAGGGGGGTCCTTTGATGGGGAAAAGCCGCTTCGTTCTTGAAGTTGTATCTGACTATAGTGGCCACATTGCACAGCCTGGCATTAATGACGTGAGATGGCGCAGGCATGACAAAAGCATGACTCTGGCTCAAATACTATCTCATAATGCTTGCAAACGGAATGTGGGAAATGGCGAAGTTTGCGATCTTTGAAGCTGTTTTTTTGCAGCAAACAAATTTTTTTTATCACGTTCGCGGATTTTTTGGCCTGTTAGTTAATCGAACTATTTTTGGGATCTTGACAAGTCCGAAAAATCAATCGGTGACTGTATTCGGGACCAAGTTGAAAATATAATGTGATCTCTTTTTTTTTCCTGTTCCTCTAGGTAGCTACAGAGACCTTCACCGTCAGACTGGCTCGCTGCTAGGAGAAGCCAACTTTTCAGCAACCTTGGAGACGTGCAGAGCACATGGGCAAATGAGAGGGTGGCTATGAATGTGGAAAGAAGGTGGCACATTGAGAAAATGATGTGACAGATGAGAGGTGCTGTAAAATCAACTTGCAGCATCAATGGGAACCACTGTGATGTTTGGCCACAAGTTTAGGTGAACAGTGAAATTCATAATGTCCAAATATTTGAGACATTAGCACACTTCACAAAGTAAAACTACAGGGGCAAATCGAACTGAATAGCTTATGCTATTTGCAAACAAATCAAAACTTCAGTTACTCACACTCCACCTGTCACAGGCTTTCTCACTACATGCGCGTGCTTCTGGAACCACACGGAACATGTCAGTCGATACGAGGCAGCCCTCTGTTTATGATGCGATATACTCGGTGGCTACACTTGCCACCTTGGAACATTGTATCCGATACAGCAAGCAAGAACACACAAATAAAAATTGTGAAATGCTTACTCGCATATCAGTGCTCCGCCTAGGGGGAAATAAACAAAGATGTTATTCAAAGAAAGCAGGAGTGAAAAGTGCACAAAGACTAATAAACTTAGATGCAACAAGGACTTATTTACAATTATCGCATGCAGACAACACCCAAAACACACATGCACACAAGTGACAAGTAAGAAACTACAGCATATGGCCGCATATAAGAAGACTTGAAATTGGCTGAGCCAACCTAATGAGCGGTCTACAGCAATTTCGGCCAAGCCATGGGTAGTACACGCCCCGTGTCAATGCCCATTGACGGCAGAATATACGAAGCTCAATACATCAATATAAATTGTTGATTCATATGCGGGTTGGTTAATCCAACGAAAATTTGAATTGCACACCGTTAACCGGCTCACTCGCACTGGCAGTCGCTTTCTCGGACAAGCGGTAGATAGTGCGAGCGCAAACTTCTGGTAACCCCCGAGCGTGTGCCGCATCACAATCAAACACCACAGGACCGTTTGCAGTATGCTTTGCCGCTTACCAGGCTAGTCAACAGGGCCATCCGAAAGTGTAGAAGGGAGGATGCGGCTCCATTAGCCGACTAGTGGCTTGGCAACTGAGTTGTTAAGAATAGACCGTTTTGAACTCCGTGCGTGGCACGACACCATTGTGCAGGAAGCTACGTAATTGCAGGAGCAGCAGGGAATAGGGTGGTGTGTGTCAACTTATATTTCGAACTTTTTTTTTTTTTTTTTTGCCGGCACGAGTCGTGGGTTAAGGGATCGACTTTTATTCAGAGTCAACTTACATGCGGCAATATACGGTAACACAAGGACAATTTCTATCTAATGAACACAAGGAAAGCACTTATATGCAGCGATATACGGTAACACAAGGACAATTTCTATCTAATGAACACAAGGAAAGCAAACTGTAATCCCTTAAATTTGACCTTCAGCTTCATAATTCTACTGCTTCATAATTTGTGCCATTAGCTAAATCAAAAAGGGGGACAAAAAAGGAGATTAATACTACATAAGTTATCACACTGTTTACAGTTTCCAAGATATTTGCACTGTCAGAAGAGCAACTACATACTCAGTGCAATTATGGGTACCACTCCTTTAAACCTAAATTCTTTAAATAAGCGAATGTTCATTCTCCACATACAATTTCCACAATCCCTATCCATAAGAGGAATGATGCAATCTGCTCGTAAGAAGCTGGATGTTTAGACATTGCAAATTGTTCTGCTGCTCCCATAGAAAGTGATTTGCCGTATGTGAAAGTGGTTTGCCGTGTGCGTCTGCAATCATGCTTTTCACAGTGGTTCATGCTCCTACAATTTAACATCTCCACCACACCATCCACACCACACCACACCATCAGACAAACAACATGCAGCAGAATGGTGAAGGCACATTTGCAAATGACAGCAGCAGCAGTGGATAAGAGCCTCTTCGTTTATCAGTCCCACACTGTGAGCTGCAAGGGCCGCTACATCATATTCTGTTCTCCCAGGCACGCTGAGAAACGCTGCCCAGAAGCATAGAAAAACCCAGCATGTGTGCCACTTTTGTTACTTACACAGGTAGGTAGGTAGGTAGGATAAAATTTTATTGACACAAGTTTGATAGGGCGGGGCGTGATGACCTGCTACGCTAGGTGACATCCCTAGACCAAGAAATCATTGGTCGAAACTACCACTCGTGCTCGACACATGCAGAGCATGCATGGACACCAACATGACAAGAGATGTACAGTGCTATCTAATTTTGGGTCTCAGTAAAAATCGATTCTCTGAATCTTTCTGGCTATGTTTTTGACACTTTTCCAGCAGCAAAAGACGAATTTATTGGCGAGAAAACTGGATTTAAAAATCTTCCCGCCAGTTGAGCCAAACTCGTAACATCCCTACTGAAAAGGACGGGCCATCATTTTGAAATGAATGGCAGCATAGAGTAGTCTCTATGATCCACACCAAGAAATCAGTTGGGTTTCATGGAGTTCAACGTCCCAAAGCAACCCAGGCTATTAGGGATGCCGCAGCAGAGGGCTCTGGAAATTTCAACCACCTGGGGTTCCATGCACTGCCATCGCACAGTACACAAGAGTCTAGCATTTCGCCTCATCGAAATGCAACCGCCGCGGCCAGGATTGAACCCGCATGTTTCGGGTCAGCAGCTGAGTGCCATAACCACTGAGCTACCACAGCGGCTCAGCGGGAGAGCACGCACAGCAAACACCTTCCTATACGCTGATGTTGAATTCTATCTGTTGATTGAAAACAGCATTCTCTCTTTTTGCTTCATGGGTGAGAGCACGTGTCCAGTTGGTCAACTCAATGCAGGGCCTCAAATTTCATAGATAGGTGGATGTGGGGCAAACTGGATAAAATTCACCCCCAAAAGTTTTCAACCTTGCAGCCACATGAACATGCATTCCCAGCTACAGAGAAGGAGAAAAGAATGTGTTCTGATTCAATCACTGGAATTCACCATCAGACTATGATGCTAACTATGGTATTGGCCACGTGACCAAGCAAAGCCACCACCTGAAGGAGGATGAAGAACTGTACTTTGTGTACATTATGCGTCACATTATCTGCTAGCCAGTACTGCGTCTATGCATGTGTGTTTGTGCATGTGGTATTCACCCCTTGTGACAGCTGTTTATTCTGTGGTTTCATTATACTCATACAGTAGCCAACCGATTTTTCGGACTCCAATAATTCGGACTTGCGCGATATTTCGGATTTCACTGAGGAACCGTTACGCATCCCATAGGAACAAGTACATTTTCAGACCGATATTTCAGACTTTGTGGAGTCTAAAAGTTAGAATTTTCGGACTAAAATAGACGCCAAAAATATTGTGGAGGTCGTTTTTCAACCGAAAGTTCGTTATTTCGGCATAATATAGACGCGAGTGGGCATCACTGTCGCAACCAGACCGATCCCCGCCACCGTGAAAGGCGCCATCTTTGATTTAAATGGAATCGGCAGGCGCAACCGGACTGGCTTGGATAGGCTTGGCTATTTGTTCTCCATCGTTGCCATTCGAGATAATGGGATTGTCGTGTTCGTCGACCTTTGCGACTCAAGGCCGCTCCAGCAGCCCTTGCCTCCTCCGCGCATACCCGCCGCCCGCTTCCAAGAAACAAGCGCGGGCCGGCCATCCCCCACAAAAGCAGGCAGGCGTCTGTCTCCCCCGACGACGTCTGATCCCCATGGCCCCGTCGACTGGCGCATTCCCCATTTCCTTGCCGTGACCGTCTGCATTCCCACAGCGGCGAAAGTGCTTTCTTGTACACTCGCCCTCCCTCTCTCTGTCTCTCTCTCTCTCTCTCCCTCTACGGTAATAAACCCCCAGTCTCCACCCAGCAACTGTGTTGAGAGGTTCCTCGCATGCGGGGCTCCCACGCCCCGCACCGACGCAACCATTAACAGGGATGCTCTCCGTTGCCTTCGAGATGGCCTACAAAGAGCATGCGATTGAATTTAAAACGGTACAACGGGACAATGGGACAGCTGCAGCGTCCGCCACAGCTTGGACGGCGCCCCCCGTGATGCGGGGCAGCAAATGCAGTAGAGGTAGGGAGGGGAATTGCATTCAGAGGCGCTCGCTACCGCTCGCGTCTTCCCATGGGTTACCTCTCAGTCTTCACGAGCGCCACTGCCCCATGCAAACTGACTGGCCTTGCTTCGCGCAGCGAGTGCATTCATCCGCGGCATGACTGCGGCCGCGTCACACTGTCTGGTACCATGATGTGATAGGGTGCAGACATGACTAGAGCATGGCTATGGCTCAGATAGAGGCTAATATCGCTTGAAGGCGGAACATGGGGAGCGGCGATTTTCAAATTTTGAAAGCCGATTTTTCGCAGAAAAGTTTTTTTTAAGTTCACGGATTTTTCGGACCATTTTTCGGGTCTCTGCAGAGTCCGAAAAATCGGTCGGCGACTGTATTTGTTTATCTACACCTTTTGATGAAAGTATAGATACGGCCTTTAACTGGAGTCTTGAACTGCAATAGAACCAGCAATTGTTCAGGTTGTGTACGTCATGACGGACCATCCTCCTGATATTTTCAGCAGTCCAGCTTCTTTGCTGCATAATTTATTTCAAGCACACTGGAGAAGGCATTAAATGCAGTGTTTAAAGCAAACAGAGTGGTGATTGCCAGATATATAGCTGAACAAAGCTCTCCTGTAAATGCATGTCACCATCAGTTCACTATTCCTCAATCCTTGGGATTCAACAGGTGCTCACATATAGTGGCTGGAAGGTAGTCCACAAGCAATAAAGGTGAATGACCTATAACTTAGTTTGCAATTTACATGATCAGCTTGCATGAGCTTGTTGCTACATGACCAAATTTTTCTGTAAAGGCATTCAAAAAATTTTTTTGTCTGCTGGATTTTGAAAACTAAGGTTGTGACAATGGCATACAGGACAAATTTCTACTGAGCAAACTATGATCACACCTACTCTGCACCTAATGTGAACAATCTGCTGTAGTTATATGAAATAAATGCCATAATCAAACAGTAATGTTGCCTTCAGCTGCGTGTTCCCCCCACCCAATGAACCAGTTGTTTCTGGCAAGCAAAAATCAAAAACAAGAGAAAAATGCAACCAACATGTGTGGCGCCGCAGTCTATGAACACACGACACTATATACTGCTTGTCAAATTTTCTCCCTTGGTTCCTTGTGTGGTGGGATTATTACTAGTTGCATGAATGCAAAGACAACTCAATTGTTTTTGGGCAGTGAATTCATATGGAAAGATTTAATACAATTAACTGTTCTGCAAATACAGTCAAACCTCAATGCAACGAACACATATATTACGAATTATTGGCTATTTTGAACTCTTCATAAATATTCTTGACAAACGCATGCAATTTCTATTTCATATATCGAACGCAGTTGGCCATGAGACCAATATACCGAACTCCCCAGCGCAAAACTGTGCCCGTTTGGATGCAGGTGGCAGGCTTCACCACACTGCACAAGTGACTGGTGGTGATGCGGCAAGCATTTCCGCTAAGGTCTACACTCTTATCTCGCACTCGCCAACGGCGGCGTGTGAATTTGCAGTCTGGCAATCAGCACGCGTTCACGCCTCTGGCATCCGTAGACAGCGCCCTGCAAGCAGAGCGCAGGTGGTTGTAAGCCTGCAGTAACAATCCTGCGCTCATGTCGGCTGTCCCGGAGGTGGTGAAAACGGCGATAGCTTTCACTTTGATGTACCGCTTTCCACGCGACACGGCTGTGATGCGGGGAAGCCACCTAAGCCAATGCTCAACCTGCGCTTGCGATACTGTGCGAGGAAGCCAACCTAACTGCAGGGCACTCGGTCTTTTGCGGCCTTTGGAATATCAGCGAGTGTCTTCGAAACGCCGCCAAAACCTGGGAGAACGTCTCAGTTTCTCTAGGAAGGATCGCCAGATTTGTTGTCTCTTCAATGACTAAACTGCGCTGCTGTTGCCCGCATCTTTGACGAAATTCGGCTATAGAGAACCACATTACTATTTTTTACTTGTTTGCTGTAGCGAGGTTTCACTGTATACCCAAAGGTAAGTCTGTACAGGATTTGGTTACTGTCCGAACAGTGGCAGAAGAAATCGGTGCGCTCTGTAAAACTTTTTGCGAAACGCTAACCACATGCATGTGCCATCATTTGCTGTGCCTTCACAATAGTGTATGTAGTAAAAAAAAAAAGGTCAGAAAAACAGCAAGACAGGGTGCACAGTGCCATGGGCATGCAACTTACTTCACTGGACATGGGCAGTGGCTTGGAAACCGGTGAAAAAGCAAACGAAAGACAAAAGTGCAATTAGTTAAGTGTCATCATCACCAGCAGCAGCAGCAGCCAAGCTGAATCTACTACCACACAAAGACCTCTACGACAACCTCCAACCATTCCTGCTTAGGGCCAACTGTGGCTGCCACGCTATTCCCCCACACTTCCTGAGCTCATCACTCCAATAGACTCTCAGCTGCTATCAATCATGTCTTCCATCTCCAAGTAAGTACGTCACAACAAGTGCATCAGGCTCCCAAGCACGAGGCAACCCAGTCGCATGCAAGAACAGTGTGCAAATGACAAAGCAGGCATCACGTGGCTGCATGCCAGTCTCAAGCTTCGAGAGTTCAGACCTCTTCTAGAAAGCATCAAGAGAATACTGACCTTCTCTGAGAAAAACTGGAGCTATGTTAGGCAGCACATTACCGATTCACTGCAACAAGCATGTCTGCCTGAGCAGAAACCATCCAAAAAGTTATAGCTAACTGTAACTACGTACATTTCCATGTGAGCTGCCTGACCACACTGTACCACCCCCGATGTCAACCTCGCAACCAATGTGTGCAAATCAAACTTGCCATGCCATCAAGGCTGACTGTACTTGCAAGTGCACTGCAGACCAAAAAAGATGCCCAGGCTTAGCTTGGTTAAGCCAAGAATGCGTTGCATATTGCGCGGTCTTTTTGCGTGAGGTATTGCTTGGCGGCACTCGATTTTCTCAGCAGCTTTTCCTCCGTGACGTCACGCGCCGGCGCAGCGCCCCTAGCGGGAGTCAGGTGGTGGCTGCGGCCGCGCGCGACCGTGCGAGTTGGGGCCCAGCTTTTCCTCCGGCTGTCGTGACGTCACGCCATGTGGTTTGGTGGCTGCCCGGCCGCGCCCAAGGGCTGAACTGAGTGATTGCAATATGCAATGCATAAAAGGAGATAGTGGCGACAGTGGCCGGGGAAGCTTGCTTTCTGGTCGATCCTCTTGCCACTGCCAATAGACAACTCCCCGATCCATCGTGCAACTTTCCATTTGATAGGAAACCTCTGTTAGCCGGCAGTCCAAGCCTCATAAACTGAAGAAGACCAGTGCCATATGAAAAGAATTATGGAGATAGTGGCGACAGTGGCCGGGGAAGCTTGCTTTCTGGTCGATCCTCTTGCCACTGCCAATAGACAACTCCCCGATCCATCGTGCAACTTTCCATTTGATAGGAAACCTCTGTTAGCCGGCAGTCCAAGCCTCATAAACTGAAGAAGACCACTGCCATATGAAAAGAATTATGCTTCTTTGCACACATTCATTCACTATGTTTGTGAGCGCATTCATGCAAACCTTTGCAATTTCTGACTGCAATTGCAATTTCTGAACAGCAGAGGTGAGTGTTACGATAATTGCGAGAAAAACAACCTGCTTCTTCCCAAAACCATAAACCTGTCCGTACCAAGAGTGAAATAAAGGTGTGAATGCATGTCAAACCTCCCAAGGAGCGCAGTGACACAGCAGTGGGACTCAAGGGACACGGCACTTGGAGACAAAGTGCAAGAAACAACACAGGTTATTTCTTGGGGCATAACAAAATGAATGGTCATTACATAAAATCACAAAAAGTAAAACGAATATGCTCTTCTAATTCTACACATCATTCCAAACTTTTGTTAAGTGCTAAGGCTTTTTCATTGAGACTACACAATCAGTTACAAAAGAAATTCAAATCGATTCCCAAAACTCATGATTTCAGTAAATGTCATCAGCAGGGGTGTGTGAATATTGAAATTTTGGAATACAAATCAAATACTGAACACTGGTAAAAATTCCGAAAAACATAAATGGGCAAATGTCCTTATTTTACCAACAGTTTATGCTCTGCAACCCAAATAAACAAAGCTTGATTGACTCACCATACCTAGAAAAAAAAAAAAATGATGCACACAGAAATGTATACTTCTTCATTGAAGAACAACGCAGACGTGGGGGGGGTCAACACAGTTGACTAAAACGAGATGGCGGAGTTCACATTAGAGAGTTGTGAATGAAACATGATGAGTGCCATGGGTGTGGGCATCACGTATGTGACACATCACGGAAGGGCCAAACAAAAAAACGCACGCTTTCATGTTGTCACTGGTGGGCGATCGGCCATCTTGTTCTCATCTATGTAACTCAGTAAAACCTCGCTGATATGTTTGCAGTTCATATGCTAAAAATGTCCAATGAGAGTTTCACTTTTTTGTCTCCCTGTTAATATGTTCCCGGTTCACACGGTTTCCCAACTACTATATTTAAAATTTCCACAAATTCTAGTTGCATAATACGTTCAACGACCAACCGCACATGTGCAAACATACAAGTAGGCCGAATATGGGGCACGTGACACGAGCTGAAATGCAGTGGCAGCCACCCGCCATAGCGGCTTCTCTGCAGTGGTTTGGTGCAAAAGGGTGAAGCACAAAAAAAAAAAACAGTGCACTAACCTACGAGCGGGCCCTTACTACGGGAGGTGACATGATAAAGAAAAATGCACCGGCTTCTTCGCGGAGCCTAAGCACTAGGGGGCAAAGCATTTGAGAACTACAACTACACGCTTACATATGAGTGGGCCGGGTACGGGGAACACAGCATGAAATGCAAGAATGCAGCAACAGTCAGCCACCTAGGTAGGTGGCTTCCCTGCAGTGCTTAGGTGCAAGGGGGGCGGGGGGGGTGACACATCCGAAAAATTACGATTTCGGCTACTTTCGCCAATGCCACCAAGGGAGCTGCAGTTCCGCACTTAAGACAACGCAAATGTGGACCGAACTTTGTGACCATGAATGCCAATTGAAATTTTTATGAAGTGAAATTATCAACAAGCATCTTCGTACCTCATTCAACAGTACCAATTTTTAATTTTAGGCCGTTTTGTTAATGTCTTTTTCCGGATATTATGTTTTTTGTTTTTTTCACAAACGTATCAGGTTTTTAGGTTTGGTTTATGGGAGTCTCAAAGCGACTCAGGCTATGAGGGACGTCTTAGTGGAGGGCTCCGGAAATTTCGACCACCTGGGGTTCTCACTGCGATCGCACAGTACATGGGCCTCTAGAATTTCGCCTGCATAGAAATTCGACCGCTGCAGCTGGGATCGAACCCGTGTCTTTCGGGTCAGCAGCCGCAAACGTATCAACGAAGTTTTACTGTACGTGGGGAACCCCAGCTGCAAATCTGACACAAGATCCAGAGCCTAGCATGTGACCAATCCACGTGATAAATGACAACGAAGAAGAAAACAAAGAGGATGCCTTGGTATTCCTGCCACGTTGAACTCAAACTCTGGATAATTTGCCCAGAAGTTGTGGTTTTGCCACAGGCGGATTTATGAAGACAGCAGTGTTCCATCGCTGCCGACTATTCGAAAATTCTCAAATATCAATTCCTGGAATCAAGTATGAACCGAATAACAAACACATTCAATTCATATTCAAAATTTGGAATAGTCACACACCCTTAATCATTGGGTTTTCCTAAACGTTAACAGCAAAGCTAACGGCACTAGTAAGGAATATCACCCAACCAAAATAGCGGTAGTCCTTCGTGTGCGACAGGCAATAAGAAGGGCCAAAGCAAAGCCACACATGGCTTCAAGGCCGTTTGATGTACCTATAAAATTGGTTCGGCCGCTTAGCTTTCAGGTGCCCGGTAGCGAATACTGGCCGGCCCTGAAAACAACAACATTGATTGCACGAGCATACAGTCATCAATGACAGTCAACATTGCCAGGTCTTGCAGCTCACTCAAACTGCACGTTAGATGCTGGCATTCAACCCACTCGCTTCCAAAGATGGTGATGCAGTGAAAGGGCCACAATGGAAAAAGAGGGCAAAACGCCATCCACCAGAAAAAATGTTTGTTATCAGCAAACATTTACAGATGATGCCACGTAATAAGCTCCTTACTTTTGGTTAGTAGCTTTTACAACCGATGGCAATAGTTGTCCACTAGGTTCACAAACATTTATGTGGAGAAAAAAAAAATCTAGATGAACAGACTGTTGAAGAGACAGTGTTGCCCAGATACAAGCACGGAGCTGCAGCGCATCTCCAATGCG
Organism: Amblyomma mixtum; assembly: GCF_055824585.1. Classification (NCBI taxonomy): domain Eukaryota; kingdom Metazoa; phylum Arthropoda; class Arachnida; order Ixodida; family Ixodidae; genus Amblyomma; species Amblyomma mixtum. The sequence goes on from NC_143014.1 coordinate 220,447,489, forward strand.
TTTAGGGACTTGTGAATGGGATCATTTTGCCATGAAGCAGAGCCTATCACGCAGATGCATCATCTGCAAAGCCCAGGGCAAAAGAAGTGAGAGCCGTTGGGAGTACGAAAAATGCAACATCGCACAAAATGCAACATGCAACACTGAAACATCAAAAACTGCAACACCGAAAAATGCAACATCCTGTGCGCATGGTTCTGACAGCCAAATAAAACAAAATTTTCTCTGCTGCAACATTTGTAGCACTAGATATTGCTGATTGTTTCAAGCAACCCAGGTCTCATTGAGCACTCAAAAAGACAGTGCAGAATGCTGCGGGGGGAACATAGACGGAACTGTGGAAGCAATTACCGTATTTACTCACATAATAGGCGCATCCCCCGTTTGGTCGCGAAAAATCTGATTTTTTAATTTCCGTGCATACTAGGCGCACCCCGAACTTGGCACTGTGATCAATACTGTATTTACACGATTGCAAGCCAACGCCTCCCCCCACCCCCCAATCTTTATTTTAACAAAGTTTTTGCTGAACTGACTACTAGTCCTCACTAGTGCTGCTGCCGTCGCAGCTGCTGCAGACCGACAGCACGTACAACGACATCGCATGGAACAGCCGCGCACAGTTTTCAGGGATGCTCACTTTAAACATCTGTTTGGAAAGCTTCATCTCCAGCCGGAAACCTCAGCGATGGGAGTCGCGTACGAAAATTTAGGCACGCCGCAGTCGCAACTGCCGCACTTCCCGGCCACGTCGAATTTCTGGCCTGCCGCACGCTTGTCGTGTTCAAGAGCAAACTCCCAGCCGTGCAGCTATTCAGGTGCTTGCCCGCCGTGCTAAAAAAGCAATGCTCGGTAACACGCAACCACAAAGCCCGGCACTTTAACAGCCACAAAAAAACTGGAGCTGGTGATGCCGATATGGATAGCAAAAGCTCGCGGCAGAGGAAAGAGTTGATGATGATGAGCTTGGCCTCGGGCGCCCTCCGTGAGCGGCGCCTGGAAACTCCTGTGCGCGTGCGTGGCCTACGCCATCAAGCGCCCGCTGCCTGCAGCCGGTGCTGATCGCGGAGGCCACGGCACATGCATTTTGAAGGCTGTTCCCGCGTGGGTCGTGGAAAGTTTGGGTGCGGCCCTTACACAGATTTTTTTTTTTTTCATATATTTCCTTCAGGAAAACAGGGTGCAGCCCGTACACGGGTGCGTTTATGCAGTATGTTCAATTTTGCGAGTTGAAAAATTTCCAGAAATTTTACCCCATGTAATTGGCGCATCCCGAACTCTGAGCCGGATTTTCTGGAAAAAAAGTGCGCCTATTATGCGAGTAAATACGGTAGGTTAAGCTCTCAGGACACATTTTTAGGCGCCATTAGGAGGCGACATGAACAGACAACAGTTAAGTAACTTGGTACTGTTTTGGTTCAGGTCCTAATGCAGAGCTACCACACTGCACACCATTCTGTAAAGACAAGAGTCGGAGTCACGAGGTACGACGTTAACAGCAAATCTCCAGACGCATCAGACTTGGTGAGGGCTCATGGAACCAGTTTCATACATGGAATTACTTCAAGTAACACTTGTTCAAGTTTTAAGGAACAAGAATTATGTTGCACACACAATCAGAAGAAGAAATAGTAACACACATAACTCGTAGCACCACATTACAATCAGCCAGTGTGGAAGTAGAGTACATTACCAGACACCAAATTTTTCCACTTTAAAGTGATGAGGTATATCATTTCAGTAGAATCTCGATATAATCACAGTTTATACAAATTTCGGGATATGAATTGTGTAAAATTCCCTAGCCAAAGTGCATTGTGTACAATGTGCAGAATTTCAGACGTTCTGAACACTTTCCCGCACCGCTGCACTGCATGCACATAGCGCCACGAGCAGTGCGCGGTGGTGTACGACCCGCACACCGCCAACACCGTGATCTCCAGTCACGCGGTACACACCACGAGCAGTGAGCGGTGGTACATCAGCGGCCGCTCCCACCATAAACAGATCCGCATGAATGCACTTCCCGCGCTTCTGCATACAGACTTTGTTACAGAGATGTGCCACTTCAAACAAATGCACAATACAGCAAGAACAATACCACACACATCTTGAACCACGCGACAAACACCCACACATGGCTGCAGCAGACAAATGTTTCTGCACTCCTGTGCCCAATTTGGCTGCTGCCACTAAGAGCGTTAGTGCCAGGCTACACTCACACCACAAGAACTGGCACTGCACTGGCAGGACACCTTGAACTAGCGTAAAAAGTGCCGAAAAATCGAGGAGAAAACACGAAGGCTATATAGGCACATATTTTTCTGTTATTTCCAACATGCCATTTCACCTGTTACATGACAAGCCAACACGCTCCACAGGGCAGAACAGATTATCAACGTTAGCTTTTCTTATTCAAATGCACAAAGTTTGGATTGAAATAGGTGCAACTAAGGAAACTGAGCTATGTAGGCACTACAAAAAGCAGTGCTAAACTTCCCAAAAACCGGACTCCAACAGTTCCAGCTTGAGTTACTCCATTTGTGAAGCTGAAAAAAAAAAACAAAGCTTTGTGCAAGAGAGCTGCACTTGTGCACCAATGCACCTTTTGAACTGAAGGAGTTGCACACTTATTAAGATTCTGGGCAGTTTTTTGCATGCCAGCACTATTTCTTGGCAGGCACGGCCAGTCTGTCTTAAACAATCGGCGGCCTGCAGTCTAGCATGCACGGCCAGACAAGGCTCACCAGAAAAATCTTTGTGCACCAGAGCAGCGTTCCTGCTTCTTTAATGCTTGGCAGCACTGCAGTGGAGCTAAGTCGCAACAAGCAACGGCTATCATGTTGGTGCCTACCTGGGCCACATACTGGGCGGGAACCACCACAAAGGCATTCTGCATGGGTCCCCCTGTAGCCGAGATGAGGGTGGCAGTGGGCAGGCTGCCCAGCTGTCCACCTGGCAGCGATGGCCGCACTGATGTAGCTGTTGCTGGTATCAGCACTCGCTGAGCTGTCGAAACCGTCACACCTGTCGATGCACCCTGCATCACCAATGCAGAACTTGTAGGAAGGTGCCAACGCGAAATTTTAAGCCCAGGTTTCTGCACCGAACCAGAGACCTTGCCATGCCAACCACTGCGCTTCATACACCTCTCAGCATTTGAAAAAAAAAAAAATGTATCACAGTCAAATACAAATACAGATGATCCTGGATAGATCAAATTATTGTTTATATTGAACATTTAGAACATCCCCTTGAAAAGCCTCTGCAAAAGCATTTGCACTATGGTTCGCATTTATCGAATTCTTGTTCGCCAAAACATTCAATATATCAAACGGCGCGTGGTGCCCTTGCAAGTGGCACTTTTTTTACGGCGCTCCAGTGATCAATTTTTGCACACTGAGCTAGGTCAGCTGCACGGCCCAGCACATCTTCTCCCAGTGCTAGCACTGTGAGGTGACCGTGGGGTGTGCATAAGGGTAGCCTTCGGCCCCTTGTACTCATTTTCCACGCAAAACCGCTGTTTTGCAGAAAAGGTAGCATTCAGAGCAAAGCCTGTCACTCATTGAAGCCAACCTAACTGACGGAAGTCTAGCAGCGGTCCTGCGTGCTTTCACTGTTAAGGTGTTGCAGAAAGCAACTGTACCTTAATCTTGATACGGACCGAAGAAGCGTCGACACAAACACAACAAAGTGACATGGACAAGCACTTAATCTGAATGGGAGATTATTTGTATTATAGTGTACCAGTAACAGAATTACACCTATTATGATAGGCGGTGGTTAGTTGTTAAGCATTGTCCACTGTGGCTTAGATGAGAAGAAGGCTAAGCCCAGCAAGCAGTGCCTTGCCAGTGTGCCAGCAGGCTTCAAGTTGCTGCAATAAGCACGTTGCCAACAAGGGTGCACCCTATTCTTGCTTCTAGGCTACAGATAGGCGTATCTGTTGCTGATATATCAAACTATTTCGCGATGCCCTTCAAATTAGATATATATCCGGGATCGACCAGAATTCAAGCTCACTCATAAAGTACTGCAAAACATGATTTGAACTTCAAGCCTTACCACAACCATTTGTGCTATAGGCATGAAAAGTAAACAGACCATGAAAACGACTAACATTTTACTGCAGTACAGTTTAACATTGCAGTCAGAAAACGACGAGCACGACAAGAGCAGTCCACCATGCTTGGCTCTAGTGACAAGTGACAGAGTATACTGTCACTGCTATATGCCAGGTCTCAAGAAATAAAATTTTAAATCCACTTCCGTGGCCAATTTACTTCTCCCACTGATAGCGCATTGATGTACACATGCCCACACATGAACTGAAGGATTTGCTCTGCACTTCCCTGCGTGACCTGCACAGCATCAAGCTACACCTCACGAGAGCAAAGAAATTTGCTTTTCCGTGGCTTCCGTGCACTGAAATCTTCTGCAGGCATCAGCACCTAGACTGATGATAACTCTTTACAACTACTGAATGATGGGCAGTAACTGCCACTGGTATATAGTTTCAACACCCAGCCTCTCTACCTATGGCAAAGACTGCCAGATGCCCCCTCGAGGCAACAGCAGGCCACATAAACAAGTATACACGCATGCGGCACTCAGTTAATGGCCTTAAGAATTTACACAATACCACTTTTTGTACCACACCTCCTGCTAACAGGCAGAGATAGCCTATGGTCCACCCACTGCCACTGCTTTCCTCAGCTACTTCTGGTTGCATTTTAAAAGAAAACACACAACGCAGAGTGACAGTTGAGCATAATCAACAGCTGGCCACATGAATGTGGGACAGGTGAAAAAATATGACCTGTATTTCTAAATATACAGGACAATTTTCCAGGAAACAACTTGAAACAAAGCTACCATTAAATACAGAGAAGCGCCCACCAAAAATTTGAAGATAATCATGAGAGAGGCACTTGTTATACTTCTCACAAGTTGCTTACAGCACGGTGAAAGGTAGAGTTCTCTCATCCAATCAGGGCCAAGGAAGACAACAAATAGACCTTCGAATATTTGAGTAGTGCTGTGAGTATTTTCCAAACAATTATTGCAGTAATTGAAATGGTAGTTCAGGATGGTGTTTTGAAAGTAGAGCGAGGGTTTCGTTCACTGGTTAAATTAGCAGAGAAAGACTGCATGATCACAGAACTGCAGAGGATTGCTGAGAAGTGGTGCACCGACATTTGTACACATGGCATCCGCCAAGTTGGCCGAGTCTCCTGCGCACGGCAGCTGGACACTGGTGCTCTATCATTCCCCAGGATGGAGCCACCAGTTGCGGGCTGAGAGGCATAGAGGAACACGTTTTGCAGTGCACAGCATTCTCACTGGCTCAGACTGCTGCAGCCTTCACAGCGATGCAAACAACTTGTGAGATGGAGTATGACGTCACAAGGCCACACGACCTATGTGGCCCACCTGCCACCTATTTGCTTCTCTTGAGGATTTTTTGTGGATTTTCCACCCATGGCCAACGACGCCGGCAATGACGCTGGCTTTTCTATGACACGGGACTTTTAACACTACTGCGTTAAAGGGACAGTGAGTGCTTATTCGAGCGTGGGTGGATGTTCAGTACTTTATAGCAATTGTTAAATGTTGAGTAGTTGTTGAGTGTTCGCTGTAGTTGACAGCCGATATAATAACACGACAAAAAATAGGTAAGCAGCATAACCATACCTTTTACAGGCCAACTGCAACAAAATTTTACATGGCTAGAGTAGCTCTTAATGTGCTTATATGTCATAAAACAAATCGTGACAAAATTCCACTATGACAAAATTGAAAAACCGATTTCTGTGCAAATTTTCAGCCCGAAAGAGTCATGTCCACGCTTAAGAGCAGCAAGCAGCAAGAGGTGTGTAATATTCGACAATCAGCTTGAACTCTTTCCTTACCATGAAAAAATTGACAATTTCTTATAGGTCTCAGAATTTTTTTCTGCAAAATAAGTAAGGGTTTGTTTTTTTTTTTTGAACATGTAACATGTGAAAATGAAGCTAATGGAATGTACTTTCATGTGATATTTATTTTAACACAAAAACAGTCTGAATGTCATTTAAAAAAATCACTGAACAACGAACAAACAAAAAGTTGAAAATTAAGAAAAAATTTGTATTAACAAGGTAATATCTTTCACAGAAAAAAAAACATTTTTAAAATTCCACTACAAAATGTTTCAAATTTATTTGGAAACTACTCACAAAAAGATTAAAATTATTACCCAAAACTTTATGAGCTACAAAAATTTTTCTGACTTCTTATGAAAAAACCTATTTCTAGTGCTTTGCTATAACTTTTTCACTTCAAGCAAAAAAAATCTTCAAAGTATAAATTGATGAATGCACTTTTCATCACTATAAAGTTTGAACTAAAATGTACCAAAAACAACTCGATAAAAACTTGCAGAAACATATGAATAGTAAATTCACCATAACATTTGTAACAACGTGCTCAAATTAAATTAAAAAAAATATCAAAATAATTTTAAAGGCTACAGAATACATGATTTTGGAAGAGAATATTTGTCTAAAAGTTAAAATTTAAGCTCAAGAGCTTTTTGAAATATAAATAAAGTTCTACTGAGCATTATCCAAGTCACTACTACTCAAAGCATGTTCTAACATGCCTTACCAGAGTCTCTGCCGCTCAAAGCATCAGAAAAACCTGCTGCAGAAGCAATAGAATCACGTGAGGCTGGATACTGCTAAGCACATGCTGTCCCCGGTGTAGACGGCTCACTCGCAGTGCGGTAAACTGATCAGTGTTTATATACATTAGCACTCTGTTTACCATGCAAACTCATATTTTAAGTGTAAACAGCAGCTTACAATAGCTTATAAATTTGTAAACCTATGGAGTGACGACCACGCACATTTCCTGAACCGTTTTTTAAGTTCAACTCGCTAGCTAATTCAGTTAATTATTGTGACCCCGCAAGGGTCAAAAACAGACTGACTGCAGTCAAGACCAGCAGGGAAGGAAATCCAGAGAACAGTTATGGAATTATGGAAGGGGGCAGTACCATAAGGAGAAGTGTGTGGACTGCGGCACATGGGTGTTCATCAAAAATGTTACCTTACAGTGACGGTTTGGCGAATAGCCCTAAATATGTTGACAATGCACCAGACATTACTGAGTGCAAACCTGGCAATTAATTGAAGTGCTTTTTCTTGACTGTATTTGGCTATTTGCTTGCTATTGCTTGTTTAAAAATTTAATCAATGTGCCATTGTTATCACTGTTTGGTGTATTTTGTATCTCCTTGTAATGTGCTTATATTTAGGAGGCCTCCCCGGCAGTTTTCACCTTGGGGCCTCCTAGTGTAATATGTATTGCTTAATCAAAACCGCTGTAATGTTTTAAGACTAAAAACTCGAAACATGAAACTAGTTTCCACAGTGCAAGGATTAAACAGGCACTGAAGCTCTCTCGGGTTCACTGGCTGACAACGAATGTAAAGCAGCGCGCCCAAGGCACAAACACAAGCATACCTGCTGGGTTGAAATGGCTGGGGCAATGGGTACAGTCAGCCGCACACCAGCAGGCAGTGTGGTTGCACTGGCTGTGCTCGACGAAGCAGTCGCAGGCACGGCTGGCACCAGGGGCCTTGCTGTGGTCACCGGCACCAAGGTTGGTTGTTTGGCTACACCAACAGTAAGCATATTTCATGGCAGCAAATACGGGCACAAGCAAAATGCCTGGGGAGGGGAAAGGAGGACAGTGCGTAACACAGCCTCCGATATATTTCGATGCTCAGTGCAAGTAGCAGCACAAACTGCTCAGCACCTAGGTTTCCTGTCAGCACTGAAGTTCCTATGTCCTCACACTTCACCAGCTGGCCACTCAGCTCGCACAGTGGCACCACAACATTATGACACCACAACATTACGCGCATTCTAAGGGACAATGAGGACAAATTAAGTTGGCGTGTACCTACAGACTATGGCATTTAACAAGAAAGAGACCGCTCACGCCAAAAACAGAACTCTTACAAGCCAGAGGAAACTGAAAAACAATATACAGGTGCCACCATTACCGGCCGATATTGCAAGTAAACTGCAATATCAAATTTTTTGCCCAGATCACAGAGGCTATGCTATACTGCCATTCACTTTAAAACACCACTAGCCAGTCCTTCCCATGAGAAAAGCCAACAGCCACAGAAACCAACGGGCACAGGGAATTTTTTTTAATTTTATTTATTTATTTTGTGGTGTTGATCAATTTATATTACTGAATATGTTATCGCTTAAAGCTAATTGATTAGAAAAGCAGAAGAAAAAACAACCACATGCCGCCGGTGGGATCCGAATCCACGACCTCCGAATTACGCGTCCGGTGCTCTACCGCTGAGCTACGGCGACGGCTGTCAAACCTTCGGGGGTATTTATGTTTACAAATAACCTAACCTTGGGAGTGTTCACCAGCGCCACCCACGGTGAACGTCCCATGGTGAACGTCACAAGTTTCAACCGAGTGCCAGGAAAATTTTTAAATTTTAAATCCAATTTTCTTCAATTGGATTTCAGATTCAATTGAACAATAATTGGATGAAGCTATCCTCATCAGTATCCCTTTAACACTTACTCAGTACTGAACAGTCAGTAAGTAAAGACCATCAAGAAGAGCAGCAATTAGTTTGAATAAAGCTGCCTGCTGGCACAAAGTGCTTCTCGTAAAGCCCTTGCAACTAATAGCAAACCTGACACATTACTTGCTGCCTAGCAGCAAAAAATTGAGACTCCAAAAACCTGCAGAACCAATGACTACTCAAAAATAGTTGCATATAATCACTAATACCTTGCAACTTATGTGAAACAAAGATAAGATAGAAGCTATAGCCCCAATAATATTCAAGAAAGGTAAAAAACGAGCAGAACTACAACAACTTTTCTTACGAGTAGGTAGCCCTCATTTACAGCAGACCTTTCTTCTGCCAACCACTGACCAATCCTGGCCAGAAAATCTATAACGCAAACTATACTCCAATAAATGCAAGTGTGTGTAACTGCAGATAAAAAAAAAATGTTTCAAATGTCTAAATTTGGCTATCATGAAGAATTTGGTTTCGTAAAAGTTTAAAAAAAAAGAAAGGCCATCAGCCAGTGATTTACGCAGCAAGCAATGAACCAATAGGGAAGTCTGCAGTAGTTCGCTGGAATGCACACCCTTCACCACTGCTCTCTGCCAGGGTTCGCGGTCGCTGCAGAAGTTTCCTCAACTGAATCACACATGAAACAGTTTGTCTTAACCGGATTTTACACTGATTCCTATGGGGAACAGTTTCCACTGTTTATCTTTTCCGACGATTCGTCTTAATGGGAGTCTACTGAGTTTCATTTCGTCGCCTTTGTATGGCTGCTGTGAAAATGTGAGGGGGAAGAAGAATGGGAGAAGAGACTAGAATTTTTAAAAATACATTCACATCAGATCCAAGGGAAAAAGTATCATGCAGGTTACAGCAGACTGCAGTCCAATGACACCCACTTTACCAAAAGCTTCATGGTCAGTTTAACAAAAGCTTCATGGCTGCTGACATCCCTGTAAGCTCGTCTGGAAAGCTCGCAGAAAAATAATACTCAAGTGCACATGGCCTTGGCACCTGCTTTCCACAGGCAAAGACATGCCACATTTTAGACTGTTCAAAACAATAAATTTCCCAGGCACATGAATACACACTATTTTTCATATGATCCACCCAGTAGTGCAATTCAGCCGGAATCTGTTGCACCTATAAGAAACCCACGAAGGCTGGCAAACACACCCTTACAGCATATGCACTGAGTAAGAATTTTTCCTCGACAGCAAGCAGACCTGAGTCATTCAATACAGTTTTCTCTCTCTTCGCCACCTAAGAACAGACAACTTTCCATGCCCATAAAATAAGTGACTTCTGTCAGCACCATCAGTTTAAACACACTTGGGAATGCTATCACAATTATACTACCGTAAAAGCCGGAATATAGGTCGGACCGGTACATAAGTCGACCCCCTACTAACCAGTTCTAAAAATGGAAAAAAATCTTTTTCAGTCTTTGTCAGTGCCTTATTAATGCTGCTGACCGGCGAAAAAAACTAGATACGCTCATGTGTACACATGCGCTTACTCTCGCTTCTTTTGCCGCTCCGTGCCGTGATAAGGTGCTGACAAACACGTGAGGCAACAGTCGCCCGATACTGTGAAAGAATTGGCTGGGTGTACAGCACAGAGAAGGGCATGGAGTGTGCAAGCGTTACTCCTAGCCATCAGAGTCGTCCGAACTCGAGTTGGACGACGATTGCTTCTCAATACCCACGTCCCGTAAGGCGTCATCCTCTGCACCGTCTAGAGCGTTGCTTATGCTGCATTTTCTAAAAGACTTGCGCACCATCCTTGCGGGGAAAGATTTCCATGCCGATTACACCCAGCAGCAAACCAAAATAACTTTGTGAAAACGGAACCGCAAATTGGTGCTGCCACAAAGTCGCCACACCGCACTGCTGCTGATGGTGATGTTTATGGAGGCTGTTGACTTGAGCCACCCATTGTTGCAAGACTTCCGTAGTGTTTCCACCAATGACCGGTATATAAGACGGGGGGATGACTTTTTGTTTTTGAAAAAAAAGTTCGACCTATATTCCGGTTTTCGCGGTACTTAAGATCAGCCCTGCATTCAGGAAAGCTTAGAATTTGTGCAATGAAACATATTTCCTTATTCAACCAACCGGGCATGAGAATGACATCAAAAAAAAAAAAGAGAAAAAAAAAAACAAAGAATGAAATGCAAAGTAAAAAGAACCCAAGCTCAAACAAGATACTGTTCGCTCGCACACCTCCAGCCACACTCCGTGCAGCAGTTATCTTCCCATGCTGACACAAGGGCAAAAAGCACAACTACAAGTTCTCAATGCACAACTCGCAACACACTTACCACTCAAGACTGCGCCAGCCTGTGTGGTTCCTGCAGGAGCACTGACCAGACGCACATAGTGGAACTTGCTGCCCGGCACTTGCACAGCCGCAGAGCTGCTGCTCACGGAAGTCACAAGGCTCGTCGTAGCAGCCGTGGCTCCAGCAGCTCCACTAGACGTCTGCACAACGGCAGCCACTGTCCCAGGCCTGGGCATCGCCTGACCCATCTGGAGACATGAGAGTAATTCTGAGATCAGTTTCATGGACAATAAATGGCAAAAAGTATTGCATCACGCCAGGTAGCCTGGAAAACTATAGTACATGCTATCCGGTACACGGTGCTCCCCGCTAGGGCATGCCAAATAAAGCCTGGCCACGGCTAATCTGTTCACAAGTGATCCCTTAAAGCCCTCCACACTTCACAAAAAAAAAAAAAAAGCAATGTTTTGGTGTTTACGTAGCTGGGTTTGGTTTGGTTTGGTTTTGTGGGGTTTAACGTCCCAAAGAGACTAAGGCTATGAGAGACGCTGTAGTGGAGGGCTCCGGAAATTTCGACCACCTGGGGTTCTTTAACGTGCACTGACATCGCACAGTACACGGGCCTCTAGAATTTCTCCTCCAAAGAAATTCAACCGCCGCAGCTGGGATCGAACCAGCGTCTTTTGGGTCAGCAGCCGAGCACCATAACCGCTGAGCAACCGCAACGGCTTATGTAGCTGGGTCCATTATTACATACAATGGTACAACACATAATATGCAAAGTCAGATAAGAAGCTGTAAGGCAGAGACAACTGCCAGAACAGCATTCAAAGAAAAGTGTGGACCTGAAGCTCCACCTTGGACGAATGTTGGTTCTAGGAAACTGTTCGTGAGGACATCTGCACAAGAAGGCTTCTTTACAAGGACATTCAGATAAAGGATGCACCAACGTTAAAACTTGCTCAAGTTTGCTTGTGTAAGTGTTAAAAGTGAAGTAAGGCTCAGCATTTGTTCCAGTCTATACTAGGTTGTTTAATAAAGTTGCACACAAAAAGCTGCTGCCAAATGATAGGACAACTGGAGGCCACAGCCTACAATTCTCCTCTAACTGGCAGGCTCAAAAATTTCAAATTAGCAGTTCTCGCACAGACATGGAGCCTCAAGTTTCCAGGCATATCATCTTAAATGCAATCCCAATCTGTAAGCAAACCACATATGCACAGTTCTTTTACAAAAAGTAAATTCTTGCAATGCAGTACAGAGCTCAACAGACCCAGAAAAATGAACGTTCTGTATGCACTTTAAAGGCTATGCAACATAGACAGTTTGTATGCCCTCCATCAACAAATCATTTTCCCAATTTGCTTCGAAACTCATTTAACAAAGTGCACTGTGATTCCTCATAAAGCTTCACTCTAGTAAAACTTTGCAAGGCCACAGCAGAATAATGGAAGCTGCTAGTGTAAAATACAGTATAATATTGTTACAGTGGATCCAGTTTCAACAGATATACCATGTTTGGTTGGTCTTCCTATCTCTGCCTCTGACATGACTTCATTTACTGCGGATTCAGTTGCAACGTACATCCAGATAGAATGAACTGAATTAGAATAAACTAAATTAGAAGTCCAATAAGCTGGTTCATGGTTTGTTACAGTGAACTTTTCGGCAGTAAACAGTGATTAACTTCGAATATTCCTCCATGTACCTTGTCGACGCACGGTAACAGCAATAGCAATATGGCAGCAGCCATCTGATTATTGCCGTGTACTGTCACGCATGAGTCGGCTCAAAATACAAGTCAACAGATCCCAAATATGCAGCCCTCGCTCATTAAAAAAAAAAAAAAAAGGCCGCAATCTAAACCTAACCCGACGCTTCTTAAACACGCCTTGCAGCCTAACAGGTCAAGGAACAATGTGTGCAGCGTGGTCCTCAGTACATAATTCTTCCTAAACCCATGCTTCCTCACCTTTCAACCTTTCATTCATCGACATTCCACATTTTCGCCGTCTTCCCTCTGAGTGCTTTGGCGATGTACCACATTTCCCGTGGAGTGTTGGCATCACGGCACGCGCACTGGTCAAGTCTCAAAGCAATGGTAATGAAAGCAACAACATAACTGCAAGGCCAACTTTTTGAAGTTAACAGAGATCCATGACGATAAAACAGCATACCTTCCCATTTGCACATTTTCCACCAAATGATTAGCCCGATGAGCAGTAATGAGGACCAAAGAACTGCCAACTCTGCCAGTAGACGCATGCTTTCAGATTCCGGCGCGACTTGTGCGACTCATGCGACGCAAGCTGCACACTCCAGAAGTTGTTGATGATGATGATTACGCTTATTCCGTACCGCCAGCAGGACCACATTGGGTAAGCAGTTACGATGGCACACAGTTCAAATTACCAGTGCTGTAATGCGAATTAAATGACTTTTTATTGTTGCAAGTGGAGTTGTGTGCATTCGGAGGGTCTTGGCTCAAATTATCCAATATCTTGAATTAATAACGCTTTCATGCACAGAATTATGCACGTACAGGGTGGACCGGCACCCCCTTTTGCCCCACAAACAGCACAAACAGCTCGGCTCCACAGGTAAATTCCCCACCCCTCTCTTCTGGAGGGTCATTAAAAAAAAGCAAGACTTCTACACACCAATACACAATACACTTTGTCCCTAGTAGCCAGTCAAGAAGGAACCACTAGCCAGCGCAGACCATGACCTAAGTAAGTGGTTCATAAAAAACATGGTCCACGAATTGCAGGCGCCTAGGAGCCAAGTTCAACTCTTCCACCACGATGCTGAATGACTTTACAGACTCTCAGGGACCACGAAAACGTCCAAAAAATCTAATTTCACATGCATACACGAAAAAAAAAAAATCCCGTTCACAGTTTTATGGACATTCACTCCACACGACGCATCTCACCGCGCGTCGTGTACACAGACGACGGGCAGCAACCGCTGTCACGAGCTCGGCGTTCGATGCCTGTACTGCAGTTGGTACATCGCAGACGAACTCATGGGCACTAAGTCCAGACGAATTGTGCTGCACCCAATGTACAGTCCACTCAATCCACTCCCGCAACTCAATGCAAACTCATAATGTCTACACCAAAAATGACTCAGCGATCATCGACGCGAAAAACTGTGTCGAAGCATCGCTGTTTACTTGGAAACCAGCCAGCGATCGCAACACCTGTATTTCATTTCCTGGCCCTTTCTAGTTTATAAAAACTCTGTTATCAGTGAAAGCAGAGGCTGTGCCACTAGAATGCGGAAATCCATCAATTTGTCCTCAGTGTGCCTTTAATGCTGGATGGCATGCTGTCACGATGAAGAAAAAAAAGGGGGAAGGGGGAAAGCCCAGAAAAATGCAAGGCACATAACATTCCATTAGGAGACATTGTGGCAGGCAGCTTTATTTCTTCAAGACACTGTTTTTTTTTTCTTTTCTTTCTTTTTTTTTTTTTGTGGCCAAACAGCTCCGTCTAGCCTATGTATAGGGTACCAGACAAAGTTATGCACAACGTGCTGCTCACCGAGGGCTTTAGGAGCACATTCATTTTGCCTGGCACAGGCACAATGGTCGTGGTGGGTGCCGTCGGTCGCACCGTGGGTGTGGTGGCAGTGCTCGCACCACTTGCAGCCAGTGTCACCCGACTAGGCCCCATGGTGAGCCCCGAGACCACTGACGACGTACTGGGTGCAGGGGCGATACGCTGCGGTGACTTGCCCACGTTGATGGGGATCATGGCGACTTTGCCACCCAGCTTCATGGGAGACACCACGTACATACCCTGGGCACGACAAACACGCTGGCATGAGCTCACATCTAGTACTCCGGAGGGATTATTTCAGACACATTCAAGCAGCAAGCTTCTGAAGCACCAGCTTGACTGTCGAAGAGCCTCTACTCCTGCTCAGAAGAACTGCTGCTCGCAACATATCTCAGAAACCAGGAGAGAGAACTGTAACCAAGCTGCAGCTACGGTAATGATGTGAAGAAGTCAGTGCAAAAAAAACAAGGGACAGAAGTAAAGACACGTAAGAAATTCACCAGACATTCACATCATGCAGCACCAACTAGCCCGGCAGCATGTTCTCCTGAGCTAGGTAACATTTGACTCTCCCAATGGTTAGCAGTAACTAGCCAATAAAAAATAGGAACGGTGATAGATAGCTGACATGAAAACAATTTCTTTATTGTCTCTAAGAATGGCACACTGACACTCAAAGTAGAATGCTACTCTCATTTGCACCAGCCTCAAAGCTCTTACCTACTTAAGCCAAGACATGGCCATTTCAGACATGAGACTGCAGACTATTTTGCCACTATGGTTACTCTCAGAAAGAAAAGGCTTCACCCCTAGTACTTAGAACCACCCTGTCTCAAGAATGTTTGAGGTAAATGCACAAAATACAGTACAGATGGCAACATCAGACATTCAGAAAGCTAAGCTTGCAATGCCATAAAAGGGTGAAAATGCTGCGCTTGATGTTACACACACCAGTGTCACATGAAACTGCCGATGCTAACTGCCACACATAGCTAGCTGCTGTATGAATCGACAAAGCACTGAAGAGCTCACGATGCCTTCCACTTGACAGCCCCCCTGCCACACTAGTTTCTGCATTCAACAGATGGCTTGCACCAACGTGACACTGGCTGCCAGGCTGGTGGACGAGGAGCAAGACAGAATAACCCGTTCATCCACCTACTGCCACCTACCGCTTAGAAGCTTTGAGAAGCCAGCATGGAAGAGCCTATGCCAGCTTTATCTGCAGAAAGAGGCCACCAGCATACCTTGGGTGCAGACACAGAGGTGGTGCCGGGCGCAGCCACCCGCACCAGCTGCTGCCCAGTTGCACGCACGGGGGCCGCCCGGGTGGGGCTCGAAAGCACCAGGGTGGGTTGGGCCGCCTGGCCACCACTTCCAGCTACAGCGCCCACCAGCTGGAAGGTGGCGCCACTCACAAGCTGTCCCGCTGGCTGCAGGATCACCTTGGTCAGGCCACCGACCGATGTGGTGCCGCTGGCTCCAGAGACTGGCACACCCATCTGCAGCTGCCTGTGGGACCAGGAATGCCATCTTACAAGGCCCAAAAATCAAACAGCACACTTGGTTAGAACATTGTAAATTCAAAGTGACTGGCACATGCAGCATTCAAGGGACACATTATAGCAGTAAGACAGACTTCACAAAGGGTGGCATGAGCAGGACAGGCTATGTATATGTACTTTGTACATACTTTGTACATATATAATATGAACTTTGGTAGATCCCTTTCCCAGAAAAATGACTCAGGCTAGTTGTATACCGCTACTGAAAGTGCACAGATAAAATATTTTGTTTTGTTCATAGGCACTGTTTGCTTTTCATTCTGGCCTCACTGTACCTATAACATTCAGTACACAGCAAAAATCACACTAGATTGAAGTTATTCTGCCCATGTAGCATTTTATGCGTCAATGTTAAAGAAAAGCAGCTTTATGTAATGCAAACAGAAGGAACTGCAAGCAAGTGAAAAAGACGTACTCAGATACATTTAAACACATTTTTTTTTTTCCTGCATACAGTACGCACTCGCTATTTCCACTGCCCCTTAATATGTTCAACATGCCAAATTTATAACCGCACTCAAAGATATCAAATCAAATTGCAGTTCATTCACGATACGGCAGTAGCGGCAGCCATAGTACTTTCTGGGCACAGGCAAAGGGGTTGCAGACCTGCAACACCTAGAATGACACACAGCCCCTTCTTATAAACAGCAATGAATAAGCTGCATTCCCCCCAGATCTTTACAAGATGCAAACAAGAAAGCTTCTTAAGCTTTATGAATCTGCTGCAATAACAAGGCACTACCAGCAGCAAACAGTGCCAACTTGTAAAAAAAAAACCTTTAAAATGTGCATGTGAATACATAAGCTATAGTGGAGCTGACCACGACAGTTTTGGAGGGGGCTTTGCAGCAGGCAAAATGTCAGTTTGGTACAACTTCCTTCCAGGAGTTCCAGAAGCTTGATGCCGAGAAGCAAGATAAAGAGATGAATTGATACTCCTGAATAGGAAGATGATCCTTCATTACCAGCAGACATGCCCCAAAACGTCACAGCACACAACATGCGAAAAATAGAACTCAGAGGCAAGGACAGAAATTTCCAAGAAAATAATGCAACAAAATATTTTGGATGAGCATTATATCTACTGACAGAAACTTGAAGCCATTCTGTCCCTCCAGCTTCAATCGATGTTACTAGCTGTTAAGAGTTTTTTTCTGTTTTGAAAGACTGCCTTAATCAACTATAGGAGGCTTGCTGCATGCTGTATGGCATGCAGTTTCAACTGTGCAGGCCAGAGCAGGAGATGATAAGCTGATTAGAAATGCACAGTGCACGGCACCTTTCGCCGTACTACCTGTACATCAAAATGGCAGCCGTTGTGGCTTGAGTGCAAGCTGCAAGCTCCCTATACATTTCTGAACACCGCATTCTTCCTTAGCTGCCTACTTTAAAAGCATGGCAGCACATCACGGCCATACTTAGAGTTCAACGTTAAAGAAGTGGCCATAAACTAAGGCAAGACACAAAGTACTGAGGAAAACATTTACTGGGGCCCAAGACTGGCAATGGCAATAAGAGGCCCCGTGGGAGAGTGGTATGGACCTTTCATGGCATGATAGGCGGAGCATGTGGATGAGTGCGCTTAGTATCACGCTTGACAAGGAATCACAGGACACATGAGAGACCCGCACCCAAAATGTCAGAAACACAAGGCAGTAGACAAAACATAGCGACTGCAGTACAAGGCTCAGGAAGAGCAGGAAAGACTGGAGCGGATGGCCAATAGTGCATCAAAGCAGTAGTAATGTGAAGCCCAGAGAGCACTGGAATGCAACAGTGGAAGCCATGGGGGTTGAGCACCAGCATCATGAAGCTTGGGAAAGGCAGACCATCAAGAACTGAATACTTCAGAATAAACCAGCACTCGAGAGAGAGCACAACCAGTAGGAGGGGGAATCCACCACAGCCCTAAAGCCTGACCGGGAGTGGTATGCAAGGGAGTGAGGATAGCACCACGAGCAAGAAAGCATTCACAATGTGTCCATCTGGAATGAGTCTAGGTGGATCCCATAGGTTTTTTTTTTTTTATACTAACCCATTTGCACACACCATAGAGTGCATGCGAAGGAGATAACATCCGGTGCAATGGCAGCCACACTACCGTGGCAAAAATGCAAAATGCATGCTTATCGCATCGTGGCATCTACTAAAAGCAGATGTGAAAAGCGTGTAAAAGTGCAGTAGAACTGGATCTGTCATCCATGTCACACTCTTAACCATATCAAGGAAGTTTTGCATTAGTCTTGCCTGGCGCACAAGGCAGTAGCCTCCACCACCAGGCATATGCTGCAGCTATTGGAACTTTATTTAGGTATAGCACCGGAGCAATTTCAACGAACATATTTTCTTTGCAGCATTGTGCAGCAGGATTAGCACAACAGTGAAGACTGGTCCAACAAGGTGTAGCATTCCCAACACTGTATTAGGGCTCTTGTCTGAAACATTCTTCACTAGTCACTCGGAAGTGAAAAAAAAAAAAAATAAGGCTATAGTCTACACTGAAACTAGGTACAGAAAAAAAATTCAGACCTAGACATAGAAAATATGACTAATCAGAAAGTCTTTACAGCTTCAACTTTGACCACAAAGATGCCAACATGTGCACTCTTTCTTTTTTCAGTCAAAAGGAGCATTCAAGCTGATCATCATAATGTATTTTCTCTGCTCAATGAGCAATAAGCATAAACACAGCTGCACCAGCCATTAAATGCACCCAACAATAAACCTTTATTGCTAAGTTAAGCTTGCAATCCCATGGACAGTCATCCATTATTCAGATCATTCTTGCCTGCCCTCCACAACCTCATGTTTTCTGTTTTGCCTTTTTTTCCTTGAGTGAGATGCTCTGTATTCATATGCTTCCCCAGTACACTTCCCTGCTTGCTCTGTCACTTGTGCCTCAGAGCGTGGCTTAGCAACAGCAGCTGATCCACCAGCCCCCTATGGTTACAGCTGGTCGTAGAGAAAAATGGTCAAATCTATATTTCCAGGCACAAGCCAAGCACGTAGTAATCAAATCAGAAGGTGTTTTATCTCCCTCACTAGTAAAAACTTACTTCAACAAGTTTCGTTTGACGCAAAACTCGAGAGACCACTGTGAAGCGCACTATAAGCTTGGTGCATAAAACTTAGGCACATAAGGCACAGCACTTTCTATTTGCGATGGAACGCACTGACAAATCCGCCATTGTCTCTGCTCACAAGCATGAAAGAGCTCCACACTATCGCTGCAACTAAAAATTGGAGGGGACACATAAGCTACGCCTTAGGTCATGACGTGAGAGCGTTCATGGGTTAATGCCCATATATGCAGAATTGGTCATTCTTCACTTTACTTTCATAGATCCCTGGGAGTAATACCATTTCTGGCACAATGGTGCAATGGTTAAGTGATGCACCACTGCTTTGCGCTGGCAGGCGCTGCCACTGGTAGGACTTGTGAGACCAAAGTACCCAATTTACTCTGCCCAAGCAATCTCTCACAACACATCATTAACTGCCACCTGCCATGGTGGGCAGTTTGCTCCCAATTCAGTGGCAGGTGACCCATCTGCCACCTAGGTTGCTTCTATGGGGATTTTTCGTGGATTTTTCGCTCACGGTCCACCGGCTTTTCGGCGACATGGGCTCCTTAATGCTGTTGCGCTAAAAGGCACTCAAAACAAGGTACTAGGAGACTTCAGTGCCACCCACCTGCGCACAGTGAGCCCCGGCGGATGGATGACACGTATGTCGGCCTTCTTGGCAGAGACCCCAGGTGAGGGCTTCTGCACCACCAGGACCTGAGGCGCCTGCGCAGAGAGCCCTTTCTGTGGACTTGCCAGTTCGGCACGGATCACAATGGGGGTGCCTGGGCTGCGCTGCAGCCCACCAGCCTTGCGCACGTTCAGTTCATCTTGTATCTTGCGCAGATTTTCTAGATCACGATTGTTGAAGCGGACATAGCGCGCATCGACCCGATCTTGTACACTGGTCGGCACGGTCGATGTTGCGGCAGATGATGACGACACTGCGACAGGCGGCAATGCATCAGTAGTGACCACAGTTTCCACAGCAGCAGGCTCACTGTCCACCACAGATGAGAGAGCAGCAGCATCTGCTAGGCCTACAGCATCTGGCACCACTGTGGCACCTGGCAGACCAGCTGCACCTTGCACGCCTGTGGCGTTTGGTAGGCCTGCAGTGTCTGACAGGCCTACGGCACTTGGTACGCCTGCAGTGTCTGGTACGCCTGCAGTATCTGGTACGCCTGCAGTATCTGGTACGCCTGCAGTATCTGGTACGCCTGCAGTATCTGGTACGCCTGCAGTATCTGGTATGCCTGCAGTATCCGGCAGGCCTGCAGCATTTGGCAGGCCTGCAGTGTCACCGCCACCAGCAAGTGTTCCAGCAGCAGCATCTCTTCCCAACGCCGCAGCCACTGCCTCTGACAAAGCGGCGTCAGCAGGAGACACATTAGGAGCACTGTCTGAGGTATTCACAACAACAGTCTCAACACTCTCAGGGACATCAATGGTAACAGTGCAGAGTTCAACAGCCGAAACACCAGGAATAAGGGCGTCTGCATCAAGGCCAGTCCCCTCTTGCGCACTGCCGGTGCCTGAAGCCATCTCGACAGCTTCAGCAGGCGGCCCTGTCTGTTGTCCTTTTTCTGCTGAAAGCAATGAACCAAAAGAAGGCAGTTTACTCCACAGTGCAGCAGAGCCACATCCAGCATGATATTTGCCAAAAAAAAAAATGGATGCACAGCGCACAGCTTTATTTTCTCTCCTCTTTTATCCACTTGGTAATGCCAGCTTTCTCACTGCTTAAAACTTTTGACCATTAAAACATTGCTTTACTTCAAGCCTCAATATAATTTTGCAATTTTCACAATTTCACCTTCTCCCTGCTGCTCAAGATATGAATTTGTGAACCAGTCATGTATCTCTAACGCACTGTCACGGACAGAAAAATATGAACCATGCTTTTGCACTCCAACTGCTCCCTCGCCTTGCATAACAGGAATAGAAAGGTTTGCTGCCTTCATGTGCAGACACACAAGGGGGCATCCACTTACGTAGGTATCAAACACCCATTAATTTTCACTAGGTAGCGCGTCAGACGAATTTCAACACCGAAGCATGGTCCACATTATCCTGTCCGCGACTGTACATGCTAAAATGCTGCACTGTCACACACTGACCATACTGCAACAGAATGCACAACAAACACATCACCAAAGTTTACTTGCAAACTGGTACTAGCAAAACGAAATACCTACATCCTCTTTGAGGAACACGCACGTGACAAGAACACCGCCTTTAGTGGCAAGCAGGTGCCCCAATATATGGTTTGATTTAGTTTTATGAGGTTTAACTTCCTAAAGCGACGCAGGCTACGAGGGACGCCACAGTGGAGGACTCCGGATAATTTCAACCACTTGGGGTTCTTTAATGTGCAGCGACATCGCACAGTACACAAGCCTCTAGCATTTCACCTCCATCAAAATGCACAGCCACTGCGACGGCTACGCCCCAATAGCTACCACAAATGCTAGACAAGTGTAGTCCAAGCCTGTTCACAAGGTTTAGACAATAGCCCCACCATGCTTTCTATGAATTGCTTCAGCTGCAGGCCAAGCAGATTTCGACACTGCAGTGCTAGTCCCAAGTAGGCATTCCTCACAGCAAGAACAGATTGCAAGAAGAGGGAACAGGTCCTGAAATTTTAATTTCCAAGCATTTTGAACAGGTAGCTGGGAATTTCAAAATGTAATGTGCATACGCATATGCACCCGCTGCAGTATATGCTTTGATTCCACATGCCGCACTTTTGAAACCTTTTCAAAACTTCCCTTTTTCACAACTACTATCCCTAGAAACTTCCACGACTGGATATACATTCAATTTACAGCCAGATTTATTCCCCCAGATACAGCTTTGAAGAAATTCATTCAAGAATACAACTATAAATATGCAAAAATCACTAACCAATACAGAAAACTATTACTGTGTGGTGTGCAGCTACTTCAGTACAGAAATTTATGCCTTCACAAAAACCAACGCCAATGTTTAGCTTCACCACAGCACACCATGCCTTGTTGTTCATATGAAGCAATGTGGAGTTTTAAATACAGCTACATTTCACCAATGCAATTTCATATTAGACAAATTAGCCCTTTGTTCACTGTTTACTCGCTCTTTCGGCTAAGCTTCCTATTTTTTCTGCACTGAAGTTCTCTCTTCCTGCTACAAAGACTAATGAGGTGCAATTAAAGGCGTGCGCAATCACGTCAGTTTACAAATGTGTCAAGGTCAACAAGGGGCACAGCCAACATACAACATAACATCACTGCATCAATGATTAAACCTGAGGCCAAATTTCTGACCGTTACTGCTACTTATTGTTGCTATTACGTCCAATGGCATGACATGCTTTCATTAATCTTTCACACATTACATAGCAGAAATTTAGCGCTATTCAATACCAAAGAATACCTAAGACAAAGCAAATATACGCAAAGAAAGGCAAGCATATGAAGACATAGCCTTGATTTCTTAAGACAAAAAAAACTAATCGAAGCTGGCTAACCAGCCAGCATTAAAAAAGGCTACTGGCTGAGCCACTCATTGTTGGCCAATGATTTTCAAAAGGATACACAAATTAACTACTTCTGGATTGTGCAAGATGCAGTTACCCCTCTCCCTCTGAACCAAGTGTCCCTTGTTCATCCAAAGCATTAATTGTCCATGCTGATCCAGTGGCTACACATGCTTGTTCACTACAATCCCAAGTGAAAGGCAATCTTAATCAGGGCAGAAAAGCACCTTTCAATAAAAGAACAAAAAACACAGCACACCTTCACTCAAAACAGGGCTACGCATGGGTTGCATGTGACTTCACAGTCGTCATGATGAAGTCCAAGCATAGCTTCCCCTCAGCAGGCCGGAGCAGATGGCATTAAGCGGATTACAAAAACACGCAAATTTCCACTGTGCTTCAGGTATCAAACATGGCGCCGACTATGATGTCTATGCAACCCATGTGTACTGAAAAGCCAATCCTAAAATCCTATAAGTCAGTATGTGACAACAGAGCCAAACTCCACAAGATTTGTTCTGCAGAGCATAACATTCACCTTCCTAGCTGAATTCTTTCCTTACGAAAAAAAAAAAAAAATGTTGTTCTGACGTAATATACTGGCATTTTTATTATTTCTTGCGATGCTGCCAAGTATACACTTGTGCTACACTTATGGAAGGGCAATGTTCATAGCGTATTCATGGAAAGCAAACAAAAGTAATTGCAAGGCAGTACTTCTCTTATTCACCAGTTGGGTTTTAAATTTTACTGCAAATACTGCAACACCTGCGAATACTGCAACCATTCCAACATGGGCGATATGCGAGTGCACCTCTAGGAAGATGAACAAGCTCACTGCATGTTATTGACTTCAGGTGCACACATTAATGGTCACTATGATGCTATCAGTAATGTGTCACACTAGGTGCACTTCTCATTACAGCCCCTGCCATACAACTGATTTTGTTTTAAGGTAAAAAAGCTGCACACTACTGTATTAAATCATACGATCCCAGCGGGATGAGATACATCAGGACAACAACATATGCATGTGGTGCAATAGTTCACATTTTATGCAATAGCATGCAGGCCATACAGCTTCATTAGGGCTTAACATTTTGGATGCTACTAGTTTTTTGTACTGTCAAGCGAGTGCATTTCGAACAGATAAAGCAGGGTGCGAATAGCCTGCATCGCTATGCGTGCAAACGATCGGAAACTTGCTCGACACACATGGAGAAGGGAATTCATTCAGGCCAAGGACAAATTTACAAAAGCATAACAATCTTAGAAGCAAACACAGAGCGACCATCCGCGCTGCACAAGGCGTCGAAATTACAGTACATAAGAGAGCGCCTACAAACGTCACAAAAATAACCGCGAGCATGCAAGCTCCTGCGACAGCTAACTTGCGTCAACCACGAGTCGGCACAAACAAGCGAGGCGGCATTTTCGACACTGTACAATTTACCCGGCGACAACGACAATGACAAACGCGGCAGCTTTTCCCGAAATGTGTTGTTACCACGCGAGTGTACGCCGCGACCGCGACTAACAGAGCGGGTTAGGTGCGTCTACAGAACTAGCTGGACCGATTAAATAGTTAACCAAGGCCGCACACACAACACATACACGCTCTAAACACGGAGTAAATGCAATGTAAAAAAATATCAGGAAGTTGGTATAAAGCTCGACATCGTACCCATCTTCCTAGTTCGCGGCGACGAGAGCGCCGACGTAGCGCTGAAAACGTGAAACGAGACGGCCCCGATTCACGTTCAACCAAACGAACAAAAAAAAAAGCATCGGGCTGATATTTCCTCACACATCAAGGTAGAGGCAGAAAGTTGCAACGTAGAGTTACAGAAAACAACGGAGAAAGCGCATTCAAAAGACGCACGTCCCCACTCGGCGATTCTGTGCCGACTGCGGTAGGGGATGAGACGCGCCTTTGGCCGTGAAGAAAAAAATAATACATGTCCCCGCCGCAACGCTCATCAGTTGAATAGTATGATACAAAGCTGAACTATAACAGTTAATTTCGTGCTAAAACGGCACGAAAAACTGCAGCATGCGGCTATTTCGATGAAAAAAAACACCTAGGCCTAATACAGCGATGCCAGCTATGACCTCGGCCTAGCCTTGCCCAATTTTGCTACAGACGCAGGAAAAAGATCGGCAGAAGTGATGCCGAGAGGTCACGAAATACAGAGAAACGCCATCTGTACACGCAACCGAAAGTACAATTTTACGCAAAAGCAGAAGCAGCAAAATTTCGCACGCTAACTACAGCATACGCAAATCCGCAGCCGAATGCCACGAAGACGCAGAGCGCTAGTTATTCTTGAATGACGCGCCATTTGCAGGCTACGAAAACAGGGAAATTTGAAACTACAAAACGCGGCTAGTTATATGAACTGCAGACATTCATGGGGATTTTTCTAGCACAAACGCAATCATGACGCGTGTCAGCAATGCAGTTCGGGAGCAAATCAGAACCCCTTTATGCAAGCAAAAAGAAAGGTTCGCTTGTATTTACGCGAAAAGCAGCCCACCTCAACTCGGCGCTGTTTGGCACCCCATATGGCCACATTTAGAGGCATGATAACTGAAATGCACACCTCAACTGCATCCTCTAGAGCTAGTGCAGTCAGATGCACAAGAAACACGCCTAGTCACGAAATTATTGCGATTTACCTGAATCTTGGGAAAGCATCCTGCAAGCTTTAAAATCACGCGCCCTCCATTACCATCCCAGAATGCATCGGGCGGCTGGCTTGCTGCGCGCGCTGTGCGCGCTGCCCGCGCTGCGCGCGCTGCTGCATAGACGAAGAAGCCGATTCCGATTCCACCCACCCAAGCGACCAAACTCCGCGGATTATCTAGGGCGAAGTAGGCGGCCTTGCCTAGCCGCATAAGCTTCGAGTTTTAGAGCAGTAAATTCTAGCACTGCTAGAGACGAATTGTACAGAATATAGAGGGGCATAGCCGCAATAAAATGGGATAAATTAGTGAACGACATATCCTAAGTTGTGCAGTTGGCCGCAAAACTGCGAGGTTTTGACTTTCTTCTATATATTGCCGATTTTTGTTTGCAAGTATGACTGCGAAGTATGACAACGATTACATATGCTGAAAGGAATGAATACGGTCCGACTAGTATGACTGGTTAAGCTATGGGTTAAGCTGTCAGCACGGTATGATGTGCCACCGTATCACTTTGGCGGCGCAGCAATCGAAATAACCTGACTTGCGTCCAGCGTGCTCTGCAGAGATGCTCCAGCTGAATGATTGTATATGCAGCGACTAAATATCTGTTGACCTCCATTGCCTTATGAGCCTCCCGCCGACCAGACTGACATGTGACGGCAGTGGCCGATAATAATGTGATGTTAGCTGTGACCGCTGAGCCACACAAGAAACCCGTCCATGAAGGCAAAGTACACCGAGTGACTGGAAAATTCAGGGTCTTTTCCGCAAAAAGAAAAATAGAAAACTGCTGTGGACTGTGTTCCGCCTGCTGTACTGTAGGAGCATGCTGAACCCGATGTGCCGAAGTGGTCGGTAAGGCGCAACAATGACAATGCTACCCCCCCCCCCCCCTAAAAAAAAAAAAGCGGTATATGTTACATAAAAAAAGAAGGCGAATTCCACTTTTTTTTTTTTACAAAGAACTTCCGAGAAATACATGGTTCAAATGGGACCACCCCTACTCATCCGCCCCATTCTAAGTGCTAAATCCGCCCCTGACATGGGCCCGCGATTCAATCGTTCCGTTCTATCCTCAGCTGACTACGATTGGATAATGTAATCGCAGGCAAAGTAGCCGGCAAGCTGGCATTACTGGTTGGTCATAAAAATCTCAATAAAAAATGGTTACAACGGAAACCTGCGACGTTAAGGCATACAACTACAACGCAGCGCACACCTCTGCATCATGAGGTCAGTTAAGGTGAGTTCACTCGCAGCGCCCTCTATCCCGTCCACAGGCCCTGAAACTGGCGGCATTAGTGGTACTACTGCTAATTTGAGTCCTTGAAGGTCAGCTGTTCGGGCAAGCTCCCGGCCTGAGGGGCTGTTTTCTAGTCTGTATTTCCTGAAAGGTAACAAAGGTGAGAACACCTCGAGAACCGGAAATTCTAATGATTTTGTCTGTGTTCGTCGTTCAGCTTAAAATGCTTAACCAGAGCAAGCACTTTTTTTCGTCATTCCTGCGTTCCGCAGAATCAACCAATTTGATGGCAGTCTCCCATATTACACCAAACAACGGGGTTTTGGAGGCGTTCCGTACTAAAGGGCGAATTGAGAACTGTCATGCGGACACAGGCAGCAGGCTTCAAGGGCTACAACTAGCTACAGGTCGTTGAAACCGCAGTAGGCGCCGCAAAGATGACTTCTCGTCAAAAAGAGAGGCCGCGTACCGGCTTGGAAGCCAGCGCTTTCTGTCGAAAACAAACGCTGAAAACGCTCTTGTGAAAGAGGACCTATGCAGCTCGAGCAAACTAAACACTTCGACAGAATTGTCTGTCTGGTTGGGTTTGATAACTTGTAATAAACTGCGCGGCTTCTCCAACTACATGGCGTTTACAACACGTTGTGGCCAGCGTGAACGAGTGCCAGTTTGGAGTAATGAAAACACCATGTACTTACAACTGCCTCGCGCAAATGAACCTTTCATATTTGCGCTTGAAAATTCGTGATAATTCACTGCACATTACCACTCACTAGTGCCACACATGCAGAGAGTGTAGGGCTGAGTAATTCTATCCATGCCAGCTTTTCGCTCGTCTATTTCGTATCTATGCTCAGGAAATTCAGAAAGCATTCAAAACCACATGATCCAGGAGTACAGTTTTTTCCTACCTTAGACTCAAGCTGTCAGATCTGCAGCACACTTTGAGCTGCGGTTACCTGTAAGCGTGCGGGGTGCAGTTTCCTGGGATGGTCTCAGCCGAGTGGTTTGTTTCGACGACTGCTTTAATGCTGCAGTGTTTCATGGTACAGTCAAAAGCATGATGCCTTACACTTCTGGGGGCTTGCACCACGACGACAGATTCTACTACCTCCAGCAAGGCCGCATTGTAATACATAATGCTAGTGACACACCACTTTGAACAGCTGGGAGTAATGTTAGAGTTGCCTCCAAACAGGCGCACTGAAATGATCATTTGTGCAAACGTGCAGTGTGCAGTCAAGGTCTTGCAATGCTGACAGTTGCAGCAAGGCTTGCAGAATGCACTGCAGGCCACATTTAAAAGGAGTAATGCCTTGATGCTTCAGCCTTTGTAAATTTTGTATATTCTCCCTTTAAGAGCTCTCCTTGGTAAAAGCTCTCGTTTACATTTTAGTGACAAAGCAAAGTTGCTTTTACTGACTGCTCAGTAAGCTGAATTCGAGACCGAAATTGTTTCGGTGTTTAAAATATTTGAACGAGCCACACGAGCTTTTAAGACAACCCTTTTTTTATGTGAAAGCCAGCATTTAATTGTGGCTTTAATGTGTGTTGCATGAACAAAAATTCTGATCTACCTTTAATTTGAATGTGGAATAATCGGCTTTCAATTTGTGTGTGGATGCTAACAAAACAGACGTGTGGAGACAAGGCAGATGTAAAGTCAAGTGCCTTGCTTCTAGCAGGGTAATTGTTGGCGAACCATTGCTGGGTGCCCGCTTCTGTTATTACTCATAAATTTGCATCCTAAGCTGTTGGATGTCATTAACAGCTCTGGCAGTGTAATCTACCACTAAAATCTTTTTTATGCGCTGTTATTTTCTGCACAGTAAGACCACTATGTTTATTCTTCTATTTCTCTATTTTTGAAAGCTTGTCACATTTGGCATTTTTAGTCTGTATGATGACTTGCAAGCAACATCTGGGAAGTTTGTGTTGTTTCCACATAACTTGTGAGCCATTCCTGTTTGTACACTCAAACAAAAACATTCAACAGAGGCCTGTCTCGAGTAGGTTTGAAAACACTGTGTTCTTACGACACTATCCGCATCGTCACAGCCCTGGCCATGAGTCGAATCCAATATGGTCTCCCATACCACAATAGTGATAGCACCGCCGAGAGTAGGATCGATATCCTTAT
The DNA here is from genome assembly GCF_055824585.1 of Amblyomma mixtum. NCBI lineage: Eukaryota > Metazoa > Arthropoda > Arachnida > Ixodida > Ixodidae > Amblyomma > Amblyomma mixtum. The sequence goes on from NC_143014.1 coordinate 220,476,167, forward strand.
CCGTAACCTCTTTAAAACAGCTCTGGGCCTCCCCCTGTGTAACCAGTAGACTGCTTGCACTCGGGGTTCACAACACATTTGCAGAAAAACAGGAGACTGTTCTGAACTCCCAGCAGACTCGTCTCCTCACCACCTCGGCGGGAAGGGCCATCCTTTCAAGAATAGGCAACTCGCAAGCCACTAGGACCATGGCCTAGACCGGAATTCTTGCAACGCTATCCGCTCTCGCCTCTACATGGACCCTGTCCCTTGCCACATGAACCACGAGTCACAGGCCCCCCACCATAAGGCCCGTCTTCACAGCCTCCGTAAGCAATACGGCCAGGACACCTCGGCTGTGTATGTGGATGTGGCTTCCTGTGCACAGCCCCACAGATATACCTGCGCTGCTGTCAGTCATGCCAATACACCTTATCTTGGAGCGTCCTTCATGGGACCAGATCCGGCGGCCCGACACCCAACACCACAGCACCCACATTTTTATAGACTCCCAAGCTCCCTGCAGAGCCTATATGACTGGATGTGTCCCACGCATGGCTCTCTGCATTGTAGGCGGCAATCCCCAGTATGATCACGTCGTCACCTGGGTCCCAGGACATGCAGGTCTTGATGGCAATATTAGGGCAGATGCCCTGGCTCGAGATTATAGTAACCGAACGGGGCATACTCACTCTCACCCCATTTTTTAATCCACCTAGAGACCCTTCATCTAAATAGGCGTCTCTACCCCCCGCCACATAAGAAACTTTCCCCGGTGGACTCCGACCACCTAAGAAGCATCCAAACACTCACTTTCCCCAATCTCCACCACCTCTACAGCATTCACCCAACATTACACGCAGATACATGTCCCTGGTGTGGCAATATTCCCACATTCACAAACATTACATGGACATGGAAATGCCACTTAAAGCTGCCCAACGCAGCACTGGTGCAGTGGGAGGTGACGCTGGCCAACGGTACCCTGGAAGACCAGGAGGCGCTAGTCGCCATCGCCAAAGCGTCGGCAGAAGCCACTGGAGTCTTGGACTCCACCCACAATCCGCTCCGGTCTCCTTTTTTACAAATAAATGTTTATTCTTTCTCTCATACAAGAACTTGGTTGGCATTCATTTCATTTCTCACTTAAGTTCCTCTTTATGTTCAGATATCACGCTTCTGCATTGTTCAGACCTTGATTTTAGTTTTATTTATCAGTACAGCCCGCCAGTTTCTTTTGGGATAGGCACAAATTGCATTGAAGTTACCACTATTTGCAGCAGGGTTTGGCTTAACCTGCAAATACTGCATGGCTTAAGCACTTCTTGGCAGGTCTGCTGCCTAAGAGTGCTGAACTACAAGTGCAGGTTTATTGAAGTGGCTGAGCACTACGTTTAGATGTCTTGCAAGTCAGCAGTTTACATTGACAAGTGAATGACCCCCGAGGAATTCATTAATTTGCACCATCTCTGCTGGTCTTTTTTTTTTCATGACTAAAAACAAAGTGAGCTTTGCTTTGCTTCAGAAGCTTGCAAGCACTTGCTTGTGTTACTTTACGACTTACTCCGTGTACTGCAGTCTCTATATACTGCTCTTCTGTCCCGAAATGTATACTCTCACTCCTTGACACTCTCACTGACACCTCGTCAAGGACACTCTCACTGACACCTTTCAGCTTGTCACCTTTTGGAACGCCACCTTCGTCTATCACTTCTCCTGTGCAAGCTTGTAAAAGTACCGAATGTTCAATTAGGTACAAATCTTTTAAAATCAGTCCAGGAGGGAGGAGGAGGATATAGAAGAGGAAAGGCAGGGAGGTTAACCAAAATAATAATCGGTTTGCTACCCTACACGGGGGGAAGGGGTTGAGGGGATAATAAAAGAAAGAGAAAGGAGAGTAACAGGAAATTGAAGTCACTTTAAAACGTCACTGTTCATTAAAGTCACAGCCTATCGTGCAGGCCAGAAGTTCTCAAGAAGCGGAGCAGTGCCTTGCAGGCCTTCTCCGCCGACGACGGCCGCAGCCAGTGGCCGAGAATCTTCATTTCTGTGAAAGGGCGTGTATCTAGGTGCCACACGATAGGCTGTGACTTTAATGAACAGTGACGTTTTATAGTGACTTCAATTTTCTGTTACTCTCCTTTCTCTTTCTTTTTTTATCCCCTCACCCCCTTCCCCCCGTGTAGGGTAGCAAACCAATTATTATTTCGGTTAACCTCCCTGCCTTTCCTCTTCTATATCCTCCTCCTCCCTCCTGGACTGATTTTAAAAGATTTGTACCTAATTGAACATTCGGTACTTTCTCACAAAGACTGCACCTTCAGATGCAGTATTAGGGTCCATACCAGTGCTCACTTCACCAGCAAGGTACCCAATACAACTCTGAAAACTGCCTTTCATTTTGTTGTTAGCACCCATTGCTACAAGAACCCCAGGTGGTCGAAATTTCCGGAGCCCTCCACTACGGCGTCTCTCATAGCCTTAGTCGCTTTGGGACGTTAAACCCCATAAACCAACCAACCATTGCTACAACTTCCATATTATTGCACCTAAAACCTTGCAACTTTTTGTACTTGACCTGGAAACCTTTTATGTCTCAGTTGACATCAGAAGTTCAAATGCTGTGGCATAAAAAACAAATTTATTACCTTAATTGCATGCTTGTCGATTAAGGAAAACTTTTGTGCTAAAAATGTGTATGTCGTTGTTAGACAGCTAAATATCACACTGCGTCAGCATGCAGTCTGACGCAGAAGTGAAAACCAGTCACGACACCTGCGGGAGATACCTTTTTTGTGTTGCACCTCCTCATTCAACCACCATTTGTCTTGTGGGTCATGAGATCTCACCGTCACAGAACTGGCTTAGAGCCCCTGGTGCTAGGCAAACACCATAATTGAGGAAGATGGCTCTGTTTGCAGCAAAATCTACAGCCAGGCATTGGAAAGGCAGATGTCATGCTAGATTACAGATATATAACACAAATGAATGTGCTCTGAGTCAATTGTGAGTGATGGCTGCATGCTTTTACTATGCAGTGTGCTGGTTTCTGTTCCTTTTAAAATAAAGATCTTGTCATGCTCAGGGCTATGTCCTTACCTCTCACACCTTTTTAATTTGCTGTCGTAGCTGCATTTCAGCCGGTGCTGTAATCTCCCATGGCAGCTAAAGTTTCCTGCGAATCCTGAAGCGGGTAGTTATTGATGAAGTGCAGATTGTAACCCAACAGCTTGTGACAATGCTATCATGTCATCTTGCTTGAAGGCAACTTCTGTTGAGATGGTAACAATTTTATGGTAACTCGTACTCATAGATTCCCCCAAGTGAACAGTGAAAGAAAAACGTACAATGTAAAGAGCATGGCTATGTTGTCATGCTTGTTTTCTCATTGCCACGTCTGCTTGCATATGCCTCTTGCAGTATCAATTATTTTCAAACACCCAGTTAAGGAGTGTGACTTGTACGGACTCACCACGTGGAAAATGCTATGGTAATAAACAAATCGTTAATTTGCTAGTGAAGAACAGTTCGTGACAAACAAGCTTTTTTCTACCATTTTCGTTTTGTTTTCAATTTCCTTCAGTTTTGCTGACTGAGACCATCTGTAATTGTTTTCAATATAGACCTTGCTACGAGTAGGCGCGCGTCTTCGATTCCTTGTATGCTGTCCTTTTTGCGCTGTTTCTTTGTAGCTTCCCATTGTTTAGTTCCTTTAATTTGACTCTATCGAAATACGGCCACTGTAGCTGAGACCACTGTAGCTGAGACTCAATCCTGCGACTTTGCGATTAGCAGCCGAACGCCAAAGCCACGGAGACACTGCGGCGGATAATACTGCCTTGCGTATCTCGCATCAGATCGGTCGGTGTTCGCTTTCCTTAAATGAACGCGCATGTGTGCAAGCTCAGCGAACGCCGATCGAGCTGAGGTGAGATGTGCATGCATGTTCCAGCTTGTCGCAGCACGGCCGCCTTGATCACGCGCGCGCGGCGGGGCTTGCTCAACCCCGCCGCGCGCGCCGATTCAGGTGGCCGTGGTCGCATATCCTCCGCCGCAGTGGGTTTTGGAGTTCGGCTGCTGACCACAAAGTTGAGTACGAAGTCGCGGAATCGAAACACGGTTGCCATATTTCAATGTAGGGGAAACATCCGAATGCCGCGCAGTGTCACTGCGCGTTGAAATACCAGGTACCCAGGTGGTCGAAATTAATCCGAAGCCCACTACTATGGCGTCCTTCGTTGCACATGGCCAGCTTCCGAACGTTAAACACAGCGTACGCGGACGCTTCGAGATTTATTATGGTGTTCTTCCCACGTGCAGCGTCTTGAAGGTAAAGTGATCGACTACCAGCAACCTCAGCGCATTGAAGGAATCTGTTCTTTTCCTTTTTTTTTCTTTCTTCATCTGACACAGCTTTTCACGGCGGTCACGGAGGCCTAGAATGGAAAAAAACTACGCAGCGGACGCCGTTTGCGCCACAAAACAACGCTGCAGTTTTTTTTTTTTTTATCTGGTATGCTAGAGTCGAGTTTGCAATGAGTACCGGAGTACTTACCCTACCACAACCACAGCGCCTTAGGAAGTTTGTTGGCAGCTTCGCTTAATATCTGCGCAAACCTTGCTCCAAATGGTCCACCAAATGGTCCAGTGCAATTCAATGTTGGTGAGAAAATGCTACAAGCTTACAAGTTTTCCACTGAGTCTCCACGCCAAGTCCTTGTGATGCGTCTTTGCTGTTCTCTCGAACGCGCATTAATGAGGGACTGGTTCCTAAAGAGTTCGCAAAAATTCGCTTTTCTTTTGCGTTGAAATATAGTATGATATGCTCAAGATGTCGACAACACTAATTGCGAAGGCTACCCCAGCTCCGAGAAGGGATATTGGTTGCTTCGCAGTTCGCCAGATGGCGCAGCCTCTCAAATCGGCTATTCCGCTCGCAGACGATTCCCCGATTCTGGGCAGTCCAGGCAAGCTACGATGTTAATTAATCGAAAAACGCAGACTACATAAACTACCCTGTTGTCTATGCTTGAGACGAAACAGACTGGTAGTTTGTGAGGGAGAATTTTTTACAACCCAGATATAGAAATAGAACGCCCTTTATGTGCTCTCCACCAAGCGGACAAGTGAATGTTTCCGGATTTATTAAGGCGAAAGCCTTTAATGCCTCATACTGTCGTGACCAAGACGTGTTAGCAAATGTGCCCGCGTTTCGGATGCATGCCTTATATGGGCATATGCCTATCAATAGCCATGATCGATACTTAATCGGGTGCAATCGAAAGACATCTGAACATGATATAAAGGGATTTCATGATTATATCATTGTACTTAATGACTAAATGGTAATTAGTAGTAAAGAAGTGGCATGTGGGACTGTGCACTGCACCTGTACCTTAACTAACTATAATCAGTGTAGTTAAGGTCACTGTTATAACTCGTGTAGCAGCATCCCACCGCTGCCACCAGTTATAAGTTGGGTAGCGTGGCCAGTTGTTGCGTCTCCCTGGGGGCTCGTCCGGGATGAGGAACAGTCTGAAGCTTCGAAGGTTGGGGATACGAAACCAAACGGGTTTAATGGCACTTTTTTAAGACACTTATTTACATACTGTGCGAAGAGCAAACGGTCAAGAATTAAGAGTTCATCGCGTCGAGCGTCTGGATGAGCCTATTACCCAATGCCCAGAGCGTTCGTTCTCACTTTGGGTGCTGGTTAAATAGCCTAAGGCTCCGCCCCTTCACCAGGCGGCAATTCAACACGACACACAGATCGGCACAGCACAGACGGAGGCACCTGGTGCAGAGTCCCCGCGTGGGAACTGGCGAGGAGGAAACGCAAGTCCGCAACTCCTTCGCACTGAGGTGCAACATCACTGCAAGCAGCACGTGTCTGTCGAATACAGGTGTGGCGTAGACATGCTGGTGCCGCGGCCGCATCTGCGCCGGCTTCCTCCGATTCGTTCCGGTTCCTCTCAGACAAGGTGAATCCTTTCTTCCCTTGTCGTTGGTCCATCGTCGGTCGCTTCTAGAAGGGAAGGTCGTTCGCACCGAGCCGAGCGTGGGAAGAGCTTCACCGGCCACTGCCCAGCTAGTCATCCTTTTTGGTGAGGTCAAACGACATATCGAAATTTCCGCTGCTGAATCCGCCACCGTGATCATCGCGGGTCTCAAGTTCGGTCGTAACAGCTTCCTCCCCCGCCAGACGAGTCTTGGCCGGTAGCAGTCACCGCTGCTGCACGAAGAGACGACTTGGGCTAATTGCTCGCAGAATTAAGTATGCCAGAAGCCCTCTGCCGTTCGCAACGTTGTCTTCTATTACGTCGGCCAAATTCTTTGAGGCGTCTCTGAAACTTCAACCACATGCCCAAGCAAGCACTCAACTTCCCTCCGAACAAACCAGTTCAAAAGAGGGATTAAATCTCGGTACTATAGCTGTTGGAGAAAAGCTCACACCGGAACTTCTCAGGACCCACGCAAGCTGAGAAAACCGAACCTGCTACGATACACATTCGCACGAAAAAAAGTTAAGTAGCAATTTTGGTACATGAATAGCATCCCGGACTGCTTAAAAAGAACGGCTAAGAGTGTCCGCGTTTCTATTTATTTGGCCCTTCTTGCACGTACTTTAAAAAAAGCAAACATCTTCAAAAGCTGTACAACTGAGCGAAAATCCCGAACTTTACAAAAACCACTCAGCACTTCCACTAAAGCTCGGAACTCGTTTGCCTTCACCCCTGTCTACTTTTTTTTACAGTTGAGTCAATGCAACAAAAAAAAACTGACATTCTTCAGCCGCGCCCTGCGCGGTCTTGGTCGTACGTCTAGTCTACGAGTGGATGCTTCAAAAAGACTGCGGGGTTGATTAGTTCCGCCTCTGCGCGACCTACTGCCGAAAGGGCGCGTCCTCCACTTTCGGGTCCCTGCTTGTGGTGTCCCCCTCCGACTCACGCGCGCTCTGCGGCGCCCCTTTGTGTGGCGGTCGCGCGCTATTCTCTGTAGCGCGTAGCATGCGTCACGTGTCGAAGGACTACACCGTCTCTATTCCCTCAATGAACAATGGTGCTTTCGGCCCGCAAGGGCAGTCACCTTGGCTTTCATCGGGCCCAGCCGCGTTCGGGAAAATGACACTGTTGGTTTTCCTTTTTCGTCAATAGTTTTCGCGGTGCTGTCCCGAGTTAATCTGACGGCCCTCGCCTCGCCATCTACACCTGTCCCAGCATTTCTGAAACGCTTGTCGCGTTCACGGTTTTTCTTGCGTAGCGACGCTACTTGCGCTTTGCTCACAATGCTAGGCGGCGGCTCAACTGTCGAATCCTCCATACCTGTGGTTCCCTCTGAGCACCAAATCTCATTTTTCTGCTGTCTCCCTATCGAAGCAGCATCGTCCCCTTTCCGAGTTACAGAAACAATCTCGTCTGTACGGCACTTTTCGGCGAACGTTGCGCTCTTGCCTGGCGCTTCACTGCTGCCGTCAGGTGATTCCCTTTCACTCTTTGTGCCGCTTAATACCGCCTCAACTTCCTGACTGCTAGTGCTCGCCAGCTGCACCAGCGGTGTCCCTTCTCTGGCTCTGTCATTGCGTTCACACCGAACCTCACTGCATTCTTTCTGGCGCGCGACCTCTGCCTTATCTGCCAACGCGCCATCTGTCTCAGGTCTAACAGTAAGCGTGTCACACCTTTCTTTTTCCTCGCAAAGGTTTCGCTTTTCCTGTTCTTTCTCCACGCGGAGGCTTTTCTGCGGAATAGTTTCACACTTCTCGCCTGCCTCCTTGTTGAGAAGAGGTACCACTTGCTGGGGACAACTGCCCGACCTCTCGCTCAACTCTTCTAACTTATGGAGCTCAATCTCCCTCTGCAGAATCGTTTCACCCATCTCATCTGCCTCCTTTTTGAGAAGAGGTACCACTTGCTGGGGACAACCGCCCGACCTCTTATTCAACTCCATTTCTAGTTTACTGAGCTCAGCCTTTAACTTCAGTAATTTCGCTTCACTCTCACGTTCACGCTCACGCCTTTTTTCCTCCTTTTCCCGCTCTTTCTGCTGTCTGAACTGCTCTTTTTCCTGCTCTTCTTGCTGTCTGAGCTGCTCTTCCTTTTTTTGTTCGATGAGGCTCCACGCTTCACAGAGCTCCTCATCATCTGCCCCCAAATCAGTAATAGCCTGAATGATCACGGGTTTTCGTGCCAAACCCCTTGTATCAATCCCCAATTCCTCACACAACAGCAACAGGTCCGGCTTCTGCAGTTTCTGTAGGTCCATGATAGTTCTGAGTCTGAGCTATTTCCAAAACAACTATGCAAAAATACCGAACCTCTAGGATATAAGCACAAGTGTCTACCAGTTCTAAATTTTAACCCTCTTTCAGAACCTGGTCCACATCAGAGGAAAAGTCAAGCACTCACCCACACACGTGATCATGTCCCAAGGCAGCTGCACTTTCGCTGGCCGACCGTTGTTGTCGCTTGTGGCTTCAGATTCCCATCGCTGATCCACAGATGTTGGGTCTTCGGATCCCAGCGCTGATCCCAGTTGTTGGGTCGCCCAGGCTTCGGATCCCACCGCTGGCAACCAGTTGTTACGGCTCGCCCGGGATGAGGTAAACGGTCTGAAGCTTCGAATGTTGGGGATACGAAAACAAACGGGTTTAATGGCACTTTTTTAAGACACTTATTTACATACTGTACAAAGAGCAAACGGTCAAGAATTAAGAGTTCATCGCGTCGAGCGTCTGGATGAGCCTATTACCCAAGGCCCAGAGCGTTCGTTCTCACTTTGGGTGCTGGTTAAATAGCCTAAGGCTCCGCCCCTTCACCAGGCGGCAATTCAACACGACACACAGATCGGCACAGCACAGACGGAGGCACCTGGTGCAGAGTCCCCGCGTGGGAACTGGCGAGGAGGAAACGCAAGTCCGCAAATCCTTCGCACTGAGGTGCAACATCACTGCAAGCAGCACGTGTCTGTCGAATACAGGTGTGGCGTAGACATGCTGGTGCCGCGGCCGCATCTGCGCCGGCTTCCTCCGATTCGTTCCGGTTCCTCTCAGACGAGGTGAATCCTTTCTTCCCTTGTCGTCGGTCCATCGTCGGTCGCTTCTAGAAGGGAAGGTCGTTCGCACCGAGCCGAGCGTGGGAAGAGTTCCACCGGCCACTGCCCAGCTAGTCATCCTTTTTGGTGAGGTCAAACGACATATCGAAATTTCTGCTGCTGAATCCGCCACCGTGATCATCGCGGGTCTCAAGTTGGGTCGTAACATCACGTTAACTGTCGCTAACCATACATTAACTAGCATCACGAAATGTGCAAGTCATGCTTAACTATAATTAACCATCATTAATAGTTAGACGTTTCATATACATTGTGTCGAACATTCTAGAGACTTCCATCACTTGACAGGTGAGTGACAGGACATGATGCATGACATTAGAACAACAGTAAAGACCAATTAGCCTAGTTAACCTTTTTAGTCAGACCACATAAATAAAACCGAGTAGGAAATTGGTCGAGTTGGTGAATGGAACCAGGGTCTCCGGAGCGCGAGACGAGCACGCTAACCACTCCGCCATGCCAGCTCGATGGTTTGGAATGAACAAAGGCACGTCTAGCTAATACGGCGTATTCGTTCACTCCCATCTACCTTCCTTTCCTTACGACGAGGTTCAGGGGTCCACCGAGGTATGCGAGAGAGAGAGATACATTTCCTTTCCTCAAAAACCAATTTACCGTCGAGCAAGGCGTAGAGCCGAACGGGCACTGGCGTTCTGTGGACTCCCTTGCAGCGTTGCAAGACGCTGTCGCGTTTCACTCTTAGAGGCGAAGCTTAATATCTTAGCCACACGTCAGTGACACAAGCAGTAACAGCCTCACCGCACTTTAGGTCAACAAAGTGCCCCCCTGAATTTTGTTTCGACCACCCGGGGTACGTGCACTGACATCGCACAGTACACAGGGGTCTCTTGCATTTCGCCCACCCCGAAATGTGACCGCCGTGTCCGGTATTTGATCCTGTGTCATCCGCTCATCAGCCGAACGCCATGACCACGAGCCACACGGTGGGTGCGACAGGCGAAAAAAAATGGTTATCAGGAAATGAAAGACGCGGTAACTACTCACTTCTCGGTGTACACCTCAACCGCGCCGTGATGGAAGGAAAGGTGAGAGTGAAAGAGGAAAAAGAGAGATGAGCCGTAATGGAGGGCTCCGGAAAAATTCCGACCACCTGAGTATCTCAGCTTGTACTGACATCGCCCTGCACAGGGGCGCCTTTTGCGTTTCGCTTCCATCGAAACGCGGCCTCCGCGGTCGAGTTCGAACACGGGAAGCTTAATTCATTTGCTGGCGGCTCGTGGGAAAGGATATCGCAACTCCAGAAAAAGTTGCATGTCTGGCAACAATGTACAACACGAACTATAGGATAGTAGGGACTACAGTACTGTAAGTGTATAGTGACCAGGTACAGGCACAATAAACTTTATCAGCTGAGTGGGAAGTACGCAACTCTTGTAACGCAGCAGGTCAACCGCGCCGGATGGCCAAGTGCACTTATGCGCCTTGGCGACCCAGCCAGCCCGGTGGACGATCCGAGCCTGAAGGCCCGACTCCTAGCTGCGCAGCGCGGTCTCGCACTGCTCCTCGGAAATGATTAAGCAGAAGGGGGTGGGCAGGCTGACATGATGTGGGATAGAGTAGCGTACGATCACCTCAAAATCTGCTGTTGGGAGAGTGACCAGGTATATCCTCTCCGGGTGCGCGGCTCTTTCGCTTGGTGCCGTGCTTCAATTTCTAGGGTGTGGAATCGCGGTGTTTTATAGAAAGCGAGCGTATTATACGGCGGCCGACCGCTTTATCCTAAGTGGACTGAAAAACCACACCCGATGACCGCGCCGAAATCGTCGCCCTGTGGATAGAGATGTCCAGTTCGGAGCGTAAGCCCCTCAGAGTAAAATGCCTCTTAGCGAGCCCGATATGGTGGCAGTTCAGCCCGCACATATGCTACCGGCTTCTCTGAGAGGTGCCTGTCGCTCCGCGGTTTTCGGGGTTGCCCTAACTCCGGCCGTTACACGAAAGTAGCCGCAATTCGAAGGTGTATTTCCCCGCCCCAGGTGTCCAGTCTGCAAGAACAGAAATCTTGAGGCCGACATTCACCACCTGCTGTGGGTTTGCCCGGCGCTGAAGCCTACAAGAATTAGGCACCTGGCGGCAGCGGGTCTTTCGCCCGATAACAGTGCTTCATACACCGCTTGGACACAAGGACCTCATCATCGTTCACTGCTCGATTTCATTAGATCAGCGAACCTTTACTCATTTATTTAGGCATCCTCATTTATCATTACATGCTGTTTTATGCCCTGAGGCAATAAACATCGCATTAAAAAAAAAAAACCAAGCTGACTCCGTATATTATAGATAATTATTCACTTTCGACTTTTCCCAAGCGCTTGGGTGATGAAACGCTGCGTTCCTCTGCTGCCGGCTTTGGTCGCCTCATTAGAGCTGCATGGAATGGTGGCATGAGAAACGGTTAGTTTAGCTTGACCCATAAAGCTGCAGTTCCCTGAACCATGCAGTTCAGTGGACGAGTTCAGTGGATGCAAGCCACATTGCTCAAAATTCAGGAGCCTAAGAGTAATCGTTAAAAAACTATTACTCCATAAGTAATATCCATATCAGTTTTCAGAATTTCGAAAACGCGGTTACCCTCAGCGCAGTGGCTGTACGAATTTCGGCTACATTGCGTCAAAATACATGCCCTTTCGAGAAGCTTGCAGGCAAAGAAACCTCTCCAGTGCACCTAACTCGTCGAAACAGCCTCAGCGCCGAGGGTAACCGCGTTTTCGAAATTCTAGAAACTGGTATGGATATCTTACGGTGTGCTACACGCTTCCGGTGTGGCATGTGTTTCCAGAGATTGTAATGCCCTATTCTCGACCTCGTTACTTGCTCCTTACAGAGGGTCGATGGAAGCTGTTTGCAGCAATGATTGGCAGACCATGGTCCTGGGCTGTTCCACGTTTCAGGGAAAGTAGCGCATAGAATGGTCTAGTAGATGTTTACATTACATGTAAGTGAGCTTCACCGCAGCGGTTTCTGTGGGATGCTAAATAGCCGGTAAAAAAAATGAAATTCACAACTTTTTTTTGGTCATAACACTGGTTTCAGTGCATCATAATCCATTCAGAAATGCGTCATGAATTCAGCGTGTATGCAAAAGAAATTAATGAGAATCTCAACAGGAAAACACACATCACGTCTTAATCAGAAAATCAGTGGCCAATTTTCATCACCAATACATAAGAAACTCCAATCAGAAGTCATCAGAAATACGTGATGAGTGTGATACCTGAAATCATTAACTTTTTATCAGAAACTCATCACAAATTTTTGTAGGGGGTAGTTATCCAGCTACGCACGCAGTTCATTTTAGATTCGAAACATCCGAAAGCGCTCGACTCGAAGTGAGCTGAGCACAGTGTCTGGTGCCTGCTAGGCCTGAAGTCCGTTTGACCCCCCTCGCTGGGAGCCATTTGCGCAGCAAGCTGGGTTTGCTCAGCGGGAAGCTGTGCTACCTCTGCACTGCAACGTGAAAGAAGGGAACAAAGTTTTTGTTTATTGAGAACACAACAGTCTGCTGCTCTGACCACTCTGTACATTTCTCGCAGGAGCCTCGGAGACACTTGTCTTTTAAAAGCGCTAAGTGCTTCGACAAGCTCAACTTATGTTAACCGTACTTGACGAGGATTGCGTTTAGTTCATTGCGAAGACTGGCGGCAGCCGCGTATTGCATGCAGGAACGACTACCACTTCATTAATTAGTTGACGCAAATACCCGCATGTTGCACTTGTTTGCATGATCACGGCGGTCACCTACTTGTGCCAGGACAGGTTTCCGCTTCATGTTTTTCTTGGCAAAACCAGTAAGCGTAGCGCCAGGAGAGCCGGCACTTAGTGCATGCAAACTAGTTTCTCATAGAAAAGCGATGGCTCGGGCAAGTTTCTCATGGTACGAACCATATCCTACGCGCGGACATGGGGTTCGAACCCCTAATAACAGACACCAGTGAAACGTTTATACTTTTCACAATGCGTAAACGAAGGCTATTTTAAGCGCTAACATTTTTTGCGAGAATATTTGCTATAAAAATGTGTCTGTTAAACGCAAAAAAAAAAAAATTCTTTGGTTCGCTATATTTGGCGGAATGAAGAGAAAGCCCTCTCTCACCATGGGCAATTTCGGTGCTCGTTTACGCTCACTACAGTTTACGCTTATCAGCTTTCTGCTCATTTATTGCGATGCACAGCAAGCGTACAGTACATGACATAAAACAACGCTTTCTTGCAACATATGATATGCGAAAATTTGTGTTTCTGCAGTTGTTATGCTTTAGGGCCAAGACAAGTACGATACGCTGTCTTCCCGGCATTCCCACGGTGCATGAAGTTCCCTTTATGAAACTCGCATCGACGGTGGCGCCAGCTTTCCCTCTGTAGGTAATAATTAGAAACTCGATGTTTGGGAACAAAGTTGAGCCCTCCATGATTACCCCAGAATACCGCGTGACAAGCAGACTTTTTCCTGTTTTATAGCTAGTTTTTCTCTTGGCGCATAATAGCGTCGTTTTCAAATTTAGCGGAAGAATGACTAAAAATGCGTATTTTTGTACAAATTGATTGCTCCCTTTCATGTCGGAGGGACATGTATATCAGCGTCAAATGAAAAACGAAACAAAATAAATAACCCTTATGCAAACATAAGGAGACAATAATATTAGCTGCTGGAGAAGAATACGCAGGGGCCCCTGGAGACACTGAAGAGAAAATCAAGTGCGCTAGTATTCACTCTCCATCAGCTAACATCTCGTTTTGCTTTCCCGCTTCAGTGGTTTCGTTCGCGTTTCAACTGACGTTTACAGCGCATAGCCTCTATGGAGGGACGCCGTAGTGGAGGGCTCCGGATAATTTCGACCACCTGCGGTTCTTTAACCTGCACTGACATCGCACAGTACACTGGACTCTAGCATTTCGCCTCCATCGAAAAGCGACCCCCGTGGCCGGGATCGAACCCGCGTCGATTGGGTCAGCAGCCGAGCATGCACAAACCACTGAGCCACCATGGTGGCTCTATAAAACGTTATCCGCGAGCTGTGCGTGTGCGTGCATGCGTGCGTGCGCGCCCGCCACTCCCTAGGCCTAGGCGCACTTTTTGTACGTACCCTGCGAAATTTTTTCCCGAAGACATGCTGCACAGATCTCTTCCTTGCGTGATATAGGAGAGGGGAAAAAAAATGCCGCTGGTGTCACGTACGTACGGTGCCCCTCGCATGATTATACCGAGTCGATGTCATGAAGTTTCTCCCTTATTGTGCCGCATAATTTCGTCGAATGCAATGTTTGTTGGCCGCAGTCGCCCGATTCACTCATGTCTAAAAGGAGGATCGGTCAGTGGTTGCGGAAGCTCTAGGCCACAGACGCTTAGTAAATATTTCTCAATAATTATGCAATATCGACGCCGAATAAAGGGCTGCGCTGACCTTGTTTTTCCAACTCGTGTTTTCCTGTTGCATACAGGGCGTAAGCTCAGGAAAAACGCGAGGCCCAAAGAGAAAGTGTGAAGGAACTATGTATAGGACGTTGCATAATTTGGCAGAAAGGCGTTATTCAGACTCGAGCCTTGGAACTCTGCCAGCCCTGTCAAGAGTGACAGATGAACGCTGAAGGCATTTTATTCATTCGCGAGGCTCACCGGAGATCCTTTATTATGGGCTGCGCTCCCCATCGCCAGCCACCAAGAATCTTTGTTTGTTTTCATTCCCCCGCTGCCTCGCGCGCAGTGGTGTTTTATAAAATATACGTAAACACTCGCCCATTTGTTAACTGGGTGTGTTAGCGAATCTCGAAAGGTGGAGTGGGTTTATAGCTCGGCCACAAGGCTGTATACACAGGATAGCTCTGCAGGGTGGCGGGATAAACGCCCTTTTTGTTTTTGTTTTCTTTTTCGGAACCGATATTTTCTCTCGTTTGTGATACTGGCACAAGCGCCTCTGGGAGGCCGCTGTGCAGGCACTTTAATTTCATTCGGCACGGTTTTTTTTTTATTCCCTTGCGGCACGGCGTTGTTTTCAGGAAGTCGATCAGTGATGACGGCTACATTTGAAATTCCTGCTGGACAGAATGGCAGGGCCATTTCGTGTATAAAAATAGGAACCATTTTTCCAAACCAAGAAATGGAGACAGACGTCACCAAGTCAATTGCACGGCGTGCCTAGGAAGTGCTGTCTGGTGCTGTCTGGTGCTGTCACTGCTTTCTTCTCTCACATGGTGGAACGTTTTAGTGGAGGACACTGGAGCTGGTTTATCATTACAGAAACAGCCTCTGAAGGTAAAGAAAATAATTAATTGCGCGTAAATGTGTGTGTTTTTAAATAAGCCTGCAATTCCGTGAGCTTGGCAGTGTGCAGCAAGTCTGAATCCGAAAGCTTTCGAGCCATTCATGTTATTTTGTGAAATGGGGGGGTAAATGTACGCGCTCATTTTCAGATTTTTCACGATAGAACATAATGCGTGTCTGAAGGGGCTGTTTTAGCAAAATTCTACACTTGCGCCTGAGCACCACTTAATTATCTGGCCAGACGGATACCTCGTTCAGGAATATTTATGAATACGAATAATTACTTACCTAATACTTTATTAACATGAAATTAATAAAATGAAACACCCTGTATACAGTCAGGATCGATCACGCTGTGTGGTCGATTGCACGGATAGATATATTTGCCTATTAGAATTCAGCACTGACCCCCAAGCTTCGTGCGGTCCTGCTTTCGAGCTTACGAAAAGAAGTAATAACCAGTGGGTTGATAAGACCAGAATCCAGAGCCGCTCCTGGGCGCGGCCATTTTCTGCCGACTGGTGCGCCGCGGTGCGGGCGTTTCTTTGGGGACTGCGGGGCTGCGGCAGCTCCGCGGCCGCGCCTGCATGTAGCCGCGCTTCGGGCGCTAAAAAAACATCGCCGAGCATACTTCCGCAGCGTGGCTGTGTTGCAGGAAGTATTCACGTTATCAAAGGGAGCACATTGATGTGTTTTAATGACATTTAGTTCGACATTCACGTGAATTGTGCTGACGCTTAGAACGTGCTCGTGCTTATATCGCTACCGTCTTGGTGCTCCACTGCAAAAAAAAAAAAAAAAAAAACAACTTTTTGTTCAATATCAAGTATTAGGTGTGCGGCTAACATACAGTTCCAATTCCTATGCACTCTTAATCTTTCGGCCATAAAGTACCACCCGCAAACATGGCTTTCTTGTCGCATGCATGGTGCGCCAGTTTATCAACCAATTACCGCTGTGAGCTTAACTGAGTCGCAGCGCCAACAAAAAACAAAATTTGTCATGGTTTATGCAATCTGGTGCATAAGAACGTACTTTTGCTCAAATTATCAAAGCTTGAATAGATATTAGCAGCGAATCCAGTTTACACGAATTGTGAGATCCGAAGTCGCGTTCATTTTATTCGGTAGCTCTCGCCGCGTGTGATAGCGTTGCGTAGGCGTTTGGCTAAGTGTGAATGAATGTATTAAAATCGCGCACATTTTCCTATGATTAAGGTAGATAGCAAAAGCAGAAAGACACTACGGTAAACCCTTTACCCCCCTTGATCCCTATGACATGCGTGCGGAAAGAGCAACTGGAATCGGTAACGGTCGTGCTTACAATCCTGTGCATGAAATGTGTTTAATGGGAACTAGAGCAAGCTCAGCGCAAGGAGGTGATCGAAAACACGCGCTTCGTCGGGAAAACCTTCAGTCTGCAGCTCGCCTATCCAGTTACTACACCACTGATTCAAATCAATAAATCCACATTCCTGCGCCTAAAATTATCATAGATGATAGCGCACGTAAAAGACGGCAACAAACGACACGCCAGCGCAGAAATCTGCTTAGAAGTGCCGGTTTCCAGTCCGTACGCTACCTGGCCGACTACTCCGCGGGAAAAATCCTTGGTGTTTGCAATACTATTCCTGAATTTCCCTGAGCAGCGCCGCCGCACCAGCGGCTCGGTGGAGCAGCGTCGCCGCTGCGGTGCCAGCGTTTAGAATCCTGAGCCAGCAGAATATCATCATTGAAAAACGCAGCGCGAAAAACGAGACACAGAAAAGGTGAAGACAGGACACGAGCGCTAATCATCAATATCAATATCCTCATGGTGGGCACAAACAACGAGACAGACGCGCACTTCCTCGCCGCACTTACTCACATCCAAATGAACGGAAAAAAACTCGGAGATGTCACCTTAACGACTAATTGCGCGCAAGATAACCGCAGTACTGTCTGGTAGAGGGAAAATGTGAGTAGTGACGCACAGCACACATCCTCATACGTTGGGTGATAGAGCACAACAACGACAGAAGCGAACACGTAAACATGCATTCTACGCGCGGCGCCGGCGCGACCCGCAGTCCATCGGTCCGCGCGCGCCGATAGATGGCGACTGGTGTCGAGAGTAGGGGCGCGCCAGCAGCCTGCGTGTGAGGTTAAAAGAATCTGGTCTTATCCATCCTTTCCTCCTACAACCAATCACATCGAATCTGCAAAGTAGGTCCGGTTCCTAACACCGGTCTTGTTGTTCTTGCAGCTCGCATTTGCGGGGATAAACCGCGCGAACAGGCGAGATCTCGTCGAGGAAGAGAGAGGCACATCTCTACGGACCGTCGGTCGTCGTCACCGTCGTCAAGATTCGGTCGTCGCCTTTCATGGCCGCGACGGGGTGGTTGACCCCGGCCTGCGTGTCTCCTCTGTTGCACCTCCCTCCCTCCCTCATAGACTGGGTATGCGGGATGAAAGGAACCCACAATGAACGGCGAGGGGATGGACAAAACTTGCCCTGCAGCAGCCGTTTTTGGCATTCCTGCGGGCGACGTGCCTTCTCCGTTTGCTGCCCTGTCTCTGGCCTGAGGGGGACTTCACAGTTCCAGGAAACCTACCACGAGCTCGAGTCACGTTTGAGTTTCCTCCTGCGCGCTGTTCAGTGTCAGCAACAGCACGAAGCCCTAGCAGCTGTGGAGGGCGCTGTGACTGACCGGAATAGATTGTGTTAAATCGTACGGCTGCGCCTCGGAGAGGCCTCTCCTGATTGTAGCGACGAGATGAGAAGAGCGTTCACTTATTCCTGAAATTCGTTTACAACTCCGCTGTGTAAATACTTGTAAGTACAGCATTGCTTTTCTTTCTGCCTTCAATCTCTACCTACAGCAGCTTGCAGTCGTGACAAGGAGAAGCTCTGAGAGCTTCGATTCCAACGCAGATAGCTTTAAAAGCGGATGGTTGGCTGGATCCAGCTGCACAAACGTGTAGTTTGCCCAAATCGAACGGCGGCCACGCATTGGTTTTGCGCGCCATACGTCATGCGCCGAAGCTTTTGCAAAAGCTTCCAACCCTGCTCTCCAATTAATACTTTTGTGATTACCGATAAAGCTTTTCAATAAACAAATAATCAATCAATCAGTCAATCTTCCTTTCATCTCATACAAGCGTGCGTGCCTTTCAATTTTTTCCCAGATTTGCCTGGTTTGAAAAAAGAAATGAAAGCTCGCGAAGTGTTTCCGGTTAAAATAACCGGGAGGTCCAGAATTCGTCGCGTCGCAGCAGACAGTAGAATCACGGGTTTGAAACTCTGAAAGTTGACACGGCTATCACAAACAGCCTGGCGCTGTTAACAGTCGCTTATTACAGTGAGGCAGCTAAATGTAATAATTGAAGGTGAAAGCAACTAAACCTTAGTTAACCAAATTGTGCTTTGGCATAAACCACTCCACAAATTTGATTTGTAAAATGTGATATCACCTGCATCGGCATTCTATGCCAAAGGAAGCGTCTTTTTACGTCGCAACGCCTACTTTTCAGCCGTACGATCCCTAGTACCGTTGGGTACCCGCCGGTGATACAATGGGTACAAGCATTCCCCTGAATTGGTGCTCGCCTTATATCGGGTGAGCTGCTTGGGAAGTCGGTCTTTGACCCCGCCTAGTGTTAAGAAAAATACTCTGTACCATGGCGCTGTTTGGTCAGAGTTGCCCTTGCACCATAAAAATCCATCATCATCATCATTATTGAAAGTATCCGCTTTCTCCTCACTGCTCTCCCCTTATTTCCACACTGCCCAAAAGTCCAGGTTTCAGCTGCTTTGCTAGACCGTTGCGGCGCGGGAAGCCCCCCCCCCCCCCCCCCTTTTTTTTTGTTCCTTTACAACCTCGCAGCCACACGTGCATCTCCCGGAGAGACGGGGACTGGAACAGTCCCCTCCTCGGTCGGCGGCGGCCGCCGGAGCAAAACCGGAAGCTGCCTCGCCGCATGGCCTCTCGAAGGCGTGACTGCACTGTAGCTATACATAGGTTGCACGTGTCGTCACTTCCGCCCCCATCAAGCGCTTGCGGCCATGCTGCCGAACCATTCGGCCGTCCCCGCCCGTCCGCCCTGCGATGCCGGACCACTCCTCGGACGCCTTGGATTGTTTTCTTACCTTTCGAATGCGATGCCTGCTCCGCAGAGGAATGAACCGTTCAGTGAAGGCTACTGGTCTGAATTTATTCGATCGGCGCGTGTAGCTACGCAGACGAAGTGAAAATTAGCGACGATACAGATCCGTACACGCTGCGACCGGGAGTCGACGCGACGATGGGCGGTGATGTGCTCCTCGAAGTGGCCCACGGGGGATATCGTGTACTCCTTCCAGCTTTGTGAAGTTGGAAAAAATGAAAGCCTTCGAATCAATGGGACCACACAATGATTTCTACAGCAGGTGGGTGAGAAGCCTGTCTGCGATGCGCAAGCAACGAGACGAAAAGCTCGGCCTCGGCACGCCGCTTTCTCTGCCGTCATTGCTCGCTGCGGTCGCAGCGATCCGAAAAGGATTGCCTATTCCTGTAGCTAGGATGCAGCGACACGGGACCCAGTCTGGGTTTGTGTTTTCAGACAAATTAGATGGCGTCAATCAAAACAGCAACATTCAAGAGTGTAGCCACTGCTTCCCACGTTTTCGTTGAAAGGGGGTTTCTGCAGAAATGGTGCAAGGCGTGGTGTTCACAGCGGGCGACACAAAACGGCGAGCAGCGCAGAAGACGGCCAGTCCAACCCAAGCGATCTCGTGCAGAGCGGCGGCACTTCGTCTTTCAGCGACGCTTCGTCGTCGTTGGCGCTACGGCAGCGATCGGCCTAGGCGGTATCAGGCGCGCCCGTCGTGGTTCGCTACTTCGTAAACATTAAGTTGACGACACTCTTACCTGTCACAAAGTGCACTCCGAACACAATTAAATTTGGGTTGTCGGGGTCCAAATCATCGCGCTTAATGCGAGCCAGCCACAGCTCGCGCAGATTCCTACTGTGTCATGGAGCGCTCGCACTTGCATGCCTGCGATTATCTTGCGAATGCAGATGAAGTTCGTGTTAATCGGCTTCTTGTTTCGCCTGGAGCTGCCGCTACAGTCATAGCAGCCAAGGGTGGCACACAAAACCATACCGAATCTACGGATGGACGAGAACCGACACGTTGCGAGCTAACACAGGCAGCGGAAAGCTAGAGGCGGCCTGGCAGTGGTTCGGCAGCATGGCCGACTCGCAACCGACTGCCACCGGATGTGACGTCGGTGCAAGCTATGTATAGTGAACTAGAAATATTACTTCTAGTTCACTGTAACTGTAGCGTGACGTGTACGCAGTCGCCGCTAGCACCTAGCACGCGCTTACTTTCCATGCCGACGGCGGCGGACCACCCAGGAAAACAGGCTGTCCGCTCTTCTCCACATCCTAACTTTTTCAGGGAACCATGATTGTCTTCGTAAAGCAGTTCTTGATACAAAGAGGAACGGTTGCATTTTATAATGCACATTTTTAACCACAGGTCGGCGGGCTCATCTAATTTATTTACCTTAAAGGCCACTTTAGGGGTTTTACATAACGGTTGACGTAATCACTCAAGAGTCGACTCCCCCGTCCCCTAGGCCTGCGTGCCAGGGACGGGGAGTAGGGGGCCTCCTACATCGGTGGAAATAAAAGTTATCATCATCATCATCGACTCAGACGGCCTCAAATGCAAATTGTGATCGAGTCATGAGTGAGTACGGACTCTAAATCATGTGGTGACCTCAGCCCTGAGCCCGGGCTCCGTTTCAGATCATGATCTGTGTTTTCATGACCACGATGTGCGCTTAGAGATTTTTATTCCCCGCCTTTGCTGACAGCGAGGGGGGGGGGGGGGGGGGGGGTGGAATTACTTCAAGCCTCTGAAACTTTCAGGGAGTTCAGATTTAAT
The DNA here is from genome assembly GCF_055824585.1 of Amblyomma mixtum. Lineage (NCBI taxonomy): Eukaryota > Metazoa > Arthropoda > Arachnida > Ixodida > Ixodidae > Amblyomma > Amblyomma mixtum. The sequence goes on from NC_143014.1 coordinate 220,497,450, forward strand.
GCCGCAACCGAGGACGCTTGAGTGCGAGTTGGCTTGGCGCGCGGTGTCGGTGAACGATCGAAGAGGATTTCGCGGTAGCGGGGAAGGCAAACTTTTGCCATGTCCCCTTTCCTAATTTAGGCGGGCGCGATTGACTGCAACCCCATTTATCACATTTGTTTGCGTCTAGAGACGCTACGGGGGAGGGAAAGAGTTTATGTGAAGGATGGGGAAAGGTCGCCAGCAGTTTATGACACCAGTGTCCTGGAGGCAGCATCAAGACGAACGTCGCAAAGCTGATCGCCAATGAGTGGCGCCACCGGGTCCAGGAGGAGCATCAGAAGTGCACGCCACAGGCTATTGGCGTGCTTGGGAGCACAGTAAACTCCAAACAGGACCAGGTCCGGAGGAAGGTGGGCTGGATACCAGGCGCGCACAGTGCTGAGGGCGTGTTGCCGGGGCACTGTATATGGGGAATCCCAGACCAGGTGGTCTAGGCGCAGACGGCCGGAATGCCCGGCACGCTCCCTCTCCCTGAGTCGTGAGTCGAAGTGAGCGAGTGAGCACAGATTATTCGTGAGTCGTGAGTCATATTGAATGGTTGGGCCAAATGAGTCATGAGTTGGAGTAAGCCCAGGTGAGTTGTAAGCCTGAATGAGTTTGAGTTCATGAACTCAACTGAAACCTGGTCTGTGTGTGTCAAAGTCTGAGTAGTTGACCGAACTTGAGTAAGCCTGATTGAGCACTTGTTACTTTGCCGATGTACGATTTTAGCAGCGCGGAGGAACCCGCACTCGGAGCTCTGTGATAATACCAGTTCAGCAACTCCCGAAAGGGCCATCGAAATCCAGCGATATGATTGGGCCAAAACTCGGGGATTATATAGCTGGCTGTCGAGACGCCTGTGGTTATAGTAAAATAAATTGTGCACATGTCACAAGCTTCGAGTTGATTGATACCCTCGCTAGTGCCTACATAGATGTATCAGTGTGACAGTTAACCGCTAAAACAAGGAATACATTTCAGCGTTTCTGAAGTTAATGGTAAATAACAGCGACAATTTTAGTTGTCACTCCAAGCTGGCCGCCTCCATCTGTTGACCCCGCGAAGTGGCCCCGTGGGGATGGCAGTGAAGTTTGGCAACTGGCATGATGAAAGACCTCAGCCTGCGCTGGTACTTTCTTCGTGACCACTTGCGTCGCCTAGCGGACAAAGCCGCACTTGCTTAGTAGCACCATAGACTCCTTTATACTCTCTGTACCTGTCAACGCGCGTCGGGTAAAGTTGCGCGGCGCTGCCGCTCCCGCCTCTGAGGGCGCCACTGACGTATAGGTGTCGAGGCGCACTGGTGCGAATGCCGGCGCGAGCATGGGAGCGCTGTTATTCCCTCGCGGGATAACTGCTACTAAGCATGAATCGTACATATTCGTTATATTTACTTGTGAGGCCGACATCCTCTATGGATAACAAGTGATCACGTTAGTTGTTAGCCAGTAACACCAACGCTATGTTACTGCTGCAATTTCAAGATATGTGGGCATGGCTCTAAAAACTGCATGACTGCTCCGCTATCGTCAGTGGTAATAGAACAGTTACAATGCTAGTCTACGCTGCGCTAAAACAAAATTTAAGAAGAAAGGCATCACCATTTATTTACGCATTTCACAACAGCAGTTGTGCTACAAGAGTAACTACTTTTACAGTTCATGACTTATCGTGAAAGTGGCTTCTTCCGAAACAGCGGCTTATACAAATCATTCTTGTCTGTTATCGAAGAGGCGTAGTTCACCAGCAGTGGTCTGATGAATCTAGTTGCCACAAGTAGAGAAAAATGTTCACGGTGACTGCTGTCACTGACAGGGCACTTCAGCAACCTTGATTTACAGATGGCTGTAACAGCTGAATCGGTCAGGTTTTTCAATGGATTTTGAAGTCGTTGGTTTCTTTTAAGCTTGTCTCCACAAACAGCCGCAGCCTAAGACAGAGTAATTCGTCAGATGGGTAAAGCAGCCCACCACGGTCCTGTTCTTGGTTGAACTTCTCGAATGGGTATAGTAGATGGCTTGGTTGTGAGTAAACAGCACTGCTCACATTCCATATGTTCACTTATCACACGAGCGATGTAGCCACCTACATAGAACGTGGTCGACAGCTGCGATTTAGGTAGAGAAGCAGGGACATGCTGCACGTCTAAGCGTCCCAAGACTTCCAAAGCAGCCTCTGGAAGCTCATCGCTCCTCCCAAGTGCATATAGCCCTGCAGTCCTAAGTCCAGTGCTGTGGTGACTCTCATGATATAGTACGTTGCTGTGCTCAGATGTCGCGGCAATTCCCGTCTTCAAGACTTTTTCTAGTCCTGAGTACCGGATGCACGTCAATTTGGTCGTTGCATCCAAGTGACCTCCTCAGGGTTCCAAACAGCGCTTAAATTGGGTCACTGCTCAATTTCCGCGTTAGTACAAAACAGAACTTCTCCTCAGCTACCAGATAGCGAATGCAGCAAGCAGTCGAGTAAGTTGTGAGCAGAAGGGCCTGGTACGTTTCGGCTGTGAAAAAGGCACGAGGATAAGTTGCATCTTTCTTTAGTTGGTCGATATATAGCGGAAATGTAACTTCCAGCCATTGCAGCCTAGAATCATTTTTTGTCGTCAAAGTGCCCGGCGTCAGGGAAATTTTGCTCGATATGTTGGCACTTGTTGCTGGTGTCGTGCAGTAGTTGTTGGTTCCGCATAGGCAAATGATGTATGGCAGCTCTGTCCTGCGTGCTCTTTCAAAAACTCCTGAGCAGATGATAATGTCTGGAGAAAAAACTTGGACAGCTCGTTAGACGTTCATTTTTTTAATATTGTTCGGAAAAACATGTTTTCTGGTTAGACTCCTCACAGGTTTTACAATCCTATCTTTTTTTACATCTCGTAGAGTTTCTTAAAGTGAGATGACGAAACCTCTCCTTTCTTTCCAGGGTCGCGTGCAAGGAACTGAGAGCGGATGTTTTTCAAGACGTGGAAATAATCAAAGCTTAAAAAAAGCGCTGCAAAACTGTTCAAGACGTGGCAATAATCAAAGCTTAAAAAAAGCACTCTAATACTGCAAACACTGCAAAACAGCCCACATAACAACGACAGATCAACAGCACGTGGCTATCCGGGCTGCTGTCAACACAGCGCACCCGGCACTCGCCTCGCGAGGATGCCCCAACGTCGCTGTCGCCATCTCTCGGCAGCCAGCGGCGTAACTTCTCAAGGGAGGAGGAGCGGCGACGACGGCCGCGGAGCGCGGAGTTGCCAGGCACAGAAAGTATAAAGGAGGCTATGGTAGCACACAGGTGGTTATTGCGACTATAAATGCGCAAGGATAACCGAAAAGACGTCTAAACCAAAGGTACGGCTGCGTTTGCAAGCGCCACAGTTAAGGACGTTATACGATAACTTACTTTGTCTTCAACTCGTTCGCGTCGTAGCCGTACAGAATAAAAAAAAGCAGAATGGTTACCACCTGTAACGCGAGTTTACGCGACAGCTTAGGTGGCGCGCACTGCTGGCTATTCGTAGCCATAAGCCGTTTTGCCTATAGACCTCCTTCACCCCGCGACGTCACGGAGATGCGGTGGCGCTGATGTCAGTAGCGACTTTCGCGTGGTAGGCAAAACAGGTTCCGCCTGCCCGTGCCTACCGCAGCTGCCGCAGCTACCGGCGGCTGCATCGTGGCTACGCACTGCAGAAGTAGCATGTACTGACCAGCTGTGTCGTTGTTTATCCACGTAGTATCATAAAACGGAAAATTAGATTAGCCTTAATAGGTTTCTCGCATGTAAATACCGCATTAGGAAATGGGCCGCGGTAGTAAAAGCGCGAAGTCTGGGTGTCGACAGGCGCTGCCAGTCAACGTACTTCATAGCAGGGAAATTTTTGCGGTCATTCAAATGAACAACAGCATGGTACGCTTAAAACTGCGCAAGGAAAAAAAAAATCATGTAGCTGCGCACGTACTTATCACCCAGCGCTGGTGTGCACGGGCGCCGGCAAGGTCATTCACCATCAACGAGTGCGTTATTTTGTTGATAGCACATCATGTTTTAACGTGTGTAGAAGTTATACGAAAATATAATGGCGCGTTTTAGGGCATTTACTATATTCTTGAAACTATTTCTTAACATGACCGACATGATCACTTGATTCTAGTAGAAAGCAGTCAGGTAAGTTGTGAAAATCTTGCGCGGTCACGTTGGCATGCTTCGAACCGCGTACTTTAAGTGTGCTAAAAACCACATCCTTTTCATTGCATCATGTATGTATCATAAGTTGCTTCATGAAGTAGTACATCATCGCGAAGCCTGTTTGGAAAGAAGCAACCGCAGGCGGGCTACCAAAAGAGCACGTAGCGAGATTTACAGGGGATGAGGCAATGAAAAGTTTTTTCTTTATTGATGCATGATATATGTAACCAAATTTGGTGCAAATATGAAATTGCTCTGGTAATTTTAGTAATGCGTTTTATTTTCAGCTATACCTGGTACAGTTCTTCGGTAATTACAATTAACACCCTCGTCAAGTCACCCCGGGTCTTGAATAATTAAGTATAAAGTGCGGAAAGTTTTTATGCCAGCATGTCCCCAAAGCCCTGTTCTCTATGATGGCGGTATTACTTCTTTTTTTATTTGATTATCAGTACTTATGCTTGCTTAGTCACATGAAAACTTTTGTTATAAAAATAACTAACATACTACTGCTCCTCTAGGAAAAAAATCGGGACATTTATTGCACTTCTCTACGTATCCGGAACCGTTCGCGACAAATATAATCATTCTATTTCCATTATTTACAAATTTATGAAGGGGGGAGGGATGCCAATCACTGAAAATGTGGTAGATCAAAAAACAAACCTATAAGTTCACTCCCTTGTTATGGCCTCTACGCTTTCGCTTTGGTCAAAGAAATGCGGCACTGAAATCAACGAAACCTCTGATCCCTCTTCGTAGTGATGCTACCATTATGGTACTCCGCCGTCGGAAACCCGCAGAATTCGCGACGTGCAAGGACCATCAGAAACCCCCTTACCTCACAATTTTTTACGACCACAGATCAAAAAACCGTAATTTTATGAATTTCTACTGAATATTTTGCTATATTTTTTCATCACAAAACCAAAGACCCAGGGCTAGGAAAGAATATAATTTCAGGAATTCAAACTTTTCACTAAATCGACCAGTTTAAGAAGGGGAGAAGTCGGCCTGGCTGGTGCCTGATCTGATGGCTAAGAACAGCGGTTACGCGAGCCATATGAGATCGGGACACGATCGACCCTGTCCCCACTTTTTGCACTGCGCGACACGTGTGTCAACAGATGGTGAGCGCACGTCGGCTCTGCCGAAAAAACGCCAGTGCTTACCTCACTACTGTCCTGAGGTAAAATTATTCAGGCTGGTGTAGAGTGTCAAAAACTTATCATTTTATTCAATGCCTAGGTACAATACACTGTGGCGAAATACGCCGTACATGGCCAATGCGAGTCTGTGTACTTCGAGGAATACAAAGTTGAAAGCGTCAACCATTGCTATGATTCTCAGAAACTCAAAACGCGCCTACAAGCCTTGAAAACAGGCGCTGCGCCACCTCAACTCGACGCCACTCCCTGGCCTCTTGCCTACCGCGAGCCTGCAGCGACTGCAGCGCCACCTCGCTTGTTTGCAAACATGGAGGAGACCTTTGCAATAAGGGTTCCCTGGGCGCTGCCATATTGTTCACCGAACTGTCGTGAGCACCTCGCGCTAGCACGGTGGAAGCGGCGGCGAAACCGGTTTCCGACAGTCCAGAGAGGAGGCGTTCCGACAACGCCCTCGCCCGGCGCAAAGGTCCATATATGCGATATATGTCGGCGGCACGTACATTTCTGCTACACGTACTGCGTGATATTGGAGAGCTCGGCGCATCCGTTCGCGATCCCGTGCCTGCCGCAGAGATTCTGTGTCAGCAGGGTCCGGTTTCTCTATGGCATCTGAGGCACTCAGCATCACTCACTGGGGTTCAGCATTACTCATGCGACTTATCCTTTCCAGCGCAACACGTACAGTCGTGAGCAATACGAGAGGGAACGAAGTTTGAGCATTCATTTATTAATTACTCCATAATTATGTGTGACAAGCGCAGTTTTTTTTTCTGTTTTCTAACTAGTTTTCCTATTGGCATATAATATCCAAAGGCCGTTATGAAATTGAGCTTAGAAATAACCAGGAAATTCGCAATTTTGTGCAGAAAGTTCGTTCCGTTTCACATTGCTCAGTGCTGGTTGGTTGGTAACAACTTTATTAGACCCACTTCCGTGGACCAGGTGAGGGTGGATGAAGGGGGAGGGGGATGAGTAGGATGGTGAAGGATCCTCGGGCCGGTCTAGATGACCGGGCACTGTTGGACCGCGGCGACGTTCGCCTGTGAGCTGCGCAGAGCAGCGTCCCATCGCTCCTGTGCTTCCATCTCTTGGAAGGGGGGTTTCGGTTTTTTTTATTGGCTAGTTTGCTAGGTGTGTCAAAATCTTCTGTGGTGCTTGGGCACAAGTGATAGGTTGGAGATTTTCCCCCTCTATGTACGAGGGAGTGGCATAGTGGCGGTTTGTAATCGATGCCATTCCACCTGCTTGGTTTTGGTACACAGAGGTTTTGTAGGGCTGTGTACAGCGAACTGTGCGCCGGAAGCAAACCTCACGCTCTGAAGAGAAAGACGCAGAGATGCTCGCGCTCACAGGCGGCAATCATTGGGCAGCGTCTTCTCCACGGAGCAGTGGCGAAGTGAATCCTCCCTCTCCACAGAGCAATGGCGAAGAGTGTCGCGCTCCGCAGGCGCTCAGCGCCATCCAATGGACATCGCCTTCCCCTTCCTATTGCTACCTTCCCCCATCGCGCGCATTTCCTTTCCCTTCGTTCTCTGTGAGGACGCCGACGGGATTACGTTGCGATCTAGGGAAACGAGGTAATAACAACTGTCGCTGCAAAGAGCGGCGGCAAGGGTGGGTTCAAGAGGGCAGACGAGTCTCGGCTAATCCGCTCCTGCTTATTTGTAAGCTGTTTTGCCATGCATGCTTTAAATAATTTTTATAATATAACGGGGCTACAGCTGCTCTTGAGTGCATAACATAGCAGGCTGTTTATTCACTGTACAGAGTTAAAATGGTACCTGCCTTTAAAGTGATTCCTTCCTTAGATTTCATGCACCGCACAGCAAACGATAGCAGCGGCTTGGTTTTCCATTGTCGAATTCACTTACTATTGCCTTGAAGGACATTAAATGAAAGAAAGTCTAAGAATGAATAAATGAAAAAAGTCTAAGAATGAATAATTTTTTGGTTCCTACTGATGGAGAGCATGTACCCTGGCCGACCCGTCCAGAAGACACGGTCACTCCTCCCCCAAGCCTGCGTCTTGTCGGTCAACGACGGCTTATCGCTTCTGTTTATCTACAACACTACAGAGGTGACACACTTTCAGCGCTATCAAAGCAATCCTTTCAGGTGCATGACACGCCCGCTTGTCAACTGGAAAGAGTGTACACATAGGGGAAGCGCTGAAACCCACGGAAAGGGCTTCTGCTCGGCAGATGCCTCTCAGAGGACTCCCTCTAGCCAATGGCGTCTACCCATTTTTAAAGCGACAGCATTACTTCGCTCGTTGAGCGAAAACCCCGCAGTCATCAGTAAGCAGTGGCAGGCACGCACGCGAGGCAGAAACGCGGCCCGCGATTGACATTATCACCCCTCCTAGGCCATCACAAGGCGAGAAAGGCAAGTCGACTTCTGCAGTGAATGGAGACAGGTTTGGATAGGGTGCCTCGATGTGCTCGCAGGTTTGGAGTAGGGCACGGTGTAGTAGGGTGCCTCAATGTGCGCCTCCCCCTTTGCCGCTGAGAGGGCGCACGCGTCGAGGGTATACAACAACCTCTCAGCTGGATAACAAAACAGACTCAAGATGAGGGCGGCAGAAGCGCAACCTGCGAAGAACGTCATCAACCCTCCAGGAGCAACAGGCCATCACAAGGTAGAGGTGTAGAGGTATATTTGAGAGAGGCAAGTCGTCTTTCGCGGTGAATGGAAACAGGTTTGGAGACGCGTCCCTCTTACTCTCTGTGGTATTATACAATACCCTCTCAGCTGGATAACAAAACATACTGCGCTCCCTGGCGTACACGGGGCGAGGGGTCACCTCTCGACAGACTTGATGTGGTACATGCACACAGTGGCGTATCGGCTCCGCGAGATAGGCTAGGAAATACGATGCCCACTGAAGTATTCATGTAAACGCGGCTTATGGAGTCTTCATCATCCGAAGTTTAATCGCTCTATGTAGACATCACGCGATACAGCAAAGCGCGGTCGGAGGTGGCAGTTCACTGCCGACGAAGTACGAGAACAACGCAACGCAGCGAAACGTGCGAAGCGAGTTGCTGCAGCGGAGCAACGTTCACACTCAGCGACAAGTACAGATTATCTTTCTTTTACACATCATCTTAGGGGCCCCCATAATTTTTATGACATCGCGGTTAATCCGTGGTTAATCTCATATTAGCGTGAAAGGAGATTAACCTAGAGTAACTTGGGATTAACCGCGACATCATAACAAACGGTCGATGTCAATGGCTGGAGGGCCTCCTTAATTTGCCGCATCATTCCTGCGGTGTATCCGGCTTTAGTATGTGCTAAAGCGAAAGGGCAGGCATTTGTTTCACTTTAGATGTATTACCACTGGTTTGCCCTCACCAACACTGCTTACTGTATTCAGGGTGTTCCGCGTAACTTGAGCCAGCGCTTAAAAAAAATGTTGCGCCGCAGGTGGATGAAACCACATAAATATCGTTTGCCATCGTGCGACGCACCTCACAGCATTTTAAGGTAATAATAATGCAAACGTTCGTATATTTATTTCAGGCTTGCGAGCGTTTCGTTAAATTGTAGAGCGGGTTTAGAAACAACTGACTCGGTTTTTCTCCGGCGTACGTGGCCCTTTTTTCCGGCCCTTAAAGAAAGCCTGCCAAATATAAAAAAGAAAAAAAAAACGACTATGTTCTTGCTCTTTACCGTATCGTAGCGCTCCCAACCTTATTTTGAGCGTGCGAAACGTGTGCGCTGACCGTGCCCAAGTGAGCGTCCGAAAAAAAAAAAAAAAAACTCGGAGATTGCCTTGAATATGTGAATTCGCCGCTTTCTATCCCTTGTTTTTTTTTTTTTTTGCCTCTGTGATGAATGAATAAAAACTTCGTCTCAATTGTTTTTCGGTGGCCTGCCCATACGGCCTGCCCATTATCTACAGGAGGTGGCGGCGCGCGCTTTGCATGTCCGCGGACGAAGTCGCTGACGTATCTTCAGGCCGATGCTGATAGCGGCGTCAGCCGCTCACTTCGGCTTCTTCCTCCATGCCTTCGGCACGGTCAGCGCGCACGCTTCTTTCCTTCAAAACACGGTTGGGAGCGCTACACTACGTTAGCGGAAGAGCTCAGTCACGTGTTTTTCCCCCCCTTTTCGCATATCGCGGGTTTTCTTTAAATGTCATATATATATATATATATATATATATATATATATATATATATATATATATATATATATATATATATATATATATATATATATATATATATATATATATATATATATATATATACTACTCTGCAATACAGGGCTGGTCGAAAGTTCCCAGGCCACAGGGTCTGCTTTTCACCGGTATATCCTGGCGCTTAAGACGCTAATAAAGTTAGTAAGGTTTTCAGAGGGTAGAACGATCCTCTTTCGACCCTTGACAGATATTTTGAGCTTCGAGGGCATCGTAACTGCCCGACTGTACTGCTCAAAAGCAATCCTTATGGCCGGGGAACCTCTGACCGACCCTGTGCGGGGCTACAAAAAACTGAATTGATGGATTTTGTACCACTTTTTCAATATAACAAAACGCCTTTGGGTCTAAAATGAATATTACAGATTTTGTGTAATTAATCTTAGTTAATTAAAGGATTAAACGGAATAAAAATATATTCTGTGTTGAGCCGCACGACGACATACATTATGTCGTTGGTTTCACACATCTGCGGTGTACACCCTGTTTTCTAAAGCCTTGGCTCAAGTTACGTGAAACATCCTGCGTTATGACGCGCGAAGTACAACTCGAGTGGACAGAATTTTGCGAGATGAAGATAATGGCGCATGGCACTGGTGTCTTTAAAAAGCACAAGAAATAAGTGTTGCAGAGGTTTGCTGGGCGTAGCGTGTGTAGTACGTGAACATCCACCCAAACGTTGACATCGTATAAGAAACTTTGTTTCTGGGAGTGATACATCGCGATAAAGGCTTAATTGTTTTATCGAGTGCGTATATGCAATTTTGCATGCACAAAGAGTGCGCTTTTCTTAAGCCTACCAGCGTGCAGTATCAGAGTGCAGTATCAATATATTGTAGCATGGTTCCTGCAGTGCTGCAACAGCACTATAACATATCCTTACTAGCAGATAGTTTATCGCGCAGTTTATTATCAGGCACTTGGCATGTTGAGATTAAACATACAACGCAGTCGTGCTAATCACGTCGAAGGTTTCTTGACCAGCGTCTATGTACAGGTGAAAACTTGGAACAAAGTCTCTTGTGCTGTCTTAAAATCAGCTAATCCTTGTATTTAGCTAAATATATTTTTCCCTTTCGAAAGTACTTAACTGAAGTGCAAGGCCTACTTCTTGAAGTCTTTTTTATTATTGCTATATGCTTTTTTTTTCGCGACTGCGAAGTTTACCGAAACTCACCACTTGATAGATATGTTCTTTTTTCCGTATAATCAATGATGCTCTTGGAATGAAACTGTTGTTTATTTCGTGCCATTTGTACATATCTATATATGCTATTTGTATTTCTTCCCCATTGTTCATATTTCTTCAATGTTCGTATTATTTCGCTACTGCTGAGTACGAAAATGTCTGTCCTCAATCGTTTCTATGCTGTTTTTGCATGGATCCACATTTAGCCTTTGGGTAAAGATAAAGACAGTGATGGATGTACATGTATTGTACAAAGAAAATGGGCATAATAAAAAAACCTAACGTGCGGAGGATAGTACGCATTTGGTCATCTCGTTTACACCCAGGTCTTTATTAATAACAGTATATCTACGCCTGGGGTCATCGGCCAACAACGGCGGTTCTCTTTGGCACAGCTGCAACACACGTCAGCGCTCCGAGCTTGTGCTCACGGCAACCCGTATATGCAAGCAGATGCGATATGAGCATACATCAGAGCTGAACTATTGGATATGCAATTAAACAAACAAAAAGATGCTTATAGCACTAGCGTCGACGGGCGTGCAGATCGGAATGCTGCGGCTTGTTTGCACTGCTGGTAGGGCTGCAGGCACGATAACTGAGGGAAGTAGTCTTTGTCAAAAGTAACCAGGCTCCATGGTTTGCTTCTCATTCGTATAACACAGCCCTCATGGCTTCCCTAAAGATCAAAAAGTTCTTTGAAGGTGAGAACAGGGGTTCTTCTTACCATGCAGAGATTTAGAGCTTGAGGGCTGGCATAATAGCTTTAATATACAACTTAGAAGAAAAACGTGCAGCCTGGTTACTTTTGACAAAGACTGTACCTTCGATACCGATACTCAATACCCTCAAGAATCATATTTACGATCCGATGCAAGATACAGAAACGGAATTGATTTCCGATACAGATAACTGATACTGTATCTTCGGTACTTCGATACATCACTGAAATCGCCAGTATTAATGAATGAAGCTGGTAATACGATTATCGAAGTTGAGAAATTTCTCCGTGACTTCAGGAATCTTTGCTGTATTCGATATAGCAAACTGTTTATGAAAGGGTTTAAACTAATCCGGCCGCACGGATTTCTTTAAGTTCCACTGTCGATGCAGCTGGTCGTGCATTTTGGTAGGAATTCCGGGAAAACTGGCGTCACATGGAGGTCGGCCAGTGGCGAGTATATATAGACGAACAGCATGCATAGGATTGTCTGAAGTGGCGAGCGGTGCTCGGCTCGCTGTGTGCGGCATACGGCCGCTTGAAGATGACACCCTGTTTTCCCTGCCTGCACCCTCTGCGAGTGCACGCACACACTGTAATGGGACTAGTAATGCTTTCGCATTATTATCGATCATAACAAGAATCCAGAGTTATGCTCAGCCTTTAGAAGCGATAGCTTCACTCTGCTGTAGGTTAAACCGAGTATCGTCGTGTGTGCAACACGACGGCCATGACTCCGGAAGGTGGTGCCCAGGGAGCAACCTAGGAGGCAGGTGGGCCACCTGAGTCACGTGACCTAGTGGCATCATCACAACCTGCCCACCGGATAGTCAGCAAACTGTCCACCGTGGCAGGTGGCAGTTAAATTAATGATTGGTCGCTTGGCGAGAGCATCCTGGGCCGCACAAGGCCCACCGCTGGGAACACCTGCCATCGCAGGGTAACGGCGCATCGCTTAGCCGCTGCACCACTGCGCCATGATTGGTATGAGGACTCACACTGATCTATGAATGTAAACTAGGGAATGGCATACTGGGAATTAACCCACTACGCTATCGCGTCATACCCTTAAGGCTGAGCTTAAGTGTCTCCTTCAATTTTTTTTTCAACTACTTCAGGTGCGTACGTGCGTGTGACGCTCCGGATCGGCGTCTGCGACGCCACGTTCTTGATGTCGAACGTGTTGTTGAACTACGCTGGATCGCTGTTTGTCTTTTTTTTTTTTGAGTATGGCTGCGTCACTGGGAATACAAGAGAGAAACAGCGGTCACGACTGCCTGAGTGCAGCTGATTTTGCCGCTTCGGGTCTCATAACAGCACCGTCCACAAGTCAGTGACAGGCATTTGATGAGTACGATGACCTCTTTGGATCATTGAAAAGCAAGCGCTCACCGCATTAGTTGACATTTCTACCACCCACGCGCTAGCAGATGTCGGCAACTATAGGCAATTAGGAGTTGCAGATGTTTAGAAGGATGCTTCAAGAGTCAGCTGGCTACGCGATGAACACGCATGTGATAAGGCGGATACTTGGGGAAGCTTTTCCTTCTTAAAGAAGGAAAAACAGCGCAAATGCATGTGATCACGCATGTGAAAAGCTCTGAACAAGCATGTGGCCGTACTTTGAGATGTGAAAACTGTCTATGATGTACAACTTTGACCAAATCAGCTAAAATAGAATGTATACTGGAATGGCTGACATCGACTAACTAGAGCGTCCAGGATATTGGGCTCAGGGTTTTCTTCACTGGCATGGTGAACCGGCAATTGAAAGATCAACTCCATCTCATTCAACCATTCAGTCAACATGTATAGCGTGAATGCTAGTACAGTCAGAAAGAGAAGAAATACGGCAGCTTTTCCCCCTTCCTTAGTGCACTGCACTTGAAGGAAGGAAGGAAGGAAGGAAGGGAGGAAGGAAGGAAGGAAGGAAGGAAGGAAGGAAGGAAGGAAGGAAGGATGGATGGATGGAAGGAAGGAAGGAAGGAAGGAAGGAAGGAAGGAAGGAAGGAAGGAAGGAAGGAAGGAAGGGAGGAAGGAAGGAAGGAAGGAAGGATTCTTTTACCGCGGGCAAAACGCCGAGCTGCGTGCTTTGACAGAAAACGCGAAATCGAAAACGACTATTTCCAGAAAGGCTGGATATGAGCTCTATGTGAGCATGACTTAGGTCGGCGCACGCACCTCATCACACGTACACTGAGTGTGAGTGAGTGGACGTGAGTGTGAGTGAATGAAAGTGTGAGTAGCGATGAGTAGTGAGTGGACGTGAGTGGACATGAGTGATGAATGGATGTGAGTGGTGGATGGACGCCACAGGCAAGTTTGCCGCGTGTGCTTCGCGACGACGGTATCCGCTTGGCTATTTTCATGTTGTTGACAGCTGAGGGGAACAAATATTCACTGCTGAAGGCGCTCGAGGGCGAGACAGCATGAAGGCAGCGTAAGGCTGCATGCCGATGTCGTTGGACGACCAAAGCAAAGGATTCCGCTGGCGCGGGAACGGCAGTCTATCGTTCCTGCTCACCATAGCCAAAAATGTGACGAAGGCATAGGGGAGCTCCCCTATATAACTTTTCATAAACAGGTCGAAGGGTGACGGCATGTTGGACACAGTACTGTACTCGTAGAACAAGAAAGAGTTCAAGATTAAGGTCCCCCACGCTCTCCTCAGAGCACAAAAAAAAAAAGAACGGTTTTTCTGAGGGTCGTGAAAAGGCCGCTGTCTGCAACGTGAACAAGGAACGACGACGGCGGCAATTTGGGCTAATGAAATGGGCTTGCGAAATGACGTTTCGTTTCATCTTTGTGTTTTCAATATTGTAGGTGGACATCATGAGGAATCCTTTGAATCGGCTACTATGATTTCCTCTAAGAACTTCTGGATATGTCTTTATTGCAGTAACGTCCGACGGTTTCAGAAGGTCATGCACTGAAAAATGGCTGACATACGGATTCTTCCACGAATGACGTTTCCTCGACCAACGACGCGGCGGACTACGGGAAAATAATTAGGTGCAGCGCCTGCACGCACATGCGCACGTGGTCTCCGCACACACCGGCCTCAAGCGAGAGCACCGCGCTGGTTTTTCAAGCCTCCTTCAGAGAGGGATTATGTGCAACGCAAACAACGCACTGCACGTCAGGTGTGTTCACAGATCGGTCACGCATACCTGCTCTGCAGACGAAGCCAGCCCGGCTCTTAACTTCACCCTAAAGAGTTGTAATGGTATTGATAATGGCCACTCCCCTTTGGATCCTTTTACCACGGGGCAGATTTGTACTTTCGGCCTGTTCCCGTGAGGATCTCACTCGATATTAAACAAAAATTCATCATCAAATTAAAATTCATCATCATCATCACCACCACACCGAATGATGGAACTGCACACAGGGAGACAACTCCGGCGCCGTCTCTGTCTGCTGTCCACTCCTTGCGCGAGTCACAATATGACCGCACAACAACAAGTCCAAATACTGTACGCTTGAACGTGATGCTTGACATTCGAATGCGCAGTATATATTCAGGCATCCCATGCAGAGTGTCTGGATTCTTCCACCAGCACCGTTAAAAAAATAGACATGCAGGCCGCAGTTATGTGAAGCGTCTTGTATAATAACATCTGTTTGAAAACAAAGGCGTTTCCCACAAACATAAGTTCACCTCCGGTACGAAGTAAAGCCTCGACCAATGTGTATGTTTTGCAGCGACAGCTGTTAGGCTCCCGTTCCTGGGTTTCATGTATGTTAGTACTAGTAGTAGTAGTGGTCGGCGTAACCGGCGGGTGGTTGGCTGCCTTGGGAACCACTCGGATGGAGGTTACCGTTTACGGAAGAGGGTGTGACGAGAGTGGAGGAATGTGTAACCGAAGGGGAGGGTGGTTACCACCATAACCCTCCGGGTTTACCGGCGTTATAGTTACCGTAGAAGGAGGAGGAGGGTGGTTATCATGGAAGGAAGAGGGTATGGCGAGAGCGTAACCTGAGGGCGGTTAGCACTAGGGCCATCTGGAGGGTGGGTACCGTAATATGAAGAGGTTACGGAGAGAGTGGAGGAATCCCCAACCAGAGGATGTTTACCGTGATGGATGAGGGTAGGGCGAGACCACAGGAATGCGTAACAGGAGAGGGTCGCCACGGGAAGGTTGGGCTGGTTACCATGAAAGGAGGCGGGTGCGGCGAACCGGAGGGTTGTGGTGGCGTTGACCTAGAGCGGCGAACTGGAGAGGAACGCTATAAGAACGAGTATGCGAGGGAAACTAAAGTTGTTCTCGTATTCTCTACCTCAATATATCGTGAAATATAAATACCGTAACAGCTGTCGCTGAATCTCCCGTTTCACAGTGGTATATGGCCATCCCGTGAGTTTTTTGTTCGTATTTTTTATCTCTTTCTGTATTAAGCGATGTTACATTCGATTGTTTTCTCTTGATCGGGGAATTTCCGGCCCGAAAATTGGGCCAAAAAGGAAAAGGGAATATTAGTAATTTTCAGGGATTCTTAAAAGCTGGCAGGGAGACTAAGGTTTTTCTCCTAGCGATAACACAACTGGCTCGATAAATTTCTAGTCGAAATCAGGAGTCAGAAATGGGTTTGGGCAGGGCATGTAAATGCGAAGGCAGGGTAATCGCTGGTCTTTGAGAGTAACGGAGTGAATTCCAAGAAAAGGCTAGCGTAGCAAGGGGTGGCAGAAAGTTATAAGTGGGCTGATGAGATTAAGAAGTTTGCGGGGACGGGGTGGCCGCAGCTGGCAAAAGACAGAGCGAATTGGAGAGACATGGGAGAGGCCTTTGCCTTGCAGTGGGCGTAGTCAGGCTGATGATGATGATGATAAACTATGCCGTTAATGCACCACATAATTGACGGTCTAGACGTTTAGATTGTCTGCTGAACATTAATATAACGAAAAATAGGCAGTCTCATATCTCACATCGTCTCTCGCGTCTCGAAGCTTATCTTTGCGCAACGGGCACAAATCTGTCTCCGTTGTCGCGTACCATGGGTGCCGCTGCATCAGCGGTACATGCGATGCGATGTGCCGGTCATCGTAATCCCATGCTGGCGGCTTAAATACAACAACATGAACTTCATTAGTGCCCGAAGTTAGGGTGCCGACGGATAATCATTCTGGAAGTAAATGCGGTAGTCACGCTGGTATCTGATATTACCCGGAGCTGTAAGTGTCGCGTACAGTCCCGATCATAATATTGCGGAGCGCGCTTCGGTGGTCGAACTCTTGTCACGCACTGGTGCGCTTATACGCATACAAAAAAAAAAAACATCATATTTCTTCTCAATACGGAACGCGTGAGAAAATTTCAAACGCCGAAGCGTTCGTAATATTTTGGCCGCACCTGCACATACAAGTTTCCCCACGGGGCACCCGTTCTTGAAACAAGAGGTGGAGCACTGAACAGGAAACACGCCGATGAACAGCGAAGATTAATGAAAAAATACTGCAAAATAACACAGAAAAAAATGCTGAGATTTTCCAAACTATTGCAGCAGCAAAAAAAAAAAAAAATGCTCGAGATAGGGATCTTGGGGGTCTCAGTAAGGTAGTTTTCAGTTACGGCATGAAAACCGCTGATGATCTGACAGTTCTCAGAAGAACGGTTTTGACGACGTCCTCGCTGTCAAGAAAATTAAATTCTCTCACGCACTGAGTCCAGTTGATTATCTATCTGTGGCTATATCTGTGGTTGCCATGACTGGGCTGCTGTCTCGTTTGGTACGATGACTGTACGGCGTTCGTGAGCCAGAAAAATCCACCGAACTCTAGCGTACGTGAAACGAGTTTTGTGAAAATCTGCGCAGAACAGTCCGCATTCGAATGCGACGAAGTTAAGCGCGCGCTTTTGCTGCGTTTGAGATTCGTTGCCCCTTCGCACTGTTCAAGACACGACGCCATTTCCTCCATGACTCGTGCACGTCTCATCCTGTCTAGTTTCTGAGGAACCCTTCGTAAAACCGAGTTCAGCAGACGAATGGTTTCGTTTAACCGAAGTGATGGATACATTAAGCTCAATAGCTTATTCTTGCGGTTTACTAGCGTAATCACAATTTTTGGGTTGACGAGAGAAATTAGCAAAATCAGTTCTCATAAAATTGGGTTTCAACTGCACGCTTATTCTACGCGACGTTTTCTTAGTACCATTTAGCTCCATGTAGATCACACAGGGCGGGCGGGCAGACTTCGCGTTATTTAATGCCACGGAAGATGGCAAGGTTATTTGTTCACCCAAACTTTTAATCTTGCCAATTCTCTGTCAGTTCTCTGACACCGCTTGATCGTGTCGCCGCATTCCATTTTGACCTTTACCTCGACGCAGCTCTACCTCCCTTTCCTTTTCCTGTTGGTATACTTCCGCGCTACACACCGACGTTGTTCGGCGGATTACTCGCCCAAGCCACACAACACTTCAAAACGACATTCGCGCAGCGTCCTTTGCAATCTGCATTACACGGTTGTGCAACCTCATCCCGGCCAGGAGGACGCGCGCCCCGTTCGACCAGCTGCTTGCGGACAGCGGCCGACGTACTTTGCGTCGCCACGGCCAGGTGTCGCCAGCATCCGCGCACGCTGCGCTCACGCTGTAGCCGCCGCAGCGGCGGCGCGGCGGCGAGCGGCGGAGGGGGCGCCACCGAGGCTGCGCACGAGCAAGACGCAGCGCGCGTCGAGGAGCGGTAATCAGGGCGCTCTCGCCTAGGATGAGATTCCGCGAGACCTTTCATCTCCCTTCATCCAGTTTAATCAATATGGCTGCCCCGACACCAACAACACGATTCAGTGACAACTACGAGCTGAAAGAAGAACTAGGAAAGTAAGTACAAACTGGCTAACTGCTTCTCAACGGCTTTGCGAACATTTGGCCCGCCTTTAGACGGGGCAACTGCTGCCGCAGCGAGCATAGGAGCGCAGCGCTCCGATGCGCTCTCCTCCTGGGGGCTCCGATGCTCGGTCGGCGCCCTTGCCAGTCGCCCGGCCGTTGCACAGGCCTGGCCACGGTCAAGGCTGCAGTGGTCCGTGCTGTTTGGTTGCTGCTTCTGCACCGGCTCTGATGCCCGTGCACCTTCCTTGGGCTGGACTCACCGGCAGCGCCGTCCTGCTGCCACGACCCGCCGCCGCAGGTTTCTCTGGCGTCTGGTCCAGAGAAGCGCCAGAAAATAGCCTCCTGTCTTAAGGACTCAAGACCCTGTGTTGGGTTGCACTCATGCGAACAAAATTTGCTCGCGCGTTCTTGGCCCCTAGTTGAAAGTGTGTGTGCTTTCTCGATTTCGTGGGAGTGAAATCTTTGTAACCGCCGCGGTCCCCCTGCGCTCATTGTACGGCGGGGCAGCCCACGATCAGGGGCTCGGCCCACCCTCGGCCTTGCAATCGGTTATGTCGGCTTCCCACCGGTCGGCTCACAATGACGCTATTGCCGCATCGCCGGTGCGCTGGGGCGGCCACATTATCTCATTTCCTGCGGATAAACGCCTCATTCCGCAATCGATAGTCTGTCCTAGCCGTTAGCTACCACCTCCCGTGGAAAAGACCAGCTGCGCGTTTTCTCATTCGGACGCATGACTGGCTAGCTCACCGGTTTCGCTGAAGCGAAAATATGTGGTGCTTATGGCTCTTGGGGAGTAGACTACTGCTTAATATGGCTTCTCAAATCAATTTGTTATATCGACTGCATAGCGGAGCTCAGGCGAAACTGAGCGCGCTAGTGCAGTAAATTCATCTTGTGGCGCGCTGATTCATGGCTAAACGTTATTATTTAGTAGGGTCTGCATTGATGAGTGCAGCTTTAGACTCTGATCCATAAGCGCAGGCCTGCAAACGGCTGGAGTGCTGTTTTTGTGATAGCTCTGTCCATGTAGTCATGGCCATAGCTATGACACACTGTCACAGGGAGTTGCTAGCCTCTAGCAGTGACTAGCAGAAGCTGATTCCTTGGGTTGTTGGTGTTCCGTTTTTCATTTTTAGAAATCATTGGTGTGTGCAAGTTGCCTGAGCAACTGCTTGCAGCATGTCCATTTTTTGATTGCCTCTGATCACACAGTACTTGGGAAGTCTTTCAGTGCGACAGGACATTTGTATTTTCAATATGCAGCTGATGCACAGGGACCATTAGCACAGTTGACAGGTTAGGTCAGCGTAGGAAAATGAATTGTTAACTACAGCACTGATTGTGTGCAGTGTTTCTGAAAGTAATTGAATTCGCAAAGCCCGCATTCAAATTCACTGGGGCCATTCACAAACTTTGGGTGACGAGAGCATTTGTGTAGTGGGTTGACGCATGAAATAAGTGGACAATGGGCAAAACGACCTGCAGTACAAGGGAACACAGTTTTGCATGGTCAGATGACTTGGTAAAAGTAAAAAGTAGAAAGACAATCTGTGGTATAGTTCATCATACTCAGTTACAGATGTCTGTACTGTGTTGAAATTGCGCAAAATGCCATGTACTTACTCTGCGACGGCCTGCCATGAGTGCAGTTCTGGAAACAAAATTTGGTCAACCGTTGGCATCACATCAGTCGTCTGCAGTTACCTCTGTCGCCGAAGTAGTCAACTTGCTTTTTTCAGAAAGAAATTTAATTATTCTGAATAGATTAGTTGTGTAAAACTGTCCTAGCTGTGTGCTGCTTGGTGTCTGATAATGTCATTCGTATTCAGAGGATATCATGTTTAAGCAAAAGTAGATGCATAATGCTATTGTCAAGAGTGCAGCAGCACACATGGTTATGAGAAGAAGCGGTAGGGATAGGCTTTCCAGCATTGGCTTGACTATATGTCATAGTTAACATGACTTGCTTTGGCATTGCTTTTCAGGGACTGCTTACATTATGCTCAATGTGAGCTTTCTTTGACACCTTTAATTCCTTGACCATTATACATGCACTTTGATTTTTGTCCACTGCTACAGATCCAGTGGTCCTCAAAGGTCATGAGGAGGTGCGTCACTCTTGAGGATGCCAAAGGTCATTTATGTACTAAATCTGGTAGAAGTTGGCCGATGCTCATAGTGGGAAGCAAAAACTGTTCAGTGCCCCCCGCCTTTTGTGAGGAAAAAGGGGCAAGGAGACCTGTGGGATGTTTTGAGGTTTTCTTTCCCGCCAATTTCAGGTTCGGATGAAGGCACAAACTTCTCATCAAACACCAGCCTTTAACGAGGAGGGACGAGGAAAGGTGAACATGCCAAGGTGGCGTGCTTCTTCGCCCTCACCCGTCAGTCCCGTTTTCTCTGGACCCTTTAGCTAGGAAGCGGTTCGTTCGGTGTCTTTCGGCGCCACTTTTCTCGCGAAGTGGGCTTCTTCGTGACGTGAGTGTAGATTGGGACTGATCCTGTTGCGCGCGCCGAGCGTCCGCCACCTTCGCGGTCCCTGTGTCAAGGGCCCTGCTTCGGCCATTTTCACCGCGGTCGGCCAGTTGTTTCTTGGCCGGCGTTTCTGTCGGTGCCTCTGACACCCGCGGCAGGAGGAAAAGTTGCGGCCAGCAGAAGCGCATTCTTTTTGCGTCTCGACCAGTTTTGCGGCTATCGCAAGGGCGTGCACGGACGATGTCGGGCCACTTTCGCTGTACGCCGTCGGTTGACCTTCCGCGCGAGGCGCTTTCAGAGCGAAGAAAAAGGGGGGAAAACCGCGAGGGCGAAGTGCCGTGTGGCGGCGGCGGCGGCGTTTAGCGAGTGGCCCGCTAATTGCTGGTGGCTTTTACGCGGACAGCTTCGACGGAGGCACTCTGTTGGTCGCCGTCCTTACTTTTGATGGGATGCAGGGCAGTTTACCCCGGCGTGCGCGGTGTGCTCAACGCTTCTTTCGTGATGCGAAAGAGCCGAGGATTGCAGAATACGTTTCTTCAACTGCGTCGCAGGGTGGCTCTTTGGACATTTTCCGAGCTTTATTATCGGAAGAAAAGGTGCAAATTTTTTCTCAACTGTTGTTTTGGCCATCATCGAAAAGCGAACTCCCTGCTAAGGTGCAGGAACGCCTACACAACGAGAAAAATTTTAAAAAGAAAAAAAACCTTCAGAATTGAGAACAGCGATTGCAAATTGTACCAGGCGTCACGCCCCACATTTAAATGCCAGTGCTCGTAAACATGTGCGTTGCCTCGGGTGTTGCTTGGGGAAGATCGCTGCGTGTTCCTACTATGCACGCGACGCGCGCGCTCGCCTGAAGCGCGTGACCAAGCGTCCGGCCGTCCGGGGTCGGAGCGCGGGGCAGGCTCGATTACCGGCGGCTGTCTGTTTGCAGGCGGCTCCGGTCATGTGTCGCGCAGTGTCTGCCTGCACGCGGACCGAAATGGGCCCCCACCTGCTGCGCTGTGTCATGGCGCCCGCCTGTCGGGACTATCGTCCGCTCTGTCCAAATATTAATTACGCGGGTCGCTTTGCGCTCGCGTTTGCTCAGGCTCCGAGCTTGGGACGGCGTAAAACAGAAAGAAGGGAAAAAAAAGCTAATGTCCAGGCGGCGAACGCCGCGACGTATGTCCCTCCCGAAGCGCTGTCGTGTCGGCGGCGCCATTCTGCTGAATCGACAGCACATCCATTCGGTGGTGCGACGGCGCGAAGCGCGCGCGCTTAGGCACACTGCGCCGTGCTGCTTTGGCAGCGCAGCCGCATAAAAAGAGACCCTCTTGTCGCACGTCGAGGGCAAGAAGCTTCGGGGCCGTCTAGTTGTAATTTTGTAGGACAGAAGCAGAACGTCCTTCGGTGTCGGTGGGAAAGCCCGCCGAGGAAAAAGCAGCAGCAGCAGCAGTGGCGGGAGCACCGCTGAAGGCTTTCCTGGGAGCAGCGCTCTCATTCGCGCGGCGGTTCGGTTTCTCTCTTCATTTGAAATTGCAGTTGTATGCGCGCACGGCGGCACATTTCTTGCGACCGAGACAACGCCCGCACGCTGCCGCCGCCGCCCACTCGCTGCGATGGCTGTGGCGTTCCCAGAAGCGCGACGTCGTCGGTCGGAATCACTGCCGCGGCGGCCATCTATCGAAGGGGGCGAAGCGCGAAACGGCTATAGTGCACCGATTTTGGTGCGCGATACAAGCCAAGGTGGGAAAAGTCAGTTGGGAGCCCTGCAATATGGTCTTCTCATGACGTGTGTTGCTCGCTGCATAAAAAAATAACAAAAAAATATGCACAGACGATCATATGATGTGATGCGACAAGCCTGCGTTAGCATTATTGGTTGTTGGTTTATGGGGTTTAACGTCCCAAAGCGACTCGGGCTAGTTTCGCTTCTGCATTGATCGCCATCCCACTGCGTCTTTGATCTTGCTGAGGGCTTCTGGTGGGTGAAATGGATGGCGGAGAGGGGCTGTAGCGGAGGCTCGCACGGCCTTGTGTGTTTGCAAGGTTGTGTTCGAGGCCTGCTAGTTCTTCCCGTTACCCGAGTCTTTGCGAGATAAATTTAGCGCGATAAGACTGTAGTGGGAACCGGGAGGGCGACGGGGCAGTGAAATCTACGCGATAAAAACTGTAGCGACATCGCTGGAGAGCGGAGCACCGTCCGACCTCACTATGGTTGCGACCGCTGCCTTATTTTTTAACTAAGGCGCGGGCGTGTTTTCTCGAGTTTTTGCAGAAACCCGAGGCCTTCGCGAGAAAGGTAACTTCGTCGCCGTCGCGGCTTTTGTCGGCGTAGCAGCGCGCTTTAGCTGCCGCATTATATGAAGTTGCCGCTTCTGCAGTATGCCAACCCCAGAAAGTTTCCCCGAACAACTACCGATGCCCTGCGAGAGATCGCGAAATAATGATCGGTTCCAGAGGATGGAATCGTTCCTGTTCCCTCGTTTTTCCTTCTTTCGCGAATAATCGCGCAACTCTCCGCCGGTGGGGCGAGCGGTTCTCCCCCCCGTTGGTTGTTCGAACCGTGCTTCTCTTCCATCCCGGGAGCGTCCTCTGAAGGACAAGTATAAATGGCAAGCGGAAGAAATAGAAGGGGCGAGAGTCGACGTTCTTCGGTGCCCCTGCGGCGCGCGGTCTGCTTCCGCCTGTTCCCGGAGAGGCGAACAATGCGGCCTGCGGCCGTTTTCTTTTCGCGAGCGCACTCGCTGTCGGCGGCAGTGGACGCCTGCGCACTGCACATTGTTTCCACGGCGAGCCCTGGAACGTCCGGCCGGCTGCTGCTGCTGCTGCGCCGGCGGCAGCGGCGGTGGAACGGCCACTGCTGCGCGCGCTAGTCGCTGCCGTGTGTGCGTACGACAGCTGTGCACCCTCTCCAACGTGGTTATCCACATCTTGAGAAGAGATAGAAAAAGAAAAAAAATCGGGGCCAGTCTGGACGTTAATTGAAAGGCGGGACTGACTCATTGTGACGTGGCGTGTTTCGTCCGAAGGTCGTGAAAAGAGGGAGGGTCGTCACTTCGTGGAGCCCCATAAGTACAGGCTAAAACCTCGCGGTCGCAGACGCGCCAGTTTTCACGGGCACTAGTTGTGGTTGGCGCGACGTTGGATTCGTCGGGCATCTTTTTCGCCGACTGAACTGTCCTTCCTCGCCCGGGTGTACGGATCAGGCTACCGAAGAGGCTAAGAAGGCTATCTTCGTGGTAATTTGAATTTGTGCGCAGAAAACTTACTGTCCCGTTAAAACGTGGCCGCTTTGTCGCCGCAGCTGTAACGTCTACAAATGGGGAGCCCAACTCGAAGCTTCTCGCACGCAAGAAACTGCTCGTGTGGGGCCGTCGTCCGTGGCTGACATATCGCAGCATATCGCAGACTTGATCAAACGTACGACCACCTCCCGACTGTGTTACGACGGTAATTTTGCAGGGACCGGTCTTCCCAACGGTGGCACACATTAGCCAGAATGTATAGCTTCCTGAACAGGGTCGTCCACTCCTAGCTTGAACACGCAAGCGTTGTGGCTGCGCTCTTCGGATGGGCAGTGCATCCGACACAGCCACACGTCGAAGCAGAGTTGCCGCGTCAGTTCAAGGGACCAAGAGCTGGTGCTTCTCGCCGTCTTCCACTTCGCTCTGGTGCGCACATGCAACGGACACACTGGCCCAGCTCCGGAGAGCGCAGCCGTGTCGTTCGCGTGTCCAAGCCAGGAGTGGGCGAGCGACCCTGTACATGCGGAAGCAGTGCGTTCGCTGACGCGGATAGTTCAGTCGCGAGGCTGTGGTGCGAAATGGTCGGGGACGAAAAGAAAGAAACGAAACCCTGTTTCCATGGCAGCGGCTCGATTTTAACCGCCCTAACGAAAAAAAAAAAAAGAATCCTTGCTTCCCTTATTTTTCGGCGCGGTTAGCGGACGGCGCCTAACGGCTCCCTTAGTGCGGCTTCGCTCTCGTTGTGACCAGTGGCCCTCTTTGGAGCCCGCTGGGAGACGCGGTGGTGTCCCCTCCGCGGTGCCGCCTCGGGGTCGTTGCTCCTGCCGTCACCCCCCTCCCAGCGCATCGCTGTCGCTTGGCACCCCCCTCGGAGGCGGCGTGTGCGAGCCCCGCTCTGGGCCGGGGAAAGGAAAGGAAGCGGCTGCTGCCAACTTAGCTCTTCTCCGCTCGCTTTTCAGCCGTCCACTTTTTTTTTTCTTATTTTCTCTATACGACTGGCGGATCGACGCTCTTCCAGCTCTCCTGCACTCGAGAAGGCTCGCCTTGCGAAATGACCCGTGCGCCGTGCATACCCGCGTATATTACCACCGATATTTTCAATTTTCGTAAGCTCCCGGACGAGCGATATACCTTCGGGGCCCGGAGGATTACGTAACGCTCTCTGTCTGAAAACATTCTCAAAACCCCGCACGCGTATTGGTCGATATATCCGCCGATCAGGGCCGACCAATAGGAATAGGGCTTTGAGACTGTTTTCAGATGGAGAGCGTTTCGTAATCCAAGTCCCTGGAGGGCAGCGACGACTTCCCTCTTCACCTGTTCAGAACTGTGAAGCGTCGGGGCGCTACTAGGACCCCAATAGCGAACCCGGAAACCCGGGCGCTTTTGGAAAACGGCGGTGTGCGCTTTTGTAGCTGCGAGACAGCTCGTTTCGACCGAGCTCACTAGCCGGAGGCGCTTTTGAGGAAACCGCGATTGTAACCTCGAGTCGACGCCGCGGTCGCCCGGAAGGCGGCCGTGGCGTCGTAAAGGCTTGTCGGTTCTCGACGGCTGCGCGGTTTTCAAACGATAAGCGTTTTCGGGGAATAGTCTCGGCTGTCGAATGCGGGCCCCGGCTGAACTCCGTCGCCGGTGCTGCGGGGTCCTGGTCTTCCGAGCGAAGATGTCCTTCCCGAATCGCGTTTTTTTTTTGTTTGTTCGCGACTCGGTGGTACGCGAACGCCACTTGGTGGCGCGGTGATGTTAGGCGTCGTGAATCGTTTCGGCTTACTTTTTGCACTCGTTCCGATTTGAGAAGTCAAACAACGAGGTGGACAAATGGAGTGCAAAGTTGTCTTACACTACTCACTATACGTCTTGTGCGTCATTCGCGGCGCTTTTGTCTTCGGGCGAGCCCTGTGGCGAATGCGTGAGGAGGTTGCGCTTTTCCGCCGACTCCTTTGTTCTCGTCTCGTCGCTCGCTTCGGAGCAGGGGAGACGGATGGAAGGGGGGTACAGGACGGAAACTGGCGTCACTGCGAGTCACTCCAGCGTGTCCTTCACCCCCTCCACGTCACCTCTTTTTCTGCCTTTGTCTTTTTCACTTTCCTCTTCCCAGCCTCGTCGCCTATCGCCCCTCGCTGTGCGTCATCTCTCTGGCTTGTCAAACTATCCTGTCGCAGGAGACAGGCCTAGATTAAATTTCCGAACTGCATCGATGCCTGTGTGTGTTAATGGAACGTCAGTGGGTTGATCCCGGGCGTTACTTGCTCTTTTTCTTTCACTGCCTTTGTTGAGCCACGTGGGCTTAGGCGCTTGCATTGCGATATGCGTGCGGGCAGGGTCTTTCGCGTCCCGATTTTATCGCGACCGCTTCGGGTGCAGTATGCGGTCCTCTTAGCCTTTTGTGTCTACCCGGCATACGAAGCCGCCCCTCGTTTCGTCCGAGACCCCTAATTAGATAAGGCAGTCCGTCCGGAGATCCCGAACAAAGCGCAGCGCAAACCAAAAATGACAAAAAAAAAAAGCGGGTTCGAGTGAGGGCAGTAATGGTGGCTGCAGGGCCGTTCTTCTTGTTTTCGTTCGCGCTCGCGAAAGATGGGGACATGTGCTTACTCAGCAGGATGAGCATTAGTATCGCTCGAGACGTTAGTTCTGCGACAAAACTTTTGTATAATTCAGTTCTGAAAGAAAAAAAAAAAGTCACATGACGGCGAACGTCATTTGGGCGACTTGAAAGTTATAAAACGCTGCTGCTTCAGTAACAGAAGCAAATGCGTTTTTTTTTTTTAAAGTTTCGCTGTTTATACTCCCGTGGCACGGGTCGAGGCACTTCTCTTGCTTTCGCCCCATCATAGCATTTGTTTAATCTATGCAAACTTCGGCTACTTCATGCAAATTCAATATTTCGGCGTCAGTAAATTAAATGAACAGAATTTCGAACCTTCGGTTCAAATAGGCTTTTTCATAATTGAACGAGATTCGGCCCTCCGAAAGGCCCTTCATGCTATTACCAGAACGGCGTGGGTCCCTTTTTCTACATGTCGACATTTTCGTACTTTTTCGAGGTATAAATAAATAAAACGCTGATCGTTTTCTGGCAGGTTCGTTTTGTCGAAAATCCTCGGGTCACGAAAATGAAATTTTGTAATTTTCCTGATTTTTTTTTACCGCGAATGAAAGGCAGTCGTCGATTTTTTTCTTGAATTCCACTGCATCATTGTCATTGGTAAAATTTAAAGTGCAAAAACATGTTGAAAAAAAAAAAAACGGAATTGAACACACGTCAAGAAAGGAAACCTTTGAAGGGTCGTATTTTCCTGCCGTCGTTCGTCGTCCATTTTTTTTTGGTGTCCGAGTAGTCTTCAACGTAGTGCATGTAATTCTATAATGCTCGCTGTTATAATTGCGTTGTCCACATGTTAGCCTGTCCAACACTGGGACGCACTTCGTTCGCGTCAGGGCTGCTCACGCGGGGGTGAAGTTTTGCCGCTGCTGGTTTCGCAGTGAAGATGAACCCGAGGATAGAGAGAAAAGAAAAAAGGAACGGTATTTCTAGTGCGCCGTTCGTTCTCTTAATTTGACTAATCAGGCTTACTTTTTGGGCGCACGTCTGGCTCCCATAATTTATGGCCTGCTCCCGAAAGAGGCGTCTTTTTTTTTTTTTCGAGAAGCAAACTTAGTGCGCACACTTGTCAGCGAAGCACCGAAAGAATAATAATAATAAAAAAAAACAATTGCTGCGTCGTTCGAGGGAATTTCTAGGGTGCGTTCGGTGAGAAAAACTTCATTACGCCCATTCAAAGGCGGCTGTAGCCCACTTCCTGCTCGGGTTACGTGTGCCCTATAGTTTAATTATTCTTTCAGCATTCACGACCGCCGGGGAAGACGGTATAAGCGGCAGTGTAAAACGGGTCGGGTGCGGCGTGCGGCTTTTTGACCCGGTATTAGATCAAAACTCTCCCTGCTTGCTTCCGCGGCGTGGCTTACCGCGCACCTGAGCCCCGGGTTAGTTTTTCGGGCTTTTGAACGGATTATTCGTACACGCTTCGGCTTGGCACCGCGCTTGGGATAGGCGTTGAAAATTCAGCGCACGAATCATTTGAGCGGAATGCAAGTTAAAAAATAATTGGAGACGGTGATGCAATTTTTGTGAGTTCCATAGGAAATTTAAGGCGAGAGTAAAATAAATGTACCGACTGAAGGGAGCTTAGGTGTGTCGGGAGCATGTCTCGTCCGTAGGGCTCGAGGGTGAACGAAAGTGGAAATTAGTAATTGGCGAGAAGAAAAAAAAAACGAAAAAAGAACGAATTATGCGAAATGACGCCGTGTGTGCTGAATTGTGCAAACTCAAAGGCAGAGAAAAAAGTTTGGAGTGCGCAGTCAATCCTTCATCGCGCAGAGAGGCCAGGTCTACCCCAAAAGCAAGTTGGGTTGTTCGGGGTCTCGCACAAGGAACGAGCCAAGTCCCACACGCGCGCGCACAAAGTACAAGGCACACCTGCGGCTCGAAAAGGCGCTGAACGTTCTGCACGTTCTGGGGGGCGCGATAAAATGGGCGAACAAAGAACGTGTGTTCCATTGTCTCGATAGATCGGCACGCTTCGCGAGAGTCGTCGTTCTTGGGGCGAATCTGTAATTGTCACGCGCCGACAAAGAGTTGTAAAGTTAGCGCCCGGTTGACTGACGGCTGCTGAGGCGGCACGGCAAAGCGACCGTCGCGCATGTGTTAGGTTCCGTTCGGAAATTTTCAGGCTAAAATTGGGCATAAAGTGAAAACAGAATTATCCCGTGTTTTCGGGGAATTTCAATAATTGACAGGAACATGATTTTTTTTTTTGGGGGGGGGGGGGGGGGGTGTGGCTAAAGACAATACAAATTGGCTATGCTAGTCATTTACGTGCCTGTTTCATTTCACTGCACTTGTATAACATTCTGTGAAAAAAAAAATGAAACTGTATTCTTACAATTTTTTTTTCTTTTTACACAGTAGCAGTTGGCAAGTTCCATGGGTAGCCTTCAACAGTCGCGACGAACAGCAAGAGTTAACGACAAAAATGCTATATAACAACCCGGGGAGGGAAGTGCAGGGATTTCCCAAACCGCTACAGGGAAAAAGTGCCCAAAATAGGGATTTCTCAGGTCGAAGTTAGGGAAGTATTGGTTTCCGGCATGGAACATCCCTGCTGCGGGCGGTAAGCTCGCCCATATGCGGTTCACGAAACGACCAGGGCCGATTCGGCCCGTCGTGGGCTTGCTCCGCCTTGGTTTTCTGCACCGGAGAGTGCTGAGGCAATCGAAAGGCAGCGGCAGCCAAGAGGAGTTGCTATGTGGCAGATAACTGCGTGTTTAAAATGGGGTAGCCGTCGCGCGCGGCCTGGCTAACGGTTTTTCCGCTCGGCTTCACTGAGTGCACACCGAACGTTCTCCTGACCGTGTCGAGAAGGGGTGAAAGGGGCTTCAAGCCAGCCAGGCATGCCTCCAATGGTTGCACTGACGCAGTCTTTGTGCGCAGAATTTCGTGGGCGGGTTTATGTCCACGAAATTGTAAGCAGGTTCCATCCAGCGCAGCGCTCGTCTGCCCTCCTGCGGGTCCACTGTGCAACGCGAGCGCATTTACTCAGTGGAACACCTGGCGGGATTTCACACGTGGCTAATTTGCTCCTGAAAAGTGAATTTCTGCGCCTTTAGACGATTCTTAGTGCTTGGTGCGCATTGAGGCCAGGGGCTTATATAACTTTAGAAAACCGTGGTGTACCTCTTTTTTTTTTTTTTCAGGGATAATGTTTAAGAGATACATGGTTCAAATGGGTCCGCCTCCTCCAAGAAGTGACCCGTAAATCCGCCCCAGATTTAAGCGAATTTCTGTGGCGAGAGAAGTGTTCTCAGTGTAGCCGTTTTGTTTTGCGTGTACCGCCCTCTAGCCGCGGCGGTGGCCGAGTGGTTTGAGCATCCCCCTCGCATGCGGGAGCTACGAGGTTCGATCCCCAGTGTCGCCGGGTAGCCACCGGTGATACAGTGGGTACAAGCTTTCCCCTGGCGAACTGCGTATAGTTGAACTGCAGGACAAAGACCTCTTCCATTATTAATCTGCAATCAGCTCTGTCGTTCGTCAGCTGCGGCACCTTTTCCGGGCAACAAACATTCTAATCTTATCTGTCCACTTGTCATCCCCTGCTATGTTTACCATCACTGGGGATCCGCTGAGTTACCGGAGGGGCCATCTTTTATCTACTCTCCGCGTTTATGACAACAGTGCCAAGTTTTGTACAGATCGTTCCAAGACAGCTTTTTGCATGGGAAGAGCAGTAGCACGAAATGACTGTTTTTACCGCTGAATGTTACGCCGTCCGTATAGCCGCAGAGAAAATAGAGAGTTATAGCATATCGTTACCGTGTTTACGTTACCGTTTACCGTGTTACCGGACGCCGGAGTTTCCGGTTAGCGCTACGCACGCTAGAAGACGTTTTAGCATATCGTCTCCCCGGTCTCTCCCGTAACAAGTTACCGTAAGGCGAAAACGAATGATGATGATGGTAGAAGGCCCAGCATTAATTACAAACAGAAATACGCATGCATTGAAAGCATTTCTTTGCAGTGAGGTGCTACATGCTCTTTAATCATCTTTTTCTCTGTATATATAGACGTGCTCACTACTTTTCTGCTAACGGCCGACTCAGTGGCTTCAAAAGTACCCTGACCAGTAGACAAGTTTACTACACAGAACGCACTAAGCTTGTGTACGCTGCGCTTACTGCGTTGCGAATGCTGTAAAAACGCAGCTACAACACCTTCTGTTTGCCGCGCGCAGCGTCGCTTCTTTGGATGTTTGGATGCACGACTTGGGTGTAAACATAGTGGCGCCATCTGGTGTCAGTAAGTCAAAGCGCTTGAACTCTGGACTGGAGAAACTTTTTTTTTCTGAATTTAGTGGTGAATATGACAAGCATTACCAGAATGTTTTTGTTTTTCCAGGAAGAAAACTATGAAAATAGAGAGAAAAATGTTAAAGCTGGCACAAAAGCTACAGTGTTGTTGCTTCCTTGGCTACGCGCTTGGAGGAAGGAAAATTTGCGACGCGGATAGTTAGGCTTAAGTGCTCGAAAATCACAGAATTATCTCAACAACATGGGCTAGTTGTCACTTAAACCTCGACGTATGGGTGAGAGTATGCGAAATAAAAGCGAACCGCTACCATTTGAGTGAGCTGTCGCATGAAAGAATCCAGCGGTGACATGCATTTATTCCGAAGCGGGCGAGCAGGGCGCCGCCATGTTTGTTTACAAGCGAACGCTAACTCTCTCCGCAACGCTGAAGAGTTTCCGTAAAGTGTCACCGGCCCGGTAATGGGCGCGCATGCGCAGATGTCGCCAGCCGAGCCCGGTAAACGGTAACTGAGCCCGGTAAACCGTAACGTAAACACGGTAACGATATGCTATATCTCTCTAATAAACGAGATTATGAAGGACAGTATAGTCTACGCCCTCGGCGTGCTCACACTCCCGCAAACGCAATCACGCCATTGCTTGGTGATATAATGCACAATATAACAGAGGTCACAACACAAAGGCGTAACATAAAATTATGTCCCAAGCCACACCGTAATTGATGGCAACGAGAGAGCGGATGTGTGCGCAGTACATGGTAGCAAGGAAATGAAGAAAATAAACATGCACTACAAAGAAAAAAAAAGTGAGTTATGGGGTTTAATGTCCCAAAGCGACTCACGCTATGAGGGACACCGTATTGGAAGGCTCCGGATGAATTTAGACCACCTGAGGTTCTTTAACGTGCACTGACAATGCACAGCATACTGGCGTTTTTGTATTTCGCCTCCATCGAAATACGGCCGCCGCGGTCGGGATCGAACCCGCGTCCGGGGAATCAGAAGCCGAACGCCAAAGCCACTGAGCCAGCATGGCGGGTCCCATTAAGATTACATGAAGTTAGCACACTGTAAACTGAGGGATAACTGGCTGTATACACGGAGTAATGACGTAAGGAATAAGAAACACCTGGTAAAACCTATTTCAGGAGAAAGTCATGTTTACATCGGGAACTCTTAATTTATTTATTTACAAAATACTGCAGCCCGAGGGCCAAGCAGAGTGGGCAATATAACAACAGCCAAAGATCACACCAAACTTCAAAAAAAAAAAAAGAGAAAACAGACAAACACTACAAAACACCTGTGTGATCAACATAAAGGCAGTCAGAAGTAAAAGGTTGCTGTATAAACAACATTGTCAAAAAGAAAAAAAAAACAGGAAGAAATATTATAAAACACCAGACGTAGGATTCCAAACAGAACTCAGATGAGAGGGAACAAGCGTTCTTCAAAATCATGAACATCACGCGCGGAAAAGACAAGAGCTGGCAAGCTGTTCCACTGAGCGATAGTGCGAACAAAAAAAAAAAGAAGTTTTTAAAGAGGTTTGTAGGGGCAAAGTACGGCGTAAGGCTGTGGTCATGAACGTTCCTAGTATGCCGGGTTAAGCGTGGTTAAGTAATGTGTCTTTGTATTGGGCACACACATACCTCGAATACAACTTTATTCTGACGAAACAAGAAAAACATAGTTGTGAATTCTTGGGGAATGTGATGACCACAAACTACGTTTTGGGTTCGTGCACTAAACTCGAGGACACTAAGGAATGAACACTTCCGACAATTTCATGACGAACACATCCCGTTGCAACCAATAGGTTACCCCCTGGGGGACAAAGCACTCGTTGGCGTTTCCCCGTGTTATGTTTTTAAAGGAAAAACAAAGCTTCCGAAGGAATTGTGAAACGTTAAATCATTTCAGTGCTTTCCCGCGGTGCAGGCGCATTAACACTGCTCTCCGCACTACATGGCCTGCCCATGCCAATTTCCTCTTGATTGCAACGATAGGATGCCATTAACTGGCGTTTGTTTCCCGGCCCACTCCGCTCTATTCCTGCCTGCTACCGTTGCCCATTCATTTTCCTTTCCGCAGTTTTACGAGCGCCCCTTTCATTCCTCGACTTGCACCCCCCCCCCCCCCCCCTTCCCTTCACCGCGCCTTTGTTTCCTTGCATGAGCTCGTAACGTCGTGCTCTGTCGCTTGCGCAGTAATTTTTCTTGATCGCATTTTCTGGGCACCTCGTGACCGAATCGGAGTATAGTTATGACAAAGTTACAAGAGGTGCTAGTCGGTGTTGCGTACTAAGTACTATTTGCATTAATGCGTTAAGTTTTGGCGAAAAACACCACGTTGCTCGACACAAAGTTTGACCAGTTGGCGGGTTGAAGCGCAGGGGTGTCAGGCTTTTTGGTGTCGGGCTATTGTCGCCTGCCTCATCTCATTCGCAACAACAGAGGAAAGGGATCTCTACTTTTTTTTTTTTATGTACAAGGGGTGCTAGGGGAAGCAGAAATCGGTCGCTGTTTCTTTCCGCAGGCAAGTTTTACATGAATGAGACAACTGGCGCATCGCATCGCGTCGACTTTCTAGCGCATCGCATTCATGTAAACGGCGATAATGCGTTAGGAAAGCGCGTCCCATTAATGCACACCTCAAAATAGTGTTGGAGGTGTCCCTCCTCTTTGCTGTGGTGGCTGTGCAATAATACCCCTTCAGCCAGATAACAAAGCAATCTGCGCTCAAGATGGGGGCGGCCGGACCACTCCACCGCGTGCAATGGGCGAAGGGGGTCACCGTCCCGCCAGAGTTTATGCGCTACATGTAAACAGTAGCGTATCGGCTCCGCGAGATGCGCTATAGGAAGTTCGGTGCGCTACTGTCGCATTCATGTGCTCTGCCTGGGCCCGTGTGAGCGTCTCCGTTCGGCGTGGCTCGAGTGCTTCGAAGGCTGTTTGGCAGCCACGGCGGAAGCGCCGCCAGTGATTGCGTGCGCGCAGCGGGAGCTCCCTTTTCCCGCCAGTTGGCCCCCAGCTTGGAACAGCGTAATCGTTTCCCACAAACAGCTGCGCGCGGCGGAGCCCCGTGCAGGTATACATGCTGGCAGCGCTACCTCGGTGCGTCTGCTGCGGCTGCGGCCGCCTGCGAGCGTCGCACCTAGGAGGACAGCGTCCAATTTCGGCGTGTTTTTGAAACCCCGAGCGATTTGCGGCTGACTGCGGCGGGCCCATTGATTGACCGCGGGCCCATTGATTGACCGCGTACTGCCCGTTGTCTTTTTTTCTTTCCTTTCATAAAGGGCAACTCTGATGTTTTTTTTTGCTTATTTTTGAGGGTCACGTATTTCAGACTTTTTTTTTTGCTCCACTTTCTCCTCTCCATCGGGATCACTTCCGTGTCAACTTTGACAGACGTGTGGCGTTCAATTTCTGCGCAGGCCAATTTTTTAAAAGTCTGCAGTTTATGCGACCTCAGTTCGGGCGTTTTTTTTTTTTTAGGGGTAACGCTGCATCTGTGGCGTCACGCACGTTAACCTCACCGAAGTCTTCGCACGTTAACTCAGGCTCCGTGCTTGCCGAACCTGAAATTTTAGTTTGCTGATCGGTCATATATCTCATGAACGGAGTCGTCGTTTTGCAGTCGCCATTGCAACCCATTCGACGCGCGTAAGAGGGTTTTTCCCAATAATGTTCGTGACTTCGTCGTTGTGTATACGTCAGAAACGTCGACTAAGCACTGCCTCCAGCCACGCAGCGGTTTGCTGTTTACAATTGCTTTACTCGCTATTTCGCAAAACGACTTGCCCGTACCTGAGAGAGAGGTCTCCGCAGGGCACGTAATGCGATCAACTCTGTGCTCAAAGGCGGCTATTTTTTCTTTTTGTTCCAAATCTCCCCGTGGCACAGCCCGCCACTACACGTGCACTGGGCGAGTGACTTGCTGTTGGAAGGGCACGCTGCTGCCGAGGCATGGGTTGTATGCTCTAACAGGACGGTTCCTCGCCGGTGAGGGATTCACCGACTCGTTCTAAAACTGGCGCACCACTCGGCACCGCGTCACCCATTTCAATTCATCCTTCGACGGAAGGAGAATAAAGGCGCTTCTTATCGACGGACCGCCCAAGTTAGCGAGTGCTGTCTTTTCCAGGCTTCTTTTTTTTTGTGCGTAGTACAAACGTGCATGCGAACTGGCGCAGCGACGCGCTTTGTACCCGTGACGGACTGGGGCTAACGACTAGGCGCGGCATATGCTGTATGCTCGATGGCCGCGTTGTCGCGAGTCGCTCTGGGGGTCGTCCTCGTGGCCCGGGCGCACTAATGAGGCGTGAAGCCGATGCTTTGCTCTATTAAGTGTAGACGCACAATGGCGGTTGCCCTTTATGGAAGCGGAATGAGCCAAAAAAGAAAAAAAGAAAGTTTTGATAGATGGGGCTGTACGTGTAGTTTCGTGGCGGGCACCCGTAAAAAAAAGGGGGGGCCCTGAGTGGTTTTTGCGCGTTTTTCGGGAGCGGCTCTACGCGGTGCGTATAGCTCCGTTGCAGAGAGGAAAGACATTGAGCCCCCGGTGGTTACGCTGCCTCGCTCGAAGCTTCGAGTGAATTCAAGCCCTGGAATTCGGGTGGCACCAGTGTATGCCGCCGAAGGCTCGAACGACACCGTGCAGCATGGTCTCGGACCCGGCAGCCACGGCTTAGTAGTGCTGATGTCAGTCCGGGCCACGCCTATACGGGCATTAGCTGACGGTGAGGCAGCTGTGTCACCGAAGATTTAAAAGTAGGCTTTTTGAGTTAAAAGACGCGTTTTCTCTGGCAATGTTTTGTCAATGGAGGCGGCCTCGAAAACAGCCAAGGCTTGATAACTATACATAGACTCCATCTCACGAGTTGTTGTGTGTGGGTGAGAGCCGTAAAGGCACAAGGCGACGGCCTTCACCTGCTGTGTGGGTGGCTGGCGAGCTGGCAAGACGGGTTCGCTTGTGGACGCCCTCGCCCCACACCCGTAAGCTTGCGCTTCGCTGCGGACAGCTGCGGACTATAGAAAGGCGGTTAAATAAAATACAGTTGTTGACTGTGAGACTATTACACGGCGTTACTAATAGCCGCGAAAGAGAGCACGTGAACAGTGGGATTGAGGAGTTCCAGACGCTTAACCACGTGTAGTCTGTAGAGCTATCGTGGGTGAGACGAACCCGCACTGCGGACACCTGGATACCCAGCGGCGCTGTTTCGCATCGTTTGATCGACTTTTTTTTCTTAATACTCTAATTGCTCTCGTAACACCCGTGACTTAGAGTGCGAAAATGTGGATAATTTTTCTGTTCTGTTTCAACTGTGCGTGAATTTATTGATGACGTACTTGAAGAACAGCTCTCTTCCAACGTATCTATCGAATCAAGGTCAGTGTTAGCGGCCAGATGTGTAGTCCTGCTGGAAGATTTAATCGTGCAAAAAGTAACCCTAGTGGCAAAGCAGCACAAAAACTTCTGCGGTCGTTGATAGAGCAGCTTTTTTTACGTTTTCATATTTATTTACTGTATGCGCCTGCTGCGTATTTCCACGGAGTTTTGTCATCCTTACATATTCAGAAATTATCGAAATTAGCTAAATTTAATTCTGCTGTCATCGTAACACATCACCTAGTTTTTTTTTTTTTCTCATATATTTCTGCAATGGAGGAACCAGTTGTGATAATATCCTGTCAGCCTTCACAACTTTTCTCCGGCATTCTCTGCGCCTGTACGCATTACAGAGTAAGGTACAATCGACGGACGCCTTTCAGACCCCTCTCGGGGGCCTCCCTTGCTCGGGAGACACCTTTCTAGCTCGCAGAGGCCGACCTCGCGGCCCCGCAATGGACAAGTACAGTACGGTCACTGTTAAAGGGAACATGCGATCGCGTGCCCTCCGCGCTTCACGAAGGCCTGCTGCCTAGATGCTGCGAGAATAGGCGGCATGAGACGCATGCGTGGAAAGACCAACCGCCATGCTTACTGCGCATGCGTCTTGTGCCGACAATTCCCTCAAGTTCTCGGTGGCAGCGCGCCGCGAAGCGCTGAGGTCACGGGATCTCATGTTCCCTTTAACAGTGGACCGTACTGTACATGCCTTCCAAGTTTTCGCGTGGAACAAGGCTTCCGCTTCAGCTCATTGCAAGTTCAAGGCTCCGGAGGCTTCTGCATCCCAAATTGTTTGCCTTCGTGAGGAGTCGAGGAGTGACCGCAATAAACTGTATCGCGAATGGGTTCTCACTGGCCGCCAGCTGGTCGTGCAGCTCTCGGCTATGACTTAGACTTTCCGAGAAGCAAAGAGCCCAAGGCGACCGCTTGTGCGCCATGCTACAAGGAACTCTCGTCCTCACCCCTCCGAAAGCTAGAGGAGGTCTTCCACGGATGCTGCTGGAGCCCCACTTCGCGGATTTGGAGCAAACCCTTTGGGCACTTTACTTTTGACAAAGGCTGTGTACTTCGCCGACGGCGAAGAAAGTGTCGTGCGCTGTTATCGTTCTGAAGGAAGGAAAGAAAAGGGCTGTACGTGCTGCTCGCGGAATGCGCCGGTCGAGATTGGCACGATGTGCACAGCTGAAGCTGTAGGCTTTGTTTACACTCGATGGAGCGCTGGTCATCTTCTGGTCATTCAATAAGCGAGGCTTATTTCGGACGTTTAGGAAGGACATGTATAGGGATGCACTTGAAGGACTGCGACGTATAGGAACGAAACGGGCGAGTGGCTGTTATTGGCGATTTATTGAAAGCGAAATAAAGGTGAAACGAAAGGATGTTGCCAGCCGTGGCATCTGCCATCGAAGCTTGAGGCTCCGGAGCTGCGGCTAGCGGAGGTAAAAGGGACACGGAGGGGTAAAAAGGAGGGCAGCGACAAAAAGAAAGGACAGGGGTAGGGGTGTATATACAACACTGTGTAAGATATACAACTGAACAGCATAGCTCTGCCATTCGCTTTTTTTTCTCGCGCTCGGGGCTTTTGTGCCTCTCCTCTTCCGAGAGCGCAATCTGCACTTCTCTCGCTGAAGCTTGGAATCGAAAATCGATCCTATCGCTCTCGACCTGGACGGCGCGGCCGTCTCCGTGTTCGGAAA
Source organism: Amblyomma mixtum (assembly GCF_055824585.1). NCBI lineage: Eukaryota > Metazoa > Arthropoda > Arachnida > Ixodida > Ixodidae > Amblyomma > Amblyomma mixtum. The sequence goes on from NC_143014.1 coordinate 220,535,422, forward strand.
CCTCGAGGCACAGGTAGGTATGCACATTTCGGAATGCCGCGTAAGATGATGCTCCGCCCGCCTCAGCTGGCAGTCACGTCGCACGGTGCTCCGTTGCTCCATTGTTCTCACGCGTCTGCTGCTGCTACTTGTCGCTCTTTCTGTTCGTTCTATTCACGGTAGCGCACGCGCGGATCACGCCTACCTGGCAGTATGCTGGCGCTTAAGCTCTGCTTTCTCACGTCCTGTGATCGTTTTAGTTTACGGGGTTCTTTCTTTCTTTCTTTCTTTCTTTCTTTCTTTCTTTCTTTCTTTCTTTCTTTCTTTCTTTCTTTCTTTCTTTCTTTCTTTCTTTCTTTCTTTCTTTCTTTCTTTCTTTCTTTCTTTCTTTCTTTCTTTCTTTCTTTCTTTCTTTCTTTCTTTCTCATTGGTTGGGCCTAACTAGCTAACTTTTTAAATAATGGCTTCTAGAAAAAAGTGTCTACCCGAAAGTTGTAGACCACCTTGAAAAACGGCTAGCCGAAATGTTTGCCACAAGACACCTTTTACGTAGCTTTTTTTATCGGGCCTAAAAGAAAGCCAGCGACATTCAAAATCTGACACTTGACCGAGTTTAGCGCCCCAGACGCGATCTCAAAGATAAATATCCGCGTATCTCGTATATACCTCGCCCAGTTTCAAACGCAAAACCCTGTCGGTGGCAGCGTTCCGGAGATAAGCGGATTCTTTTCTCTCCCAGCGCGTCTTGGGGCGCTCAAGTAGAATTCCGCCCACTTTAAGATTGGTAAAATGTTTAGGGGAATCCCCCAAGGTGGAGTAGATTTGTAATAAGGGAGTAATTACTCATTGGCATCCACCCGAGCGCAGCCATACGGCCACAAAGGAAAGCTGTACAGCTTTCTCAGAAACTTCGCAGTTAAAGAAAAATTCGTCCTGGTACGGGGTTCGAACCCGGGACCACCGCTTCACCGGAGCAGTCGCTCTACCAACACTGTTCCCACTTCGAGTTATTCATCAATTCGCTCTCGCCCTACCATAAGCTTGCCGTCCCGGTTAGCTCAATTGGTAGAGCGACTGCTCCGGTGTAGCGGTGGTCCCGGGTTCGAACCCCGGACGAGGACGAATTTTAACTGCGAAGTTTCTGAGAAAGCTGTATAGCTTTCCTTTGTAGCCGTATGGCTGCGCTGGGGTGGTCGTCAATGAGTAATTACTCCCTTATTTCTTTTATGGTCAGTAATAATAATAATAATAAAAAATCTACGTAAACGGTACCTTGTTTCAAACCTTTCAGCTGGTTGTTTTTCAAAGTTATTTACAATTTTTATATTGACACTTTTTTCCCCAAACCAATATTTGAAAAGCTAGCTAGTTAGTCCCAGCTAATTTACTAATATTGCGGAACAAAAAAAAAAGTACTGCAGACTATAGGCCACACGACTCTCAACAGCACTGAGTTGTTTTCGCTTGCCTTGGACACTGTCCTGTTTAGTAACTTGGTTACATTTAGCTGAAACACCGTGTTATACACGTTGTGTTGCTGGCTGCAGTTGCATTCGTTTTATATGAGTGGCGCACGGCACAACGAGTTGCCGTATAGAGCAGGCGTCGTGAGGGGAGTCGGTCTGTCTCACCCAAACCCGCCGTGTTGCACCCTAGCTCAAAACCGGCTCGACCCACTTTTGTCATGCTTATGCAAGCTGCTATGCACTGTGATCCTGGGGCGCATTGTTCTTCATCAGCCGCAGCCTGTCAGATGTCTGATCCTGACCCAGTATACACCGTGCTCCCGCTGGGCACGGTGGCGGTCGGTGTGACAAAGTGTCCGTCACTCTTGCAGAGATCGAGTATACTGCAGTGGCACGGAAGTCGGGCCATTGTTCTCGAGTTCTGGTATCGTTCTCGCCCCCCCCCCCCCCCCCCCCCCCCCCCACGGGTTTATTGACTGCATGTTTTGTAGCGTTACAGTTGATGCTTAGGGAGGGCCACTGTTGAGCCTATAGCCACCTCACGTTGCTTCTCGGTACAACAAAAAATATTTTCCTTTCGGTACGAGTTGACTGTATACTTTTCAGCAAGAGCACGTTGCAAGGTGTCAGCGTTTAATGACGCCCCAGCGTGATGTACAGTCTTTGTCAAAAGTTTAGAGCCCAGGGGTTTTACTACTTAGCCTTGCAGTGGGACTCCTGAAGCATTCTGGGAAGTCATACCCATTGAAGGAGGCAGAACCAGAAATCTTCTTACCCAGAGGAAATTTGCAGCGCTGGAGATGCATCACGAACCACACAGTGAGGCTCAGAAGCAAACCCCCTGGGCTCCAAACTTTTGACAAAGGCTGTACAGAAGCTGCAAGCAACTCGTCACTCTGTACTGCAAGCCCGCTCGCTTGGCTCGGCGGACGCTCACTGACTGCACTGGACGTGTATTTTGCCATGCGACGGGGGAGCAAAGTTCGGCTGAGCGGTAGTGGAGTGTATGTAAAATACCTACTAAGTTCGAAATTCCCGTCATGTGCAGCCCCATCATTGTGTATACCTCTACGTTGCGCGCACCTTCGAGTCGGAGGGCAATGGTAATTGCAAGGTGTTGCACGAATGTGCATATACGTCTGCCGTCTCAGCTACTGGCGTCCTTGTGCTCCTTGTGCGGCCGTGGCAGCAGTGCTGATGGCTTCCCTCTTCTTCTCTCCCACAGAGGTGCATTTTCAATTGTGCGAAGGTGCGTCCAGAAGTCAACGGGGCTCGAGTTCGCCGCCAAGATCATCAACACCAAGAAGCTTTCGTCGAGAGGTGAGTCGCCTTCGGCCTCTGCGCGCGCGCGTATGCGTCAGCGCTTGAATCACACCGCGGGAGGTCTACGCCGTAGACGCCATACTCTGACTTCCTGCTGGCAGCCCTCGTGGCTTTTCCCGCCTTGAGATCATTTTCTGTGCCTCCTGCTGCCAAGGTCCAGTACGCCCTGCGTAGATTCACTAGAGCCCTGTACTTCTCGAAGCGACTTCAAGTGTGCAGATATGAGCCAGCGGGATGCACGTTCGGAGGCCGGATACTTGTTATTTATGTTTGTTTTTCAGATTTTTTAATGCTCCTTGCGGCAGTCTATCGCGGCCAAGCTGCGTTCGTGGCCTTTAAACCTATAGTCGAATTATCTGACCCGGTGCGATTTCTGAGTTACTCTTGGATGCCGCAGCGCGCTGCCTGCGGAGTGCCTTCGCCTTCTTTCTGCGCGGTGTCGCTTTAGGAGGCATGGACCTAAAGCCTCTCAATTGAGGGGCTTTAATGGACCGCTCTGCTTCAGTTGCCACCATGCACGCTCATAAGTTGGGTATACAAGACTTCTGATGCAGTAATTTTTTACTCCTTTTCTTTTTTCTCTTTATCCGGAAGCTGTGCCGTCGCCGGTGCTCTATATAGTGCTATATGCGCCTTTTTGCGGCGCTAAACTGGCGGCTCGTTTAACTCTGGAATCGCCCGGTTCGCCGAGTCTTTTCACGAGGCGTAGCCGGGCAGACGGGTTCTTCCGCATTCTTCCCGAGACGCGACATTCCTTTATCTCGCGAAGCTGCTTCCTTCCGATTCGTCGCCGTCGTCTTGCTGGGGCGTTTCTTTCCAGGACGGCGGCGGCAGCAGCAGCCGCACAGCTAAGCCGGGGGCCTTTGTGGTGCAAATGAGCGGCGTCTGGAGGCGCCTTTGTTTCCCCCAAGACCTTCGCCATTGTGACCGCTTCTGTCATTGCGCGCGCCCAGCTTTATCGCGAAGCTGTTGAGGCCCGTAAATCCCCGCTGGGTGTTACAGGGTGTAGTAGGTTGGGGAGGAGGAGGAGGAGACGGCGATCTTCCCTCGGCGCACCGTGTAATGAATGGCCCGATTAATTTTCGTGATCGGGGCGGTTTTGCGCGAGGGGAGCGCGGCTTATTTTTGCGTCGCTCGGTCCGCGCCGAGGCGAGCGCGTGAACTTTGCGTCATGGAAAATAATTGGGGGCGCTGCGCTTTCACCCGCGTTCTTTGACGCCCCGCGCGCTTTTCGAAGGCGGCGGCGTGCCTGAACGAACGTTTTGTGTCCCCGGGGCGCGCTCAGCGGGCGTGCGTGCGGTGCCTGCTGCCGTCTCATTCTGGCGATAGCGGCCGCGCGTCGCGCCGCTTGACAAAGGCCGGGCAGGACGACGGCTGTTGCTTCCGCGGGGTCCTTGTTTCACTGCTGACATGCCGGTTTGACGGCCACATTAGGAAGCTCTATACTCGGGCACAACTTAAGTCTGCAGTGATGCTCCGCCCGCATTCAGGACCGCCGCACAAAATCCCTCAACGACAAAGAAGTAGTCCGTTGCTGAAACTTTTCTTGTTAACGAAACAAGGAGCTAAACACAGTACAAAAATTATAAGCTTTACAATATTGATACCTGGCTTGTTTAATAAAGTCAAACATTAAAGAGCTGATTTCGTATGCTGTTGTGGTTGGCTAGCGGAGTGATACAGGATGCCGCGGACGGTGACCCAGTTTTACCAACTGCTGTTTTGTTAAGTTGTATCCCATCATAACACAGTGTACACCGCCTAGCACCACCGCTTACCCCGCGACCGCCTGCCGCTAATGTCCATGCGCAGATATGGCTCACCCGCCAGATGCAGGTCAGCTGCCGGTGTACACCTGGCGCTTCGGGCCATCTGCGCGAGCGCATTGGAGGCGGTAGACGGTGTACACTAGGCTAAAACTTTCTGAAGTTTTAACATAGCGTTATCGCTACCGCCAGCCGTTGTCATGAGCGCTGTTTATTATTATTATTATTTTTTTATTATTATTATTATTAGTGGTTTGTTTTATAAAATAAATGCGGGAGTAAAACCACAGGGAGAAGAGTGTGAAGGGGAAAGAAAGAGGGGAGCGATAGGGAGAACGGGTAGGAGTAGGGCGAAAATATGCACTATTTACAAATACAGAATGTGTACAGTCGAACATCATTATTAAAAAAAAAACGGTTTATAACGAAATGATGGGTATAACGAAGGAATGACGATTCCCCTTGGAAGCTCGGTGTCAGCACGTGCTATAACGAAGTAATCGCCGGGCCCTTTCAGCTTCGTTAAAACGAGGTGCAACTCTACCCGGACCGTAATGGCGCCGCGGTCGCCTCGTCTGTTCTGCACTTAATGGCAAGTGCGTAAGTATTCGGGAGCACAGGTTTCGCGGGAAGCAGTCTCTGCCTCCTGTTTCGTGTCACGTTCACAGTAGCCGGGTAAGGAGGGAGTGGGCGTGCGGAGGCGATCTGAGGCCATTGCCATCGCGTCGTCGATAAACGGGTGTACGTGTGCCGACTCCGTCCCTTGGAATGCCGGCGGCGGACTTATCTCCGCACACTCGACTGTGCTCGTTCCCGCAACGACCAGTGAGTATTCGCTCATCGCACCCACGTATGCAGCGAAGGCCAGTGCATGCACGCTCACCGACGATTGCAGCGTATCGCTGCTGCCTGCCTGCTCGCTCGCCGCGGGGCGTCTGACCCCCTGGCGGCACGCGGGCCAGCCGTGTTGAGGCAGGCATCCCAGAGAGGGCGCCCGTCCCGAGAGCGCTTCTGGAGCACCCCTTAGATCGCTGGCGGCTGTCCAGTTTATTTATGCATGCTGCAGCCCCCCCGCGAGTGGTTATAGCAGGAGTGGCGCATGAAATGCAACATTGTGCAGTGTAAATAAAACACGTGGCGCGGAGGCGCGAGGAAGTAAAATTCCCAGCGAAAAGTGCAGCTCAGCTGCGGTAGTGTAGGAAGAAATGAATCGCAGAGGTATTGAATGCCAAGCACGGCTTGGAACTACAGTTGCAGGTATAGGGAACGCGTACAGTTATCGCGGGCGGGCCTATCGGCTGTCATTCGGCGCAGGGACTGACCATTTATGCGTCGAATGGGAGCCGTACACTGAGATCTGTAGGGCTCTGTGTTCGCGGCGGAAACCTACAGCCCGTATACATACAGACGTAGATCTGCAGATCTACTGTGGCACGATTAGAATGTGAGACATTTTTGCTCAGGGACGCATGGATACTTTTCTTATACTTTTTTTTTGAGGCATAGCCTAGTAAAGTTTGCCTGTTGCCGTGTGTGCTGAGGGCAGTGAAGCTTCAGATTTTTAACCAGCCGTTCGCCACGTCTGGCGGAATTAACTGCAGCGTTTCGATTGTGTTTCGTCTTTCCTTTAGGTTCCCGCCGCTGTCTCTTTAGTGTAGTCACTTTTAGGTGATCTGGTGCCCGCTGAATATAGTCGTGGGAATTCTGAGCACTAAGACGAGCGTAGGAGACCTACATGTTATGTTTCTTGTCATACCTTGGAACATAATAACCAGTAGTCAGGGGCAGCGGCAGCCACCGGCGTTCTGAAATACGAATGCCGACCACCGACTCTTCAAGTCCTCTGTTTCGCTCAATAGGTGTTTTCAGCCAGTCAGCCATTCCATAAAATGGGAAAAAAAAATGAACCAAGGAACAAAAAATTCCGCGATCTCGCATCGTGCATTTATGTGCGTGGCCGAAAGAAATTACTCAGGTAATTCGTCCCGCGTAGAAAGTGTTAGCGAGCGTCGCGCCTGCCGCAGCGGACGCACAACCGTCTGCTATGCGAACGCACTTAACTCCTGCGTCTAGCCTGTTTTTACGCCACCTGCGTCGAATGATGGTACAGGCGAGAGCGCTATAGGAGAATAATAATGGGGCGGAGTGCATTTGGCAGGCACTCAGGTCGTGCATAGTAGTATACCTCAAGAGGAGAATGTATAACTGCTTGAAATTAAATTGATTACGCCGCAGCCATATATGGCAAGGAAAAGTACAAGCTTAGCGTTGAGAGTCAAGGAAAGTGCAGATGGGGTCAGGGAAAAAAGGCCAGTGAATGGTATTCTAGTTGCCGCCGCGGTGGCTCAGTGGTTATGGCGCTCGGCTGCTGACCCGAAAGATTCAGATTCAGATTTATTTCAACGGGTTCCATCCCTGCCGCGGCAGCTGAATTTCTATGGAGGCGAAATTCTACAGGCCCGTGTACTGTGCGGTGTCAGTGCACGTTGAGAACCCCAGGTGGTTGAAATTTCCGGAGCCCCTCACTACGGCGTCCCTCATAGCCTGAACCGCTTTGGGACGTTAAACCCGATAAACTAACCAACCATTCTAGTTGAACATTAAGAGGAAGAAATGGGCAGCAAGATAACCGATGGTTCCTATAGGAAGTAACGGAACGAATTTCATGAGAAGGCAAGCATAGCTGGGGGCGTCGGAGAGTCAGGTGGGCTTATGCGATTAGGAAGTTTGCGTGGATAAGGTGGTCGCAGCTGACTCAGGACAGGTTGAATTGGAGGGTTACGAGAGTAGGCGTTTGGCCTGTAGTAAAAGTTGGTTGTGATAATCATGACTTCTAGCAAGACACACATGCTCTCCTCGTTGGCAGCTGCGCCGCTTTCCGCTTGTTTCGAAGCCACCGGGTCCCGAAACGCTGCTCGGCCGCGCTTCGTTCTTTTCTTTTTTTTTTTTTTTTTCGCAAGGCCTCCTGGAAGAAGTAAAGTCGGCAGCCTTCAATACGGACCCTCCGGTCGCAGTTCCGGTGTATCTCGAAGGGCCGGTCTCTGAGTGCCGGTCGGATGCCGCCGTGGCCTCCCCCGCACTGCGCATGGCTTCCCAGTCTGGCTCACGCCGGGCGCGCTCTGTGCACTGCGAGGAGCGCCCACTCCGACGCCCGATCGATAACGTCCGGCCGGGCGCGGCTCTCTTCAGCTCGCACCGTTGCACATGGCCGTGCGCGCCACTGCCGAATCCGCTGTGCAGTGCCAACCGTGGCACTGGCGCTATCGGAAGTCGGCTCGCCGGCAAATGACCTGGTCAAGCGTGGGGAGGTCTCTGCGTCATAGCGGTGGAAGGGAAAAAGAAATGTGTGCCTTTTCCACGGTAGCCGCATTAGATCCGCGCATTGCAGGCGCGGTGTTTGCACTGTCCTGGGCAACTAAAGCAGCGACGGCCTAGCGGGAGGGCATCCGCATCGCTTGACGGAGGTACTGAGTTCGAGTCATGGTGTTTCCCTGACTGTACGCTGGTTTCTTTGCATAAGGGCCGCTGCTGGCGTAAGCTAGGTGGTCCGGGACATATGTGTTAACAGATTTATTGGTGAGGTCTCGTGGGGCCGCTTTCTTGACGTTTGGTTCAGAGCTGGACGGAAGCTGGAAAAGGCGCAGCTGCAGGCGTTGGCGCCTTCTTGTATATAGGCGCGTCGCGCTCCCTGTACAGTCGGACACAACTCAAGAATGAGGCGTCGTTTCCCCGACAAAGGGATCGGCCGATTCTCATCAACCTGCTATCGTGACAATGCAGGTAGCGACAGAGGAAAGGGGTAGTCCCTGCATTGTCACGCTAGTAATTTCGTGAGAATCGGCCGACGCCATTGGCTGAAAAGGAGGTCCTCTGACGGGCAAAAGCCACTTCGCTCTTGAGTTGTATCCGACTACAGTACACCGGTCATGACGGTCATAAAAAGTGGCGGCGTGAGAGCCTGCAAGGCTGAAATGTTGGTTCGGCATTTGTTTTCTCGCATGCGCAGATGAAATTGAGATCCGTGCGGGCAAGCGGCTGTTGCTAGAAGAGGAAGCGTGCCTTCTGCAGAGTCGGTCTGCTGAGCGCGCGCACGTTCCTTCCCTAGTAGAGGCAGCGCTGTCCTTATCCTCGAATGCCTCTGACTTGCGCGTACTTGACCGGTTTCACTTCTCAAATAGACCCTGGCGACGATATATCTCCATTGACAATCCCACGGATGGCAACTAGGAGATGCCGAGGCATGATTTGTGGCACTTCGCCCTCCGTAACCGTGCGGGGCTCTGGGAAAAGAATCGCCCCGGACCCATTCCAGCTTCGCATTGGATAGGAGGGGGGCCCACGTGTTCCGTCGGCCTCTGTTCGGCGCTGTCACTGCGCGACAACCTCGGCTCGAGGAAAGCGGCGGCGACAGTCGTCGTCTCGCCCGGAGAGCAGAGGCGCACGCACAACCGCCGGAGACGAATGGCGCCCAAGAAGGATGGTTTCCCTGCGGCCGCCGTCTCCTTTTGTCCCAGCCACGTGGCGAGTGCGTGCGGGCCGCCGACGGCGCGCGTGTCATCGATGATAGTTTACGGCGGAACAGCGCGGTGCCGCCAGAATAATTGGGCAATCCATCAAAAGCGAAATGGGGGAGGGAGTGTATGGCAGCGCCCGCGGAGACAAATGGATCGGCAGACGGCGCGGGTGGCGGCAGCGTCGTCCACTGCGCCCCCTCCGACGAACGCGCCGGTCCGTCTGCTTAGCAATTCTGGCCGCGTGTTCGCGCTCGCCCCGGGCGGGCGACGTGCTCGGCGCCCTAGGCCCTAGGAGTGAACACCCCCACCCCACCCGCCCTCCTAAGTTGGCATTGATGCCGTGCCCGCCACTGTGTGCGGAGGTGGCTGGTCGCCGATGGCCATTCCTTTCCGCGCTTTCGTCGCTCCTCTCGCCGGCACTGAGATTCCGAGACGAGGGGGCGTGGAAGATTCTGCTCCCTGCACTCGCGATAAGTGCGCGCCAAGTGCCGGAGGAGGCGCCGCGCGGATCTGCGATGATGTGATTCTGGGAGAGTGATTTTTGGGAGCGCTGGAAGGGATGTTCGCAGCGTTTCGCCTGTCCTCGCCTTGGGGGGCCTCCCCGGACTTCGCCTGGTCCAATCCCCTCCGAATTTTTCTTTTTTGTTGATGTCCCAGAGGATTGCTTTGGGCATTGCCCGCTGTGCTCGCTGGGTGCCGAGGCTTTCGCACTGTCTTTTCGTTTTGCTTTCTTGAGTTCCTGCGATTTTTGATCACTTTCGAGATTGCATGTCGGGGTGTGCAAGGGCCTTTTGCACGTATGCGTGCTGGCAGGCAGCTATAGCTCGTTGATTGAGTCGCCAGCCGTCTCGGCATATGCGGGACTGTCGCGGCTTGCCCTGGTCCTGACGGTTATTTCTCCTGGATTTAGATCTGCTGCTCCTATCCTTTCTTACTATAGCTTCTGCCTTTCTTCCCCTCCCCCTGTCTTTTTATACCCGCTAGCCGCAGCTCAGGTGCTTCAGGTTTCGATGGCAGATGCCGCGGCTGACAACATCTGTTCCTTCCATTTTTATTTTATTAATAAGTAGCCACTAACAACAGCAACTGGGACTGGCGAACCCTGAAAACCGCATACGCAGCGCGAACATCAAACGGCGTTGCTTTCGTGGAAAAAGTGTCTTCTATCATGCGAAGCTTGAGGAGCCATGAGAGAAGTCGGAGGCGCGTTGAACGTTGTGGAAAAGCTGCTAGTCCACATAACCTTCCGCCTTAAATGAAAGGATATCGACGGGCACATCCTCAAGCAGGACGTTTAGCTGTAGCGTCAAGTTTCTAAACTGTTTTGCTATCGGGAAGGAAGGCTTTCAGCCAGTACCTTTTTGAATGGCGGCTAGGGTGAAAGGCAAGTAAATACACGATAAAGGCAGCTTCTAGGATGACCGCACGAAACGAACAAGCCGGCAGCGAAATCTTTTGAAGCGCATAAATAAAAGCTAGTTTAATATTTTATACGTCATGTTTTGTTTCTTTCGTCATTGACCCCCCCCCCCCCCCCCCCTCTTTTTTTTCTGTCCTTCATTGGAACGTTGGTAACCCCGTGCGCAAAATATCGTGTTACAGCTTTTGTGAGCTCGGAAAGGAGAGTTCAAACACAGCCCATCGACTGCGTCTGTACTTAAGGTTAACACGTGTTCTAGCCCGGTGTTTCAGTTCAGGTTGTGGAGCCGAAGGTCGTGCTTTGGTTTCACCAGGAACGTTGGGTAGCTTATGGAGGCCTTCAGTTCGCAGTCGAGGTTATTGTGGTTCGTTGCCCTTGGATGAGTTAGTGGACGCTTCGACTACGGATAAGCCAGCTTCGCATTTCACTGGTGGTGTTTGTTTACCTGGCCGTTCAGCCTTTGTAATCGATTTCTGAGCAGGGCCGCTTGCTTCAGCACCTCGGGAGTTTTCTTGTCAGAATCTCGCTCAACTGCTTGCAATACAGGGCGCTTGTTTGCACCACTCTTGTTCGAGGAAAGGCGCCAATTCCGGGTGCTGCAGGCAGGTGTGTTTATCTGGACACCGAGCCAAAGGTGCGAAGGGGCAGAGGAAGTGCCCGGTGGTCGCATCCCCCCTCCCCTTTTCCAGCTAATGCTCCCTGCTTTGCTCTGCCGTCATCGAGCGGGGCGCGACGGCATCGCCGCATCATGTGGCGGCGGTTGCTCTTGGATCGCCTCCAGTGGGCTTCCGGCCTTGGCGCGCCCATTTGCCGTCGGCGGACTTGTTTGCCTCGTTGCGCGATCCCCCGACCGCCGGCCTTGCGCGCGGGTTCTGGCGGGCCGCGGAGTTCTGGGCACGATCATCGCGGGTCGCCGCTTCTCGAGCTCTGCTCCTTTGGCTCATCGAGTGACGCTGGAGCGAAATGAATTGAATGAAGCCTTCCGACTGTCCTTTTCGTTTATTCGTTTCTAGCTGCGTGCCTGTGATGGGCATTTCTCGCCGTCGAGCGTCGAGAACGGGGGGGGGGGGGGGGGGGGGGGGGGGGGGGGGGGGGGGTTGGAAGGACCATGCGGGTTTTCTTCGTCCCCGCCCGCTTCTTCTCTTTCGCTGCCGAACTCCCCTGGTGGCAGTATTTCAATCGACGAAGGCCCCTAAGCAGCAGGCGCCCAATCTCGCCGTGTCTCGCAGCGCAACTGAAAACTGTCTCGTCGCCCGACTGGTGCGAACCGCGGTTCCGACCCTGGGCCCCAGTTGGCGCACTGACGGCGAGCGCCGGCTCTTTCCAGGTCTCCCCCGGAAGGGGCGTGCATGGGATATAGCGCCGCGCGCTTTGACGTCACTCTTTAGCGCCTGTGGCACGTGCCTGTTGGCCACCGAGCCGTGCAGGCACGCCTGCCTGCTTCTGTTTTTATCATTTCCCCGTCAACTGTGCCCGCGCATTGCAATTCGCGCGCGCGCGTGTGTGTTAGCATCCGGATTTTGCGTCCGTCTGCATGCGTTGAGTCACGAGCGGCGCATGCGTGGCGTATCGTGGACTCGCCGCTTCGCACACGCGCGCGACAGCTTTCGCCACTCGGCGCCGGCGACCACGCCGTGCGCGCGTGCGCCGATGTAGTAATCCCGGGCCTAGCGGCACCGTAATCGGGTTTCAAATCCGCGTGTAGCACTGCTGTGCGCCGGCTCCGGCCGGTGCCGTGCCCGCTGACCGGAAAGGGAGCAGTTTGTAGCGAATCGCTCGTTAGGCGCGTGGCTGTTACGTCGCGCCTCCCTTCTTCCCCGCCTTTCGGCAGTTCACGGGGGCAGAGAACGGGCGAGGGTTGTTATGCGCCGGCTGCTGCGGCGGCGCTGCCGTGTGCGCCCCGGGCTGCGCCGCGTCGAAACCCTGTTGGCGTGAAATCCAGCGCGCGTTATTCGGGCACTGCGCAGCTTGACTCCCCCCTCCCCGCTGCGTCCTCATGCCAGTTTGCCCTCGTTTAATTTTTTTTTTTTCATTCCGGCTCGTCTCTTTGCGCGCACGGCTGGTTGCGTGTTGGGTGGCGCGCCTGCCGTGTTTGGCCCACGCGCTGTTTACCCGCGCAAATGGGCCTCGCGGGGGGAGTCCGCGCCGTGGGATATGGCTTGCTCTTCGCCCGCTTCGGGTGCGTCGTCGGCGCGCAGTTCGCTCCTTTCCAGGCGCTCACTACGGTTCTTTTTTTTCTTCTTCTTTCTTGGTGCTTTATTTTTCAGCTTCAGCGAAGCCGAAAACAATCTCCGAGCGAGCGGGCGGTCTGCGGCGCTTGGCGGCAGTCTCGCTGGCTCTTTTGCCGGGAAATTCTTATACGCGCCTTGGGCGGCGGCCTCTGACGACGCTTGTTTTCAGGTAATACCCCGGGGAGTGCGCGACCACCGGTGGAGAGGGAGAGAGCTCTACGCGGCCCAGAGCTCTGCGCTTCCTTCTCGCGTCGCTTCCTCTGCTTCTGGAGCCATCGCGCGTGTCGTCGTGCGAGACATGTCGCGCGTTAATCACCTGGCGTTTTGCGGAATCGTGTACGCGAACGCGACTGACTTGCTACGCGCGCAGCCGCCTGCGACGCTTCGGCTTTCAGGGCAGCGTGTTGCTATAGGCGTCCCGTATAGCTCTTTTTTTTTTTTTTTTCGTACAGGCTCCCGATCGCCCTTAAACGATCCCATGGAGATTCACCATCGGAAGCACCTAACCGCGTGTAATCTCTAGTTCCCCGCGCTGCGAACAGTGCGGGATTTCGCCTATACTTAATACCGACGCGTAACGAGATTAGTCTGCGACCTCAACGGGGTCGCCGTCTCGCTTATTTTTTTTTTTTTAATGTATATTTTGTGGCGTTTTATGGTGCTTACGTTAAACAGCCGTTTGATGCGCAGTGGTGGGTAGAAAGGCGTAGTCTGCGATGTTGGGAGCGTAGTAGCTGGAAGCAGGTCGCCCATTGTTCGTCGGGGTATATCTAGGGGTGGACTTCTCGGGTTAAACCGCAGAAAAAAAAAGTACTCCTTGTAGTTTTATTTTTTTCAGATTCGGTTTTAACCGAAACCGTTCAATATCCATCTCATGCACGCCACAGCTGGCTATAGAGTAGGAGTTACACTTAGCTAAAGAATAAAATGAACAAACTACGCCATCCAGGGGTGGGGCGAGACCGTGGTGCCGTAGCATTTCGCTGCAAGCAACCCGCCAACCGATGATCGAGCTACAAACGGTCGGATCCGGAAAACAGGGCCTGGGGTCTCGGTCTATAGTCTCGTCTGCGCTGTGGGTGCAGGAAAGTAACCCACGCACAAGCGTGCGCAGTATATGGTCCTTCAAGCAGCGCGTTCTTATTGGAGGTTCGTCTTCCGTCTCTCTTTATTGATAGTTGGCTGCTTGCCCGCTCGTTCTTCTGCATTTTTACCGAAACGTTAATTGTGGTACCGGCTTCATGCACTTCCAAGTATGAGTAGGGGGCAGTCCTTTAGGTCAGCTTCCCCACTCCCAAGCGTTCATACGAATCGAAAACGGGCGCCATGTTGCAGACGCGAGGGAGACGTGTCGTGGTATGTGTTCCGGCAATACGCGAGTGGGAGTTATTCGGGGCTGTGACTCTGGAGCGGCGTCAGGAATGCTCAGGGGTCTGTCGCAGCCGCTTGGGGGAGAGAGGGTTTGTTACCGAAGTCATCTTGGCACAGTTGCAACGAAGAGGGCAGTATCCGGAGTGTATCCGCCCGCGGCCGCTGTGTCGCTGCGTTGGGGCGTCAAGTGGCAGAGCTGAGCTGCTATGCCTCCTTCCAGCACCCCCCCCCCCCCCCCCCCCCCACACACACACACACACAGTTTTTTTTTTTTCAAGGGTAGTTTTGCGGCTGGACGGCGGAACGCCCTTCACTAATCCTGCCGCGAAATTTTCTGTCTGAAGGGCATTGTTTAGCGAACTGCATAGTGCCTAGTTCAGTACGCAAGCACATTGCATTGGCTCGCCTTGCCGTGTCAACAAGGGCGCCCACTGCTGGTCGGTGTCCTTTTCTTTTTCGCGGTCGTCTTCTCAGAACACTTCTCTGCGCCCTTGAATCCTTTCAAACTTCCCTGTCTCCCTCTGCACTCTTCGCCGTTAGCCCGTCGCCGGCGCAGCCAGCGGACCGTCGACGTATACGGCGGCACATTCCACCGAGCCCTCCGTGGCTTCCCCCGCCCGTCCTCCTTTCCGTCCCGATGTCTCCTCTTCGTGTGATCCCCAATCTCCCCTATACCTCAGTCTGGCGCAGTTGCGGGGTTATCATTTTTCTGCGTGAACAGCTACATGCGCCGGGCGATTTTTTCTTTTTTGCCTTCCTGAACCACATTCTCCAACGGACCTGGTGCTCATCGGTGTGCACTCGCTCGGCCGCGGAAGTGCGGCCATCTGGAGAAGCGCCGCCGGCCAGTTTGAAATTTCTGGGGTTCCCGTCTTCCGATTGTTTTGTCGGGCCTCAGACCCCAGGGCAGAGGGTGTACGGAGGACGCTTCGTGGTCTCGAAGGGGCACAAGTGTCGCGTTCGGCACCTCACCGCGGCCGGTGGAGGGCTCGGCTTTCCCGCTTATTTTTTGAAGCGGGCCATCGGGAAATGCGCCTTTTTCACGCGGCCATCCTGCGCATGCGCACTTCTCCTCCTCCACTGGTTTGAAAGCAAACCGTCGGCTCCTACTGCGCATGTGCAGTTCATGTTTAGCGACAGACGCATACGACAGGTGGCAGCAGCTTTCAAGCGCACTCTTCACTTCTGGCGCAGTTGGGTTCTCTGGAACCGGATCGCGCCTGCGTCTCCCACGCGTGTTTGTTTTCAACCGATAGCAGACGAATTTTCGCCACTCCCCAGAGGGCGCCACGTGTTGAGAAAAAGGCGCATTGCAGCCGACTGCCGTGCTTTCCCGGGGAGGACAGGCTGCGGAGAGTGTAGCGCTTCCTGGGCGCGCACTGTGGATCCCTGCATGCGAGGGCATGCCAGGGCCTTGTGCTCATCCCCTTCAGAAGAGGGTGCTGGCTTCCTACGTCGTCATCATCCACCGTGATCTCTGAGCACCCGTCGTTCTTACCTTGACCACGCTCCGTTAGGGCAGCCAGTGGCGTTCCCCCTTTCGTGCCGGGGCGAGAGAAGGAGGCCGTGCAAACGCGCGCGCTCATCCCGGTCCCAACAAGCCGCGTCGATGGCGACCCTCTCGCTGCCATAGCTGGTCGTCGTCGTCGGCAGATCGCCTGGCAACGGGAAACCCCTCAGGTGCCGGACCTCTCTTCCAGATGCGCGTCGGGCCTTGTTTGTGCTTTCGCACGCGCATCGCTGTCTGTGTCCCACGGCGCGCACTTCCCTCGGCCGTCGGCGGGCCCCTTCGGGACTCTCGCGCGCGAGACGGCGGCGGCGGCAGGTATATACGCGCTGGGCTGACGTCAATGCGTGCCCGCTTTTGCGATCGGCGAAAGGTCACTGCGTCGCCGACATTCCCCGGTGCGGGTTGCGGCGGGGACGGAATTAGGCGCCGCGCGTCCCCCGTTACGTCACAAACAGCGGTAGTCCCTGTTAGCGGGGCCGGCCTCGCCGCCGCGGCTATTTTCGCCTACGGGGCGCTTCGTCGCCCCGGCCGCGCGCCCATTGTGCGAGCCGCGGTTGCTCGCCGCCGATCCTCGGCTGGGGGAGGGCGATCAATCTTTCATCGGGCCGGTCCCGATCCGGCCGCGTTTGACCGGCGACCACTTTCGCGCCGTTGTGCCCCGAGCTCCTTGTGCGACGCGATTCCTCCTCCGTCTAGGATTCTTTTTTTTTTTTAATCTGGAGTGCGTTTCATGGTTCTGCCGATGTGGGGACTTCGGCATGCGACGAATTTTTGGTTACGACATGGGCGCGTCTTACCTGGAGGCTTATTTTCAATGCGTATATATCCGTCGGCGGAGAAAATACCTGAACGGACATCTCGAGGTCTTGGATGCGCTTGCAGTGAAACGTCTTGTCGAAAAGTATTGAAGCTAGCCGAATTTCTTTTGTTTCCATTCTGACGGGTTGCGTGGCGAATCGGCAGAGGCACCTATTTCATGTAACTGTCGGCGGATGCCACTATCGAAAAGCTGCGAATTCGTTAACGCGAGTGTAAGCAGGGAAGGCCTATATATACATTTGAAGAGGCGGTGTCATATAAAACGAACGCAACTTTTGGGAAGGAGGAGGGGAACAGTGCGCGGGACATTTCGGCAGGGGTGTTTACAGAATTGAGAGAACCCGAGGTTGGTGCGTCTGTCTGCGTCTTTTTCACCTTTCTAGACAGTGCGTGGTATGCAGTGGACGCGTCCTGCGGGACATCGTTCCTCGTGCTCCCGGCGAAATGCACTTCGGCCCGGACGATTGCGCGAAACTACAAATTGCTCGGTTGCATGTAGGAGTCAGTGAGAGTTCGTTTTTTTTTTTACTTTGTAGCCGGGAACCCAGGTACGAGAGTGATGGTGTCGCGTGTTCATAACGAGCCCCTAGCACCGTTTGAAACCACTGGTGCCCGTGATCCGACAGGTTGGCTCTCCGAGTGGTGCATATCAGCAGCGCCGCTGTCGTCGTCGCGGTTCACTGGGTCGGCGCTGGCTTTCCGTCGCCGCCGGGCAGAGACTCGTGTCGACGGGCGCTGAATTCGGGGCCCCGACGCCGCCGTAAGAGGGGGGGGGGGGATAAATGGACGGCGCTCATTTCGGCACTGCGGGGAGAACAAATGGGTGCTCCGAGGTGTCTATTTGCAGCCGTCAGGAGATCGAAGCGTTTCCAGCCATCGATCTTCTCCAACGTCGAGGAGCGGACGGAAAAAAAAAATAATGGGAACAAAAAAAAGGGGATGGGGGCAGCACGTAGACTGCTCGGCCCATTCGCGAACGAGGCAAAATAGTGCGCGGCCGGGATTCTCCCATTTGCGAAGCTGTTTTTTTTTTGTTTTTTTTTTTCGTCGAGACGGCGCTTGTTTTCGCTTTGCGCGGAGGTGGTGAAAGCGGCTCAGACCCAGCTGGCTGACTGACTGGCTGGCAGAGGGGAGGGGACGCACTTGGGGTTTCTACGTGCGCGCCCGAGAAGCGCCTGCTGCCGCGATAAGGGCTCTCGAACGACGACGGGCTGCGTGTGGGAAAAGGTTGAATGCGAGACAGGCGGCGCGCCTTGGGCCAGTCCGCGGAGCGCGCTCGGTATCTCTAATGTCGCCGCGCATGCCCACGCTGGCCTCGGTATAGCGTAGCTACGCTCGCGCTGGGGCTTCGCATGCGTCATCATTATGCGCGAGGAAGTGCGTGGTGGCGACCGAAGCTGTGATACGTGGGAGGTAGGAGGCGCGGATAGGATTGTTCCGTGTTGAATACGGCCTTCCTAAAGCAGTGTCGACACTCGCATCGCTGCTGCGTTGTGACTTTCCCGCCTGTCGGGGGTCAGTCACAATGCAACACAATTGTTGTTGCTGTCTACGGGTTCTGCTGAAGCGAGGAGAACTGAGCCAACACGCAACACCTCTGGGTCAACCTTATTTATTCACACTGTGCCTGAAGGTGAAATTGGGGGTTCCGCTCACCGCTGTCTTGTATGTGGAGTCGGTCCAGTCCGGCCAGCAGGTGGCTCTCTCGGCTGCTCTGGCAGGGTGGCGCTCAGCCTGGTGACGGTCCCACGGTTCGGCGAACTGGCCGGGCGACCGATAACGGGGGCTTCAATCTTGACAAGGTCTGATCTTCCCAGACGTCTCGGCTAGCGGTACTATGACGGGTCGAGGCCTCAGGCTTCTTGGGCGTCTCGGCTGGTGGCCAGTTTGCTACGGTCCCCTGAGGTCCGGCTTCGCCGACTACAGACCAGCGCGATCTGCCTCCGTTCACTTCGCCCGTCTCTGCTCGTTCTCTCCTTTGTGTCTTCTGTTTCCGTCGCGTCTCTCTGAGGATCCTCTTTCTTTCTCTCGGTGTCCTCCTCGCCCGACAGTTTTTCGCCGCCGCTGCTCATGCAGCCGACCAAGGACGCCCGCCGATTTTCCACGATTGGATTGGAAAGCATTTATTTTCCACGAAGCCGCGGCCGTTACGACACGAAGGCCGATGGCCCCGTTGGGGATGTGTCGAAGGGGATCAGATGTCCCTCGGAGGGCAACGGTTCCCCTAAACCAGCGTCTCGCCTCCTCTGCTGGGAGCCCGCCTGGCGCTAGCCGCCGGCCTCCCCGCCACCTCAAGCCGCTACGCGGTCTGTCGGGGCCGCTGCTAGTAAGGCCGTCTGTAGGCGCGCACGCACAAACGTGCCTGTCTGCGCGCCAAAGGGGGGGAGTTGGGGGCACACCGCAAAACAGGCCGCAGGGATGTCAGTGGTTACGCTGGGCTCCCCGCATGGCCTCTCCTCATTAGGCCTCTGGTTACTTAGCACGTCTTGCTGTTGCGCCCGCCGCATTCCACACAACCGCCTTCGCAGACGGGGCAGGGCGATAATTTTGAAGCCAGACACAGTGTCTCTGGTACTAGTCGGTGGAGTGAGTTCTTTTGGGCCATGCCTAGGCCTCCCGTACACAGCCCTTCACAGCGTAGTCTCGGCGCACTAGTGTTCCTGTGCACATATTGGAACTCTATGGCGTACTAGTGCGGCGCGCCATCTACTACAGCTGCGAAGCGTAACGGTCGGATGACTGCTCAGCCCGCCGGCTGCTCGTCGCAAGGGGGACACAAGTGGAGCTGATGCTTCGATGGGCCTTGAATTCGTCTCGTTCATGGAACTGCATTTTTTCCTTTTATTTTTTTATTGTCCTACTTACGCGACAAGTTTTTTTTTTTTTTTGCGACAAGTTCCTGCCTGCCTGCTCCAGAGCCAGGTGCTGCGTGCAGTGACGCCCCGCGGATGCGCATCACGGTAGCCGGGTGTGCTACAACTCCCTGTAGTCGGATACAACCCAAGAACGAAGCGGCTTTTCCCCCTAAAAGGGCCCCCCTCCAGCCAGTGGCGTCGGCCGGTTCTCATGAACCTGCTAGCATGACAATGCAGGGAGTGGCAGATGAAAGGGGATAGTCCTCTCGGTCCACAGTCGGGGATAGACCCCTCTCTCCATTGTGGCACCGCTCCCTGCACTGTCACACTAGCAGAGCCATGAGAATCTGCCGACGCCATTGGCTGGAGGGGGGTTCTTTGACGGGGAGGAAAAGCCGCTTCGTTCTTGAGTTGTATCCGACTACAGCATCACATGGCCGTCGATCTTTCGCTTGATCAGCGCCTGGCATATATGCGCCACCGATGTCCAGGACAGCCACGTGGCACCAACTGCTAGCATCATATTCAACTTTTCGCCAACGAATCTCGCAATCAACTTCGAATTTTGATTCGGGCTTCCGATAGTAAAATATTCCGCGTATTTCGCTGTTCGAGGCGTTTGAGACGCGTTATTGACAGAACGACGCACCGGCAGCGAAAAATTGTTGGTGAAACCGCATGACCTGGATCAACCTGAGCGTGTGAAGCGGAACGGATTAGTATGACACGGATTGTGTTGTTCACTTCTTTCATGGCCATTAGGAGCGACTCGCTCACTTTCTCCTCACACCGAGGAAGTGAGAGAGGCTAGGAGTCTTTTCGTGTCTGTGCTCGAACCTGCGGCTGCCACCTTTACGACACTGTATAGCGAGCTATAGTCGTGGTATCGTCGGTCCTTGCAGGGCCCTCCACCTGGGGTACTGTATCGGTCCTCCGAGAACTTGCGGCAACCCGAGGCGCTTGGAGATCACGCGTTCAGGGACCGCTTTTGCACTACTGAGCCTTCGAATTACGTGCGCTCAAACACACTGCGCCAGCCCCAAGGAGCGAATAAATGCGGGAATGGGAGGCTTTGTGCTGCACGTCCGGGATTGTACAGATTCCTGCAGTGGGGCGGGAAAAAAACGCCGATTTGGGAGGCGCGGGTCCGGGGCGTCAGCGCCCAGTTTTTTTTTTCAGAAGGATCCCCTTGCATTATACTTGCAACACGATGCGGGAGCGGATAACAGCGCCTGGCCACGAGTGAGCCCAGCGGAGGTAGGTGCGTATGTAGCCGATCCGGCGCACTGTAAGCTGTTGCCCGCGGGTCTGTAAGCAAACACCATGCGCCCAGGGTGCGGGCGAAGGCTGTCTGACGCCGAAGGCAGCGTCTCGTGCTGCGTTAATTAGTGTCGGGCTAACGCGTTAATTAATCCCTCGGTAGGCTATAGTGGATCTCTCCAGGCCGAGCATTTTAAGCTGCTGCAGCATTTACCACCGCGCCATGTGAGGATGTTTTTTTTTCTTTGATTGTTTCTTCGACAGCTGCGTGTTGTCCCCTTTTTGTGACCTATGGTCGCGAGTTTACGTGTTTTCGGCCTCTTTGCCGAGCGCATTTCCTCCGTGACTTTGAGCTTTGTCCAGATCATAGCTATTAACGCAGCTGGGTGTCTATGCCAACACGGGTAACCTCGGCTAGGGAGATTGAGCCTCAGTGCTTGTGGCCAGGCAGTTAGCTATAGGTCCTGGACTAAAGGGAGTCGCAAAAGGCATGCAACCAGCAGTCCTTTGCGAGAAGACAGCAGCTCGACAACAGCGTTGTTCACTTTCAAGGGCGGCCTGCGGGTCGCCTTCCGTTTCGATTCTCGTTTGAAATAAAACTCTCGGAAATGACGTCGTTCGCGCGCTTTCGAGAGTTTCGCCTGCTTTAGCCGCGTCTCCTGCGCTCGGTCTTTAAAAGTGCTCTGGTCCCTTGCTGGTCTCAAAGTACGATGCCTGTACGACCGTCACCGTCGTCGCGGCATGGACGCCGTAAAGCAGTGGTATGTAGTATAGGATATATGTATATATATATGCCAACAGCGAGGAGCCGGTGCGGCGCACCTGTTTCTTTGACTCGGGCGGCAGACTTGAATCGCTCCGTCCCCGTTTCCTGGACTGGCAGCCATAAGCCGTGAGGGTGCAGATGTTAGCTTTGCCACGATAGACCGATATCGCCAGGGTGAGGCTTGATGCTCGTACAGGTGGGCATACTTGCTTAGGTTTGTGGTCGCCCTCGCGGTGAAGCGGTGGGCCTACAGCATTGCGTTTTTACACCAGCTGGCCATGCCAGGAGGCGTTGCAAAGGCGTGTGCTCACAAAGGTACACACTGAACAATTGCGCTAAAAAAAGAAAAACGAACGCTGTGGACATGATGATTTACTGCCCTGAATGGAGAACGTGGAGACAGGTTTCCTTCAGTCCGAATTTTCGGTCTGAGGTCACATTCTCAGTCGCAAACAAAGGATTGTCTTCGTTAATCGCAGCCGTGCCGTCTGCGCGTCTTTTTGATCATAGTTGCCTCGGTGCCTGCCGAGAACTGCAACTGCTGGCGTTCTCTGCGGAAGCTGTGGCGGAGTGAACCTCGTGGCTGGCGAGGTCGACCTGTAGAGTTCGCCTCTCGCCGCCTACTATCACTACCCCGCGCCTCCTAAAGGTGTGGCACTGAAAGTTGGACTTATGGAACCCAGGGCCGGGTAAAGGAACAGCGCATCGTAGCCGTTTCGTGCATCGTGTTGATAATTGAGCTTACCGCGGTGGAAAAAAATGCACGCTGCTATTTCTGATGTGCACGCGTCGTCCACGCAACCTGGCTACCTAATTTTGTGCGCTACCGTCTGCATGCTTGGGTTGCGCGCTTCTAATTTTCGGCCGCCGACGCGGTGAATGACTATGCACCTGCCTTTTCGGGAATTCTTTTCCGCATCGGCACCTTGCGCCTGCTTCGTATACGCTTGCCCGTTCAGCGGAATGTGCCCCGCCAACGCGAACTCGGGGAAATGAGGGGTGCGTCGAATTGTTTGACTCATCAGGATGATCAGCGCTCAGCGGCCTTTGCCGCGGCGCCTCCGTGTTTCGCAATAGCTGTTCAGCGCGCATGCGTGGTTCGAGGGGTGCACTCTTTTGCGAGTGCACACGATGGCGCGCACAGAACCCAAGGAGAGCGAGAGTATTTGCCCGAATGGCAGTCGAGGAGCGGGCGCCTGTAGACTGGGGACATAAATTTGTCGTTGCCAACGCGAATTCGCTATTCGTTTCGTTGAAAATTACGCGTCTTCTTTAGCTCGCTGCGCATTTCAAAAAGGTATTGTTTGCCGAGGGGCGTGTGTTTTCACCCGAGGCACCTGGTGCACATACGCAGCTGCGCTGCGAAACGTACGCAGGTTCGAGGTAGCGCGTTGTGTATGTGCTGGACCTGGGCATGGTGTCTCGTTGGTTAGTTGCTTGGTCCGGTCGATTCACACGCTGTGCACATAGTGTGTGATATCGCCAAAGACGTATCGGTAGACCTGATAATTATTTTATCGCGTCATGCAGTTTCGAAACGCCTCACAGGGCCCGTGCGCGCATCAAAGCCCGGCACTCTGACTGGCTCAGAACCCGGAGGTTAACTTGTCATTTCATTCGCGGAACTCAGACGTACGGCTCAGCGCTGCTGAAAGCGTGGCTTCGGTGGAGAATGACCGCTTTGTTTGTGGATTTTATCGAAGGCAGCATTCGGCGCTTTTCGTTTTCATGAAAACAAATTTTTTTGTTGCTCGAGCGAAAGGAGAAAACGGAATACGTAATTCATTTTGGAGCACAAGTTACATATTACTGCGTAAAATGTGATAGTCTGTAAGTGAGGCGACATCAGGAGTAATGCGTAATTAACACTGGAGCAGACAAGGGTGGGTAACATGATGGGCTCGTTGTGACATACGAGGTCTGTTAGAAAAGTATCCGACTTTATTTTTTTTTGCGAACACCTGATGGATATGAAACAAGCGCGCTTACACCAGCCGACCTTGAACCCTCGTGCGCATGCACGAATTTTTTCCCGCCTGCCGATAGCGTCAGTTGCTGGGAAGCAGCGTTTGAGTGAGGCAGTGCGCAGTGCTCTCGTCGGTTTTTTGTTGCAAGGAAAATGGCAGAGCGAGAGGAGCAGCGCTACTACCTCAAATTTTGCCAGAAACTTGGCGATAGCCAAGTGGAAACCATTCGAAATGTTCAGACGGCTTTCGGTGATGATGCTATGAGCAGCACACAGATTAAGCAGTGGTGCAACTGGTTTAAAGACGGCCGCACATCTGTGGAGAGAGAGCCACGATCCGGTCGGCCATCAACATGCCTAAATTACCAGGTAATTGTCGAAGTGAACGCTGTGGTGATGCGGGACTGTTGTGTGACTATCCGAGAAATTGCGGAAGAGGTGGACATCATTCTGCACATTCCATTATCACCGAAGATTTGGCCATGGAGAGAATTGCGGCGAAATTCGTGCCGAAGCTGCGGACGGTGGAGAAAAAGCAGCTTCGTGTTGAAGTCTCACAGGAGATGCTGGATTCCACAAACAGTTACCCTGACTTCACCGACGCCGTAATCACTAGTGACGAGTCTTGGATGTACGGGTACGACCCGGAAACCAAATCCCAGTCATCACAGAGGACGCATTCCACGTCACCAAGACCAAATAAGGCCCGCCAAGTGCGAAGCAATGTCAAAGTGATGCTGACTGCTTTTTTGACTCCCTCTGTGTGTCACACCACGAGTACGCACCCCACAGGATCAAAGAATGACCAAAGAGTACTACAGGGATGTCCTACATCGCCTACGTGGTGCTGTGTGGCGCAAGAGACCGGAATTAAGGTCAACAAGAAATTGGCGCATCCCTCGCGGCATTGCTCATACACATTCCTCGCATTTGATTCAGACTTTTCTGGCGAAAAACCAGACTCCTGTAGTTCAACAGGCTCCTTACTCTCCTGGTATGTCCCCCTACGACTTCTGGCTGTTTCCTAAAATCAAGAGGCCATTGAAAGGAGCGCGATTTCAGAAAAGAAAGGACATTATGGCTGCAACGACAGCAGAGCTAAATTCCATTCCGAAAAGGGCCTTTTCGGAATACTTCCAACAATGGCAGCACCGCTGGGAGATGTATATGGAGCCCCAAGGAGACTGCTTTTAAGGTTATTAGGTTTCTAACGCTCCAGTTATGTCAGTTTTTTTTCTTCGGCCAAAGGTCGGATACTTTTATAACAGACCTCGTACATATGAAGGGAGCCAACAGTCACCGAAACCGGGGAAAGCATAGGAGAAGGCCTGTGCTTTTTTTTTATTTGTGGTCTTAATGAATGGGAAATTAGTAGTGTATACATTTTGTGGCTGGAAGATATGTGATTATAAATCAGAAGAAAAACAACCACATGCCGCTGATGGGATTCGATCCCACGGCTTCCGAATTTCGCGTAGGTTGTTATGATCAGTTGTCTTTCAGCCATAAGATGTTTAGACTATTAATTTCTCATTAACACCACAAACAAAAAAAAGGCAGAAACATTCCCTTATGCTTTGACTGTTCGCGTTTTCATATGTGCGTAATAAACACATTAGGCGTATAGCAGAGCAGCAGTTATCTAAAAACTGCCTGGAACAGTCGTTCTTTTCTTCAGCACGCGGCTGCCACAACTTTACGGCCGATGTTGTGTGGGCGTGAAGCTTTGAAGAAGTTTCTTCTTTAGTTTATAGGCACTTATGTTACCAACATCTCATATTTCCTCTAGCGTTCTGCTTTGCAATCGGGGTGACTTCGTTTAATGTGATTGGGTCCTGTGTTTTGTTTTGCTTTGTTTTGCCATCCTGTAGTCGGATACAACCCAAGAGCGAAGCATCTTTTGCCAGCCAAAGGATTCTCTTCCAGCCAATGACGTCGGCTGATTGTCATGATCCTGCTAGCGTGACAATGCAGGGAGCGGCCCGGCAATGCAGGGAAAGGACTATCCCCGACCATGGAGGGAAGGGACTATCCCCATTCATCTGCCACTCCCTGCATTCTCAGGCTTAGCACGGTCACGAGAATCGGCCGACGCCATTGGCTGGGAGGGCGTCCTTTGATGGGGAAAAGCCGCTTCGTTTTTGGGTTTTATCCGACTATACCTTGGTCCAAATTCCCAGTAAGACTGCAGCACCTATGCAGAAAACGAAAAGTTGTCGGGCTACCAGTAGTATCGCTGCCCAGCTCACAGACAGCGATATCGTCTGCTCGCCGCCCCTCCCTCCCTCCCTCCCTCCCTCCCTCCCTCCCTCCCTCCCTCCCTCCCTCCCTCAGAAACTGTCTGCAGGTGTCATGGCCGGATTTTGGTTCCGATTTCCTTAGCTGGTAGGATTGAAGAACTTGCGCACCCTTTTTTATGATCATGGGGGCGCAATAATGTGTGAGGCAGTGTGAGAGCTGGCGCTCTGGGCAGTGAACGAGTCGTTTTGCGGCAAGGCAAATACGACGTTTTCAAGCAATGCAGAAAGTTGGGCGAGTTGGTAATACATGTTGAACTTAGAAAAGCGCAATAAAAAGACAGGGACAAGAAGAAGAAGAAGCACGCAGGACAAGCGTTTGTCCTGCGTGCTTCTTCTTCTTCTTGTCCCTGTCTTTTTATTGCGCTTTTCTAAGTTCAACGACGTTTTCAGCAATGCGCTGCGTGCACGTTCATCGACTCGGTTACGGGGCTAGCGTTCACGCCACTGTAGCATTGCATATCCATCTGTTCGGTGGATATTGAACAATGTACGTACAAAGCTATCTAGCGCATGTCCATTGTTTAGCGGATATGCTTGGAAATGATATGGATATGTTTTCTGCCGCGCTGCTGTTGCGAGACCGGTACCGTGTCGAAACGGGGGAGACAGCCCTCGGCTACGCGTTATCGGGTGGTATATGTGTCACCCATGGTACAGGCGCGAGCTGCCTGTATGTGGGCGACTGTCGGGGTGCAATCGGAACTGTTCTGGAGCGAGCCCACGGCGTTGTCGTACTCGGACGGCGAGGTCGGGATTCGGGAGGCGCCTGTCCGGGACCTCAGCGGAACGACGTCCAGCCAACCCCGATGGGGTGCTGATACTTTTTCCTTGTAGTCTTTGTGTTCTCTTTGTTGTTTGGCCGTGAACACGACGCTGTGTCTGCTCATGGAAATCAGACAGGATGCGAAGAGGCGCTGCATTTATTGGATTCGTCATTCACTCGGCTAACTTCGTGGGCGCGGTCGGCGATTTTGCCTGTCTGGTTCAGTGAGCCGGGCGTCTGCGTGAGTGACAGGACGAACGGCCGGCGCTATAGCGGCAATCGAACGAACAGCTTCCGTCGAGCCTCGCGCTAACGCCCCGCGCTTTCAACAGCAGCAGCAGCAGTAGCCGGCTGGTGCCAGAGTTTTGTGGCCCGCGGGCCTCCCGGCGTCTCGAGTGCGGCTCGGCGACGCTCTTCTCCGGGACGGCCGTTTCTTCCCGCGCCGAAGCCCAAAGTGCGTTAACGTCCATCGAATTTGCAGCTGCTGCTTCTCGGGAGGCGAGCTGCCGAAGCTTCTTCTGGCCGCTCTCCATCCGGCCGTGGAGTGGCTCAAGCAGCGCGCTCGGCGAAGCGCACTTAGCGGCGCGCTCGGTCTGCCCGCTCGAGCGGCCTCTCCGCAGCGCCTTCTTCGCCGGTCTTCTCCGGAGGGCGTGCTTCTCCGCTGCGCGTTTATGCGCGAGGAGAAGTGCGCTTCACGGTGCCGTCGCGCGCGCTCGGAGCTGTTTGTGCGTGCGTGATCATCGTCTTATGGATGTGCGCACCGCCGCCGAAATTGCATTTTGACCGGACTCTCGGGTGGAGCTTTTTATTTCTTTCTCCTTCCCTTCTCCGTCGTTCGCAAGTGGCTTTTTTTTTTCCTTTTCCCCCGTCCACCGTGGGCGCTTGGCGTTTCCTCTGCCCAGCGCTGCGCTGTCGACCCTCGCGGTAATTGGCTCCGCTCTCCGCGCCGAACACTGCTGCGCTTAGCGGCACTTGAGGCCCAGATATGCGGCCCGCTCTCGTCTTCCTTTGTCTCGCTCGTTTCTGCTTCTCGCTGGGACGCCGGCCATACCGTCTCTGGATTTGCCGAGCAGAAATTGCACTTTGGCACCTTATTAGCGGCTCTTCATTAGCGTCCTCTCTGTCCGTTCTGCTCAAATGCGCATATTTTTCCTAATTGTAGTTGGAAAGTGATTGAAATGGCTGTCATTGAGAGCGCGAGTTTTCGCTGCAGTGAAAGAGAACCGTAAAAAGAATATGCCTTCGGAGGCTCTTCTTCTCTTTAGTGCAGTACGTTAATGAGCCGTTCGTGCTCTTTTTTTTATTTGTGCACAATAATATCGCGCTACAAATTAAGCTGCTGGCCTTCGGCTTATTGGCTCCCGCCCAAGCACTCTGACCTTTAGCTTTCGCGAGACGGCGGATGCGCTGCGCGGTAGCTGGGAGCGAAGGGCCGGAATCGCTCGGGGCCGAGCGCGGGCTCGCTCTGTACCCAGCATGGAAATCGTACTCCTCCCGGCTCCTCCCTGCGCCGTTCGAGCGGAGAGGCCCATTCTCCTCTTCCGGATGCCTGTCGTGATTGCTTGCGAACATTGGCTTTTTGTCTCCCGGACATCGCTTGCCTTCCGATGGAGAGGGAGAGAATAGCAAGATAAAGGCCGTGGTCGGCGGGAGACCTGTTGCTCTATCCGAGCTAGGTCAGCGTATTTACTGGTGTTTCCGATTTCGGGGTGGTCCCACCCGCGACTTCTGAAAGTGGGCGACACTTCTTTTTCTTTTCTTCTTCGTCTTTCCCGCGCAACGCGAGAAGGGTGCGTGTGTGGATGGCCCGAAGGCACTCTTTTTCTTCCGTGCGCCTGCTGCCGTCCCTTCCCTCCGCTCTCTGATTCCCGGTGGCCATTGGGAGCCCTCACGGCTCTGCGTCTCTCTCTCTCTCATCATTGGTCTTCTAATTGCGCGCTGCCGTGCGAGTTCGTTTCCTGGCGTGATTGCATCAGAGCCCAAAGAGGAGGCGTCGTGTACTCATGGTACAGACGAGAAACGAAAGCAGCTGAATCCATTAGCGAGGTCAACTTTCTCTTTTTCTCGCTTCGTTGCACCGCGCGCCGCCTCCCTTGTTTTTCTTTACCTGCGCGGCAGCTCTCTCTGGATGTCGGGGGAGGAGGGCGGGAATGACTGTTTACATGTTTCGACGGCTTGTATGTATCGCTTTGGTGCCGTTACTTGGCACGGAGTTTCTCCTCGCAAGGTCGTATCGACGTCGCCCTCGCGTAGGCTGTGGCCCAGATGAAAATAAACGAGATCACGCAGTGCTTCGTGTGCCTCGCGCCACCTCCTCGCCGCTTCGGGTGGACGCGGGTGGGCCGCGTGGTCCATTTGCGGCAGGCAGCTCTCGGGACCGGCTCTTTATTTGCTCTCTGCGCTATCCACCCCGCGAATGATTTGCCGCTCGCTCGCTTCGCGGCGCCCGCGGCGTTCTTTCTCCGATCGCGGAGGAGACCTTTCGGGACCGCGCGCGCTCGTGTCCTTTGATCTGCCCGGTTAATAGACGTCAGCCTGTCTCTGGGGGATTGGCGGAAGGGGGGGGGGGGGGGGGGCGGTGTAACGTCTCTTCCGGTGGTGGTTCGCGCTACGCCGCCCCTTTGAGGTGGAGCAGATCGGACAAGGGGGGGGGGGGGGGGGGGGGGTGTTAGCCGGCGATGTGGCGCCGCTGGACGGTCTCGTTTGCGTCGCCCGGTCGCGTCGCACCGCCGTGTGCGTGCGTGCACTCCGCGGGAGCCTGTCTCCCGTAATAAGCCTCCTCTGCGGCCCACGCTGTCCGGCCGAGTGTGCGGCTCCGGCGGTGTGGCGCTCTGGTCGACGGCAGCGACGCGCTGCAAAGTACAGCGACGTGGCGGGAGGCTTCTGCGGCACCCCAGCGACGCGCCGGATTGCAAAGCCGGCCGCTAGCTGTCCGCAGCGCGAGCGCGCTCATCTGTCAGCGCGGGGCCGCCCCCGCTCGGGCGCGGCTTTTCGGCGCGCACTGCAGCCGCCCTCTGGGAGAAGGGGAAACGCGGGGGTGCGCTTTTTCGTGGGCGGCGGACGTCAGTCCAGCATCACCGGGGATTTGTACCTGTTACGGCGACGTGGTTCGTCGTCGTACGCGGGAAAAGAGAAATACACACGAAGGTCAGGAGGAGCAAAGTCATTTCCGGATACTTTTTTTTTTTTTTTGCGCCGCGAGACCCTTTGTTCTTCCTCTTTCCGTGTGGCGCCCAGCTATATAGCGCGGCGCTGTCGACCGGCGAAGTAAGAGATTCTCTGGGGGTATTTGTTGGAAGGGAATCCGGGGAAGAATTCAATCATGGACAGAGTGATGAGCAGGCGTGGCTCGGCGCTCCCGCGGGCTCTTGTTTTCGGGCGGGTAGTAAAGAAGCATAAGCGCGGCGGCACATCGTGGGCGATTGCTGTTTCTTTTGCTCGTCGCGCGCGGAAACAGTGAGACCGGGCAGTATTTCCTTGTCGCAGCGGGACAGAGAAGTATGCTGCTTTGGCGTTGCGCGCTGATACACGCTTGTTTATTCAGTGCAGAAGCGATGTTTGCATCGCGCTATACGCCCTGCGGCGGCCGCGAGCTTTGATTTCCCGGCGAATCCGCGTTGGATATGCGCCTCGGCCACGCATAATTTCCTCCGTGCTCGCCCACTCAGTCGGCGCTTTCGGCGTAATTATGAGCCTCCATCTGTGCGCCCATAAAGCTGGCGAAGCGCCTCGTTTTCCCCGTTTATAGCGGCGTCGCATCTGGAGATTCATCAACGAGCCGTCACCTTCGCCGACATGTCGACTTTCCTATACGCTTCCGATGATCGATCTGGCGCTCGCTTCGGTTGCCGCGTAGCGAGTGCTGCAAATGCGGCGACTGTCGGCGGACGTGAGGCGGCATCGTTGCGCGCGCGTGGTCGCCGTATATAAGCCGCGGCAAGCGGCGCACGTGGCGCCATCTTTGGGCACTTTTCACATTGACACCTTACATTCCACCCGAATAGCCCAATCTTATCGGGGGGGTTTGAAAATATGATGGTTCATTTGGCGAGAATAAAATTTAAGCAAATGGTCTGAGAATCCGCTTTGCGTGAGGTCGATCCGCAGTGTCGCCGGGTATCTACCGGTGATACACAAGCTTTCCCCTGGCCTGGTGCTCGGCTTATCTAGTCTGAAATGCTTGGGAAATGGTCTCTTAGCGCACCTTGAGTAGACGGGAAATATGTTGTAATAAAATTTAAGCGCTATTTTTTGGCGGGCTCATACATACATGGTCTGTTCTGAAAGTAGTAGGACTGGTTTTTTCGTGGGCGAACGGGCGGACGAGAGGTGGTCTGCGCGTGCAGGATCGTTGAAGGGGGATATTGGGAATGCTGTGGAAAATCGGCAGTCGGCTCTCGGCCGTTAGAAAGAGGAGGTCGCTTGTACTGTGAACCCCTGTCGAAACGTCTCGTCACGCAGAATCGTCGAGCGTTTACTGCATCAGCGATACGCGATCAAATTTTGAGTAAATCTTGGTAAAACGGGCAAAGAGACTAACAACATGATTAAGGAGGCCTACGGTGACGCTTCCATGGGTAGATCAGGTGTTTTTGATAGGCACAAGCTTTTCCGAGAAGGTAAGGAAAGAGTGAAGGAAGACGACCGCTTCAGACGCCCTTCGACCAGCAAGACCAACGAAAATGTGTAGCGAGGGAAACATTTACTTAACAGTGATCTATCAGAATGATTGCTGATGACTTGAGCATTCCTCAAACCCAAGTTTTTGGGATCGTGACAGAAAACTTACCCATGAGGAAAGCGTGCGCGAAGTTGGTGCCGGGAGTGTTGTCAGAGGAGGAAAAGGCCAACCGGTAGGATCTTCTTCGTCATCTGAATGAGGACCCCGATTTTTTGTCCCGCACAAGGCGGCAACGCTGTCTCAGCCCCCCTACAGCCTCGACTTGGCCCTGCCAGACTTTTTTCTATTCCCGAGAATAAAATCGACGCTCGAGGGGAAACATCACGGATCGGTAGAGGTGGTTCAACAGGCCGTGACGAGGGAGCTAAACAGCATTCCGGTCCAGGCGTTCCTGGAGGCGTACGAAAATTGTAAAACTCATTAGCAGCAGTGAGTAGGTGCGGAAGGGTGCTGCCTTGAAAAATTGTAATCGTTTGTACTATTCTCTTGAATAAATTTTGTTTAAAAAAATGAGTCCTACTACTTTCAGAACAGACCATGTATATAGTGCAGCCGGGGGGGTCGTGTTTTAAAGGGTTAAGCCGCGTCATCAGTGTTTGAACCTTCGGTGATACGCTAAGTGTTCTGCATCGAAACACTCGATCAGCTTGTTTTCCAAAAAATAGTTTACGCTGGACATTTCTTTTTTTCACTGATAAAACCAAACGAGCAACGCTTTCAAAGCGTCCGACATATCGGTCGCTCGCGCGGCAATAGCCGGCTTTTGTTGGTGCGCCAACTGCAGCCCGCAACGGCAGGTGTATTCTAGTTCTCTATAGGCAGGTGCCAGGGAATGTATTGAAGCTAAGCCTGAAGTTAAGCCTGAAGTTAAGCCTGAAGTTAAGCCTGAAGTTAAGCCTGAAGTTAAGCCTGAAGTTAAGCCTGAAGTTAAGCCTGAAGTTAAGCCTGAAGTTAAGCCTGAAGTTAAGCCTGAAGTTAAGCCTGAAGTTAAGCCTGAAGTTAGGCCTGAGGTTAGGCCTGAGGTTAGGCCTGCAGTTAGGCCTGCAGTTAGGCCTGAAAACTCGAATATATGATAGGGTGGAACCGAAGTCTGCAGTGAAGTTCCGCCCACATTCCGGACCACCGCATAGAATATCCCCGCGACAGAAATCAGTCCGTTGTTGAAACTTTTCTTGTTACCTCAACGAGGAGCTGATCACAAGGCGGAATTATTAGCTAAAGCATTTCGGTGCCGCC
Organism: Amblyomma mixtum; assembly: GCF_055824585.1. Taxonomy (NCBI): domain Eukaryota; kingdom Metazoa; phylum Arthropoda; class Arachnida; order Ixodida; family Ixodidae; genus Amblyomma; species Amblyomma mixtum. The sequence goes on from NC_143014.1 coordinate 220,567,648, forward strand.
GGCTTCTTTGATATAGGTAGATATTGAAAAGCTAATTTCTTTTACTGTTGTTTGGCCAGTGGAGTAAAAGTCGGTTTACAAGCGACGTTTTTAGTTGTCTGTCTCTGTGTGAAGCCGGTTTTGTGTCAGGCTGCTCACCTGCCCACCGGGTAGTGGGCAATATATATATATCGTCCCAGCTAACTTGGACCAAAGTTTATAAAAAACTAAGCGTTCTTGAGAACTGAAATCGCGTGGATGTTGTTGGGGTTTATCTAAAGTTACAGCACCATTTTTTCGCTCGGCCTATTTGAATAATTAGTCGAAACAAATTAATTAACTTTTTAAATATAGCTTGAAACGTTCAGGCGCCAATAGGAAAGTTGTGGAGCTCCACAAATATCGTCCAACCCAGGCACTTCCAACGAGATAGTCTTAGCGTGGCTGTTTTTATTCGGGAAAAAGGAAAGCCCGCGGAGTTTAAAAATTCCACGTGACAGCGCGCTCCGTCCCGGATGCGCCGCGATTACAGCGCTCTCATCCGTGCTTTGTAAAAAACATCGCTCGCTTCGCGCCATTCGTGGTGCTCAAGACAGGGCTTCGCGTTGTGCTTGGTTCCAAGATAAGCGCCATTGGGTTCGGGCGGCCGTTGAAGGAACGCGTGGCTGCCGTTTCTGCGGCGACAATTGCGCTCTCACGTTAGTAGAATTCACGCGGAGGAACGCTAACAATCTCATGAGTTCGAATTTGGGAGCAAGATCTCAACAAGCAAAGCCGCATATAACAAGCTTGATAACGTCGTGTGAATCACAGATACCAGCACACAAATTATGGAAAACAAACTGCTTTTTTCTCCGCCATCAAAACCTGGAATTCATTACCACTAGCAATCAAATCCGCACGTTCGCAGCCCGCTTTCTACACTTTACTAAAAAAACATCTCCTATCAACCCATTCAGCTTCATGCCATGCTTAAGGTTGCCTTCATCTTATTTTCTGTTCCCCACTCTGACAGCAAACGGTCATATTGTTAATCATCTGGAACCTCTATTTTTTTTCTTTCTCCGCCTGTGTTTTATATCTGCATTTATTCAATGCCCATTGTTATCTGATGTCTTTTTGTGTTCTTTCTGTTGCTCTTATGTTTTGCTATTTTATGCCTTTTTTGTTAAATTATGCCCGCTAACTATTGTATAACTTATTCATTGCCGCAAATTACACTAATAGGTTTTAACTTGATTGTATACTTTTATTCCAGCTCCTCTGCCAAACTTATGCACTTTCCTTATGTATTCCTGATGGGAGGTCTCCCAGACAGTTTTCACTTTGGGACCTCCTACTGTACTAACTTTTTTATGAAACAACTCATTTGTATTTCGTTTCAATAAACCTTCAAACCAGGATGCGCGCTCAGCCGCAGATACCAGCGGCGCGGTTTTCTTAAGACACCTTTCTTCTTCAGGGAGGAAACACAGGCATTTCGATCCAGTATAGGTCGTGTTCTCTCAAAAAAAGCTTCTTTTCATGCTTGATGAAGCGTTTATTTTCACGATAACATTTTCGTGCCAATATCGCTGCGTAGCTCGTCGGCCATGGCGGCGATATTGGCGGCGGCAGGCGCAAGTAGTCAAGCGGGAAAAGCGACGGGCGTTGCGCGCCATCGGGCGAAAATCGCCGTCCTGACGCCGTACAGACGCGCCATGTATCCCGGCCTTAATGCAGTACGCCATAGACCTTGGCCCATTGTTGCCAACTGCTGTTTTTTTTTGTTTTGTTTTAAGCTGTATTGGACGGCGATAGTAGACGACGGCGCGGGCTCCTTGTACGTCCGCACCGTCGTCTGCCCGTCGGTGGACGTGGTATCCGTCCGCTGAAGGAATTCGCGATTTCGTCCGTCGTGTGGATGGGCCTTGCCTTCGAGCGACTCAAACGACGCTACGCCAGCCCCCACGGCACTGTTAGTGCGCAGTTCACTGCAATTCTTGCGTACTGTGAGAAACGCATGCATTTTCAGATAGTCTTTCTTGTGTTCTCCACTGCGCTTGCGCGCGACACGCAAGAATTGCAGTGAACTGCGCACTAACAGTGCCGTGGTGGCTGGCGTAGCGTCGTTTGAGTCGCTCGAAGGCAAGGCCCATCCACACGACGGACGAAATTACCGGCGCGCGCAAGCTTTACATGCGTACAAACGAACTGGGGTAACAGCTACGCCCCTTCTTGGCCGGTGCTTATTGGAGTTCTACTTGAGCCCGATTTGTAGTGCTGGGAGGAACGCTCGGAGCCTATCGGTGGGGAAAAACATTGCCACCGAGCCCACTTCTCGACGGCCGATCACACGTGGGCAGTAGGTTGCGAATAAGCTGACGGGCGGCCGGTTACCGCCGTCATGCAGTGCTGCGCGCATGCCTGCTTCTGCCGTGCATAGCGTTCGCGTGCCACCGTTGCCGGGCGGCTATCGATCGGTGCACGTGCGGTAGGGCCGATCAATCGATGGGCACGCCAGCAGGGAAGCCACCGGCATCGATTGGGGTGCGTGCACGCGGACGGCGCACATGGTAGTGCGACCCTCTGAACACACCCTCCCGAGGGCGGCTTCTTTGGCAGCGAGATGCCTGCACGGTGTAACATTACGGCGACGAAGCAGAGCTGGTGCATCTTCGATGCCATTGTTGGGAGGTCCACCCGGGAGCGGTTTTCCGTGGGCGCAAGGGAGAAGCGTGCGTTCTGCAGGTGAAACCTGCGGCAGCCTTCCGCGGGTGGCCGTGCCGAAGCTTTTTTTTTTTTTTTTTTGAGACCGCTAGCGTGGTCGCGAGATGATTGCGTTCGATTCATCGCTGCCACACATTTCCTTCTGTGGTTGGAGAACGGCCAGTTGCCCAACCGGGCCGCATGGCGCGGCCATTTTTCTTTCGGTCCTCCCCCCGGGGTCGCCCCCTGGCGTCCGTCAACGTCGTCCCAGACGTTGACAGACGACAGGCGCTGGCATTCCCCCTGATTCCTTCGAGCCTGGGCCCCTTTGCCTGCCATAGTGTTTCGGTCCTTCCCCAGCCACTCGTCACAAGGTGGGCGGCTTGTTGACCGCATATGGCCTGGCGGAACCATGCCAGGACCGTGCTCTATTTTTTCCGGGTTCGTCGGCCTGTTCGCAGCGCACGCCATACCCCTTCGCGCGCCTTCAAGCACGTCCAGATGCAGGAGAAGCGTTTACGCGTCTTCGATTATGCAAGCATTGGACCCGGCTTTGGCACTTGCCTCAAATCCTTCCTTCCATTGAGCATGGGTCACCGATGACCTTAGATGCCGTGCGCTGTTTCAGAGCTACCAATGAATGCACTTGTTACGCTAGTAACATGGAGTAAGAAGTCACGCAGAAGTCCAAGGGCCGACACGGAGAGAATAAAGGGACACAAGCGCTTGTATGCGTCAGCGATCTCTATGTCGTCCCTTGAGTTTTGCGCTGTACAACGTTACTTATGAATCACCAACTAGCCTATAGTTTCGCCCTTACACTAGTGAATTTCAATTTTGAGGTAGTTACTTTGTCATCAGGCGATGAATTTTTATATGGGTCTGAAGGGCGCGGTGCGCAACTTGCCTCAGTAAGCATAGCAGACTTGGAAACGGCCCTCTTGGAAACCATCTCGGTGTTGCTATTTTTGTTGCGTTTCTAGAAAATTTCTTGAGATGCTTGTAGTAGCAGTGTAACAGCGAGTCTAAGGATGAATTCAGGTACTCGGATTTTACTTGGGGCAGCGAATACCTCCTCAAAACCAGCCCAGGACATCGACTGCTGTGTACCGAGAAGCTGCGTTTTCTATCTGCTGCCCGTTTACAGATTTTTTTTTTGTGCCTACCAACTACAAATACCGAGGAGTAACCATAGTAGCAATCTATCGTGGAACTTGCGCATGAACAATACCTGCTCTGCTGCATTTAGAAAATTGTGCTGCTTAAGACATAAACTAAAAAATGCTCCTTCTAACATTAAGCTACTTTGTTATTCTTCAATAATTAGACCTAAACTCGAATATGCATGCATAGTGTGGGACCCGTATACTAAATCTAACGTAAAAAATATGGAAAGAATACAGAGAAGAGCTGTCAGGTTTATCTTTAATAAATATGCAAGGTCTGACTCCCCAACCACTTTAATGGAGATTAATAAAATTGAACTACTTGAACATCGGCGAAGAAAGCTTAGGTTAGAATTTATTTCTCTCTTATTACATAACAAACTTGGTTTGGATCCCTCATCACACTTAACGCTGGCACCAACCAGACAAACTCGTCAACACCATCCCAGTTCTCTAACCCCTATATTCGCTAGAACAGACACTTACAAGTTTTCGTTTTTTCCACGCACAATAACAGATTGGAATCAGCTAGTTAAACCATTGTCCCATGAGTTTTAACCAATTTTTACTATATTGTGTTGTTCTTTTTTGAAATGTTGCGTTTTTTTGTCTCTTGATTGACTTGTTCGCCCACCCTGCTTGGACTCAGTGTCCGCAATATTTTGTAAATAAATAAATAAAGTATAGAAATGCTCGCAATGTTGCGATGTTGGATGTTGCCCGTTACTATGGGTGTGCATTATGTGGCCAAGATTTGCTACCACCATCTAACCGAGGACTACCGTTTTGCCCTTAAATAGATCCGACATCTTGGTGTAATGTTTTGCTGTGAAGCTAGTGGACCATGCAGTGAAGCCAGACGGATGGCAAGAGCAGTCGATGTTTCCGGGTTCTTTTTCTCAAGAGGCAGCACAATTTTAGCTAACACGAAAAAGTATTTCCGGATGCAAAGCCTGAGCGAGCAAACTCAGCTGAATACGATGTATGATAAAAAAATAAAGCGCGTTGAATGGCTGGCTCCTTTGCATGGGGACTGTCGAGCTCCTACGACTGTACTGGACTGGAGAGAACTTTTTTTTTTCCGATCTTCTTCCCAGGATAACGCTCGTAATGCATATTACTGCTTTTTTTTGGCATATTGCGTGTCTGTATTTGTTCTATAGCACCAAGGAACTTCACCCAGTCACTCACGGGTCCTGTCCAGTGAAGGTTTTTTTCTAGCTCAAAACATTTTTAAGCTAAAGGTTTACTTATGCTTAGCTGCTATTCACTGGAACTTAACTCATTTTGTGCACCTTATACTTGTTAAGCAACCTTTATCTCATTTATGCAAATCTTTCGAATTGTAGTATCATGTCTCGGATATTTTTGTTTACATTCTTATTGTGTGTGCCATCGTTCAGAGACATTTTGGTTTTGTCTGTATAGAGTCTAGTATTTTCCAACGAAAACATTGAGCGAACAAAAAGCTTTCGTAATTTATCGATTTTATTTATTGATACCGCCAGCCTTATGTAGGGCTTTTACAGTAGTGGTAAAGAAAATGCTCCAGAATATAAATACAGTCGTGGCTCGCTAATATGGGCGCTTTGGTTCCCGACCAAAACTGTCCATAAAGCGAGTCGTTCGTGGTAACGAGTCGTGAAAAAACAATGGTAAAAAACAAGACTGCGTGATTGAAGCATGCTTATGTGCTTAGTGGCGAGCAGTGAAGGCGAAATGACAAACCCTTGCGAACTCCATTTGCATTATGCTAGTCGCTGTTATCTTCAAAACGTAATTTGGTGCAGTCTGAAGCGCTTAGTGGTCCACGAGATGCGTGTTTGAGTCTCATGGCCTGATAACTTATCTCCTGCTACGGCTATTCGTATCACGAACAGCTGGTACATCCTGTAATATTTCTGCTGACGGCTACTGAATCCAGTAAACCTTTATGCAATAAGGTCAATGGTACGGCTCATCGACCAGGCGCTGTAAAGCATGAAACCCCCCTCAATGAAGGCCATCACTGAGGCATGTGAATTTTTGTACTGCCGCTTTCGCTGGCGTCCTGCACTCAAAATAATGTAAAAGAAAGACCTCGTTGGAGCAGTAGAGAACTTGTTCTCACTGCTGTCCATATTAACGCGGCATATATACATGGGCCTTAACGGGATGTGTGAATTTTCGTGCTGTCCATTGCCGCGGACAGCGAGTTTCCATATTAACGAGGCGTAAATATATTGAAAAAGTTTGGTCCCCAGAAACGTGGTCCATAATTCGAGTCGTCCTTATTAACGGGGGTCGTATTAACGTGGCACGACTGTGCTCGTGATGAACGAACAGCTGATGTAACGCAACGCTCATGGGAAAAACAAGTCAGTGACTGTAGGCTGTAGTCTTCTGATAATAAAGATACCTGATGCAGACCACTAAATACATTGAAAACAAAAAAAGCTCAGAAGTTGTGGAAAAAACCATTCCTTAATCGCTGTGAAAAACAAACGAAAACAGAACAACCAATGCGAACTGAAGAAGCTGGGATGAACATGCAATGTTGGTGCCATGATTTGCCGTTAGAACGTATCTAGAAAAAGAAAAGGCGGACATTTCGATATTACCCTGATTATGTATAAATACAGGTATTTTAGCTTTTCATGTTTCGTCCGGGACTCTAATGTGGGAAGATCAGCTAGGACCCAGAGTTCGGAAGAGCGAGACACATTGCCATCTTGCTGATACCTCGAGACATAGGCCGTTTCTGTAAAGCTGCAAAAAAGGTTTTATTGTGACGGCTGTTAAAGGCCCGTTATCTGGGTTTCGCGTCGTTGCAGTAGTAGTGCGTAACTGGAGAGTGGTTGCCACGCTAACCACCCGGGGGCGGTTACCGTGGAAAGATGATGAGGAGGGTTACCATAGAAGATGGAGGGTATGGAATGCGTAACCGAAGGGTGTTTGTCGCGGAAAGAGGAAGGGGAGAACGGAGGAATGCGTAACCGGCAACCGTGGATGGAAGAGCGTAAGAATGCGCAGCCGGAGAGCTCGGGGACCACCTCGGGAACCAAAGTTTTCAACATAAGATGCTCAGTGAAACTGCAAAGGAGATGCTAGTTTTTCCCACTGCGAGGAAAAAGAGTCAACTGCTGCGCCTCCCCGCGCTCAAGAAGCGGCGGGGTCCTCCGGAATGTTCCTTGCAGTCTCGCCGATCGCGATAGCTGTCAGTTGCATCGCAGAGCTAGTTCCGTGCGTGCCGGAGTTTGGCTCGCAGCTTTCCGCGTCCCCGCCGAACCCCGCTTCGGCGGAGATGTCACTCGAACGGAGAGAAGGCCATTCGTAGCGCGTGCGACAACACTGCCTCCCCTCTCTTGGCTTCGCGACGCGGAGAGCGATCCGTTGCTTCCCGGGGGCTGGGAATGTTGTCGCGTGGCCCATATGCGGCGGCTCGTCTTCCGCGGCTCGTTTTGTGTTGCCCATATGCGCGCGCGCGTCTGCGGGCGGCGGCGGAGCGGTAATGAATGCGCCACTGCGAGCGACCCCGTTTTTCGGGCGAGAAGAGGGAGCGAATAAATTTTCGCCCGGCCAACTGCATTATGTATATGCGCGCGCGTCCTTAGGTGCGCGATCGGGAAGCTTTTTGCCCGCACCATTGCTTATTCATCGGCGGCCCCCTTTCCGCGACATGGCCGCCGCATGCACGGGAGCGTGCGTGCTCCCCCGCCTTTCTTCTTTTTCTTTTTTTTTATCCGGCCTGCGGCGATGGGAGCGAAAGGGCGTGGGGATTGTTGCGTGACCGAGTTTGTCTCGGCGCGTCGGACGCGGGAGCGAAGCGCTATTGGCGTGCCGCGAAAGGAAAAGCAAAAGGAGAAGAAAAAAAATGGCGCGGTCTTAAAACTCATTTCCCCCCTCGCGCGTTTGTGAGAAGAAAATTGAGGGACAGCAAAAGTATTGCCGTTTCGTAACGGAACTTTATCTCCGCGGCCGGCGGTATGCAGCGCCGAAAGAGCCGCTCGAACTATGACCTTTTCGCGGGGAAGTGGTTCGGTTTTCGTTTTCCGTCGCGGTTTGTGCCTCCCCGGAGGAGCCGCAGGGGGCGTTGCGTGACACCCGACTGCAGGCTAATCACGCCCCACCGCGTGTGTACTGCACGCAGTATCGGCGCACCAGACACGTATCCACGTTCTCCAAGGGAGGGGGGGATGGCGAATGTCGGGAACGAGGCAGGAAATCGAAAGCTGTTGGTGCTTGGTTTATGCTTCGAAGATTTCGACGCATTCCCCCCCCCCCCCCCCCCTTTTTTTTTTTGCTTCTCTGTACGGCTGCTTTGCGTGCTAAGTTTGTCTGGTTCGTTCGATACTCCTTGTGCCGTGCAAGCGGGCGATTGGTACACGCTGGCGTTAATAAAATGCAGCGTCACTTGATGAGGAATCGAATCAGGTTCGGTAGTGTTTCCCGGCTCGCGTGCAGGTGGCGCCAGTGCGGGCCCAGACCCCGCGTCCTTTGCCGGACACATAACTGGCTGCCCTGAAGACAGTGTAAACAAAATCCGTGCGGGACTTTGTCGCGTGCATGCTCGAAAGGCGTGGAGGCTTCTCCGGCCACTTGTCTTCTGGCGGAACGCCGCCGCCGCCGCCTGGCCTCTGAAATCGCTGCGCGTTGCACGGGCGCCGGTTGTGGCGGGAATATTCGTAATTGGCACCGCAGCTGTGGTCTAGTGGTTCGAGCATCCACCTTGTACGTGGGAGGTGCAGGGGTTCGATCCCCAGTGCCGCCGGGTGCTCATCGGTTTTCAAGTGGGTATACAAGCTTTGTTCCCCTAGCCCCTTTTATTGTAAACTCTAAAGAAATGAAATAAAGTAAACAAAAAAATTGGAGAGGAAGCCCGCACCCAACCAGAGGTTATCGCAGGCGATCCAATTAAACATAAAAGAAAAGGGGCCAACGCCCAAGAGAAAATTTTTAGAAAAACCAATTACAAGAGAGGAAAAAAGAGGCACAAATGATGGTTGGAGAAAAGTGATTTTTAAGACAAGACGCCCCTGAAGGGTTACGAAGGACGAAATGAACATGAAGCGGGGATGGGTCCAGCGTGCCTAGTTTCTTCTGACAGGCTCGCAGGCGGCCATGAGGAGGGAAGGTGCGGGGATCTGTAAGAAGGAAGAAGAGACAGGAAAAGAAAGCGAGGAGAAAAAAAAAACGAACAAACAGGAGATACTGGGCTTAAGAAAGCAGAAGGGGTACATGCATGCATTTCAATGTCTAGCGCATCATTTGAAGTCTGAAAACATGCAGCCCCGTGGTGCTCGGCTTCTCTGGCGTCAAATGCTAGGAAAGGTGGTTCTTTGACCCCAGCTAGAGCGAACCAAATCCCGTTTGCCATGGCACTCTTTGGCCAAGCCGCCCCGCGTCGTTAAAATCAGTCATCTGCATCACTATTTAATCCGGGCTTTATTACTACGTCGAACGCAAATCACAATCGGGGTTCGGTAAGAGGGTCTGATTACACATGTCATATATGAATTGAAGGAAGGTGCCTGATGGGTACACGTTGGTGTTGTATCGTAGTAATGATAATTAGCAGTAAAACAGTACACGTAGCATACGGTCGAGCCGATCTGTATTCTCCTACTTCGTCGTCTTCTCTACTCCCGTGCGCGCGAGTGCGTGCAGCGCACTTGCCACACTTCATCTTTATCACAGTTGGCTGCGCACGCGCTGCAAACACGTTCCTTGCAGTCAGGGAAAAAGGTTTCGTGCACCTGGTCTCGTTGGCGAGCGCGCGCTTGTGGCTAGGAAGGTGGTGCGGGGCACCTGACCCCGATGCGTCCGCATCACATAACTCGCGGTAGTTTCGAAAGTCTCAGGGAGATCAAGTGGTTTTCGCACGTACTCGCTGCTTAGGGTCAGCAGGCGAGCGGTGCCTCCTGTGTACCGGTATAGCATCGCAACGCTGTAGCGCGTACTCTCGATCGTTCTGCGGGGTGCAGTTCCCGGACGCGTTATGATTTTGGGGAAAGAGAGGAGAAGACAGCCGTGGCGACTCTGTGCTCTGAGTATATTCACTGCCGAGAAGAGCCGTTTGTTTCCTCCCCCAGACGGTCGGTCCGTTGTGTCGTGTACCTGGAGGAGCCGCTTGTTTGCCGGATCTCTCGGGCGACAGCCAGCCGCGGGGAGTCTGTGGGCGGCTGCTCGAGGGGAGCCTTCGGGGCGAGTCAATTACAGCGGAAGGGGCTGCCGACCGTGCGGGTGCCTTGTTAGGGTGCCTTTCAGGAGGCGCAGCAGCCTCATATAGCCCGTTTTGTGCGCGAAATAATTAATCTTGGTCCGCCACGCTCTCCCGAGGCGCCTCGGGGGGACTTCGTTAATTACGCCGCCTTCGAGGAGAGAGGAGCAACAGAGCGCGCGTGGACGGCCCGAGTGTCACACTTTGATAATTCCCTCCCGCCGGGACCCAGCGCGCATCGATCGGCGGGGAGCGCGCCTCTTTCCCGCGGGGCCCTCCCTGTGCACCGGGCCAGATGGCTGGAGAACCACCGCGGCCCACTTCTCGGAACTTGCGCCTGCTCCTCGAAACGGCCCCGCTGCACTGCGTTCGCCGCTGCTGCTGACCCTGCGGGGCCGTTAGCGGCCGACGCTCGAGCTGGGCTCTCGGGGCGCCCTCAGGCTGCTGCTGCAGCGCGCACTCTGCGTTAACGGCGCGTGTCTGTCCTTGCGGCGTCTGCCCGGTGCCCACTGTGGAGCTCTCTCGGCCTGCTCGATGGCAGCACTTGTGACTCGGAGCCAGCTAGAACCTGCAGGAGTGCTGTTAGGGTGTAATTACGTCGTGATTTCTAGAGTTCGGCCGAATGGGTTGTTGCAAAAGGGCGCATGTAGGCGCGCAGCTGCTGGCGGTTTTCGATATTTGTGCCAAGTCTGACTTTTTCTAATTCTTGGCGCACGACTTAAAACAATAGACACGAAATTTTTGCTCGCATGTTTTCTTCTTTCAAATGGTGCGACAGGCTTTTATATACATGTATCACTGCGCGATGTTCGCCTGCGACCGCTGTTTAATTAACCTATTATTGAATTTCTTCGGGATGCATGCTGTCTCGGTTTCATCAACCGAACGATGGCTGTGACGTGTAATTTGTCTTTAGGTCACGCGAGGAACGAAAAAAAAAAAAAAACTGCGATATAACTGCTGATACTTTGGCTGTTGTCAACCCAGCTCTTCAAGTAGGCTGGTTTCAGTGTTGTAACCAATTAAGACTACGTATCAGCGTTTATATTGCAGGTTTTTTCGTGCCTCGTGTGACTCGTCACAGCTGTCGTTTAGTTGATGAAACCGAAACAGCGCGAAAGAAGAAATTCAATTATAGATTGTCTAGTGACCGTAGGCGAATACCACGCGGTGATGCATGCATTTCAATGTCTAACGCATCATTTCAAACCTGAAAACATGCAGCTAAAATTACTTGTCTGTAGTCTTTTAATTGGAGGATAAGGAATGCGCGCGTATTTCTCTGAGTGTGCGGCTGTCGGGGGGCGCGACGGCAGTGAGCAACGTGCGGGATTATAATTTTAGGTTTTTGGGCCGGCACCTATATAGTGGAAGCATAGTGGGGTCTGTTTATTTTCTTGGCGAACGCTGCGCGATGTTAAGCGTCGCGTACTTCTTAGAGGCCGCCTCGCTTTGCAGTATCACCTTTTCCCGGCGGTCATTCGTACTTTTTTTTTGTTTTTCTTAAAATTTCTCTTGTTGCGTTGGCCCCTTTTCTTTTATATTCAGTTGGTTTTGCCTGCCATAACCTCTGGTTTGGTGCGGTCTTCCTCTCAAACCTTTTTTTTTTTGTTTTGCACTCGAGAGTTTTGCAATAAAGGCACCAGCGCACGAGAGAAGACGGTAAACGTCGAGAAAACGCTCTCGGCTGGTCTTGGCCGGAGTAGCGGCGATCGCGAGAACGAGGAAGGAGGGCCCGCGCGCGGCTGTGGCTGCATGCGAAAAGAAACAGGTCGCTTTTCGCGTGATTGTCAGCCAGCGCATATCGCTTCGTTGGAATTCCCGGGCAGGCGAAGAAGAGCTTCTTTTTGCCCGTTTCTGTGCACGTATTCAGGTCTGAGCATGCAGTACGAGGGTCGAATTTTGTTTCCTTCTGGGAAGTTGTGAATGCATGGAAGGTGGCGTGTGCTGTAGGAAACCGATACTTTGAAAGCGGTGGCTGATTGCGTGCTAAATACGCGTTCCGCTTCACTATCGGCGCCACGTGGCCCTTGATTCGAAGCGCGGCATCCTTGTGGGCGCCATGGTTGTACACTGCGGAGGGTGAGCTATCGCGGTGGATCTCTCCGGCACGATCGAACCGGCGCCCTGCGACGCCGGGGGAGGGGTACTGTCCCGGCGGCTCACTGTGGCGGCGGTGGGGCGCCATTTTGGCAGCGGTTCATAACCGCGGGGAGCGACAAACACCGCCCAGGGGCGCCTTCAAGGGCGCGCCGGATGAGCGACCTGCGGCGCGCGCTCCCAATAAAACGCCGTCGCAAAGGAAGCGCGGGCCGCCATAAAAGCGGGCCCCGCTTTTGTGGCGCGCGTATCGACGCTGATTCGGCCCCCGGAACGAGCGCGGGTGGATTATTCATTTTGTTTTGGCCCCGCTGTTGGCGCGCGTTCTTCTCCAGGGGGCTGATGCTGCTGCACTGCAGAGTGCCCTGGGGCTCATTTGGAGCGCGCGCGATCGATAGTCACGGAGAGCGCGGCAAAAGGACTTGAAAGAGGAAACCGACGCTGTGCAAACTTTCGGGCACACACACACACACATCCGACGAGGCCCCCGGGGGTGGTGGGGCTTCTCTCTCGGCGGCACCGCTGCTCGCTGCGGTCTCTGGCATCGCTAGCTGGCACCCGCGGGAGCAGCGCCCGGGCGTATCGCGTCTCTAACCTCGCCGTTTCAAAAGAAATAAGTGTGTGCTGCTGCGAGGTCTTTTTTGCGCTCGCGAGAGCGCATTCGTGACCTTTTGATTTCAAACTCCTTGCGTTGGGCCTCTCTGTCGAGCGTGCACGCCCAGGAGTGCTTCCGGCTCAAGTTGGGAAAGACGCGTCGAACGGTGTCACACGCAGCTCTGCGAGGCGCGTGCGCTTCGTCCCACATGCTTTCCTTTCCCAGCATGCACGCTCCGCAGAACGGGTCTTCGTGGTCTGGCTGTATCGAGTGGCACTATTCTATAGCTTCCGACAATGCTTCGCACTCCGCTTCCCCTCACAGCTTCCTCGGGAGTGTAGGAGCGTGCGCGATGCGCTTTACCGCTGGCGTGTGATATGAGTGTGCGCGGCCTCCCGCAAGCAAGGACGGCTGCGTCCGAGTCGGGCTGTCGCTGGGACTTGTCTCTTCGTGCGGCGGTATATCATCGCGGCCGCAGTGACGGACCCTCCGACGGGACGCGTGTCTTGGCGCTGACTCCCCACGTGTCCCGCACAGGGGACCACTCGAGCACGCCGGTGCGCGCATATCGATCCGACCGGTGTGCGTGCAGCAGCGCAGTTGTGGCCCTCTCGTGACGGCGTTCTCCTGCCGATCTCTGGCCGCTGATTTATGCCCGTGTGTGTGTGCCGAGCGCGCACCTAATGATGGCTTCTCGCCGGCGTGCCGCCGATGGCCGCCCGAGCAAAGCAAGGGGCCGCTTTTTCGCTAACGAGCGGCTCCCGTCCTCCAGTCGGAAGTTTGCCCTAATGAGGCGCAGACCAAGGGCGCGCTCCTCGCCGGGGCTCCTCGGCGGGGAGGGGGGCGGTGCCGCTACTCCCGAGCACCTCCTCGCGCCGAGACGACGCGCGCGCAATCTGCTGCCCCGCTGTTGCTCGAGCGCGCTTAATTGGCAGTCTCCGTAAACCGCACTCTTCCGCAGCCGGCGCGCGTTTCGTTTTGGAAGCGCCGGGTCTGCCGCCGCGTTCCCGGTGGAAGATGATGGAGCGCCTTCTTGAAGAATGGCCCGGGTGTTGGGGACGCGGCAAGCACCCCGCGGCGCTGCCACCCCTGCTGATGCGACTCGACAAGAGCGGAAGTGCGTTGGCAGGCAGAGACTTGGCTGCGCACATCGTATGCAGGGTCACTGCGAGGCTTTTCGCCTCCGTCGCCTTTATAACCCGGTGTGGAACGAGTCAACCGCGCGTCTTCTTCCGGCCTGGCGCCCAGGGCTTTGCCAGACGCCATGCGGATGACTCGGTTTCGGACAGGGGGCGCGCGCACGCCCTGATCCCCGTGTCTCGGCTGCCCTGCCTCTCCCGCGTGGCAGGTCATCTAAGCCGCTCGGGAGCTTTTTCGATAAGCCCCCCGTCGCCCGTGCCTTTCTTCGTTCGACGGCGGAGGTGCTTACGCGCAGGCTTGAGCGAGCGCCTCAGAGGACGCGCGCGCCGGCGTTTTCCGCCAGGGTGTGTTCCTCGCTGCCGTCGTGGAGAGCTTCGCCGCTATCCTGTGCACACACGCTGGGTTCAGCCGGTGGTCACCTTTCGCAGTCGGGAGGTTCCTGGCAGCGGCCGCGCAGGCGTTGGCCGGTGTGGAATGACGCCTTTTTGTCGCTTCTTATGCGATTACTTTCGCAGGTATACAATATTCGCTAGTGTTCCCTCGAAAAAGTCAGGCGTAGCCAGACGCTCACTGTTCCGCAGGCACTGTGTTGAGCCGTTTCGATTGCAGTTGTCTGAAAAGGGCGTCTTTCAACCTTTTCGTGTTATTTTTCTGTATTTCAGTTATTCGTTGTCACTTTTTTTTCCCCGCTGTTAAGGAAAACTCAGTGTGATCCAAGCGCAAAACTAGGCTTGAATCAGTCAGCGAGTGCAGTTTTTCTTTGTACCCCCCCCCCCCCCCCCCCCTCCCCTAAACTGTGTGTGTGGGGGGGAGTCGGCTTGCATTGTCCAGGCGCCGCGTGCGCAATGTGTGGGCCGAAGCCCCTCCCCCGCGATTGCGGCGAACCCCAGAGGCTGGCCTACTCGCATCGCCTGCCCACTGGCGGCGGCCCCGTGTCTGTTCTATTTTGCGCCGCATCCTCTTTCTCCTTCTCTTGTTCGTGCAGTCGTCAGCGCGTGCGGCCGGCCACTGGATCGATTCGGCACGGCCTACCGATCTTCCCCCTTAGTCGTGAAAACCAGCGTCGTCGTCCTTTCTTTTGCATTAGCGCCGCCCGACTAGAGCGCCACGTGGCGTGAGCCCCGCGCAACGAAACGCGGGTGCTTCGCACTGTTTGGCTAAGGTAGAAACGAAGAAAAAAAAAACCCTCGGTCTTGTATTCTTTAGCGCACGGCTGCCTGGACGCCAAGGACGTCAGATCTTTAATTTCGCGCAGGTGTGCAGCTCTACCACGCGCCGGACTCAGAGACACCACTGCAATACAGAAGCCACACCCACGCCGGACGCATGCGCACAAAGCACACTGACAGGCTTATCGGTGCGGGGCTGTAACGTTTTGCCCCATGGATGCCGCTGTCTTTCGACGCTCTTACTGTTGAGCGGGTTGGTTTTTCATGCTTGCAGGACGCAGCGCAAGAAAGAAAACACAAGAACAAGGAGGACGATAGGACGGAGCGGTGAACTAAACTTTTATTTCGGCTAGCGGCGAACTCGTATTTAAGCCGTACTGCCCGTACCCGTACTGCCCGTACCCGTACTGCCCGTACTGCCGCAGAATAAACCAGGACAGACGGGTGCGTGACTGAAGCGGAAGAAACTTCATGACCACAATCCAACTAGAATTTTTAATAAAGTGAAGCTCTGATAAGGTCTAAAGTTGCAGCTCAGGTGATATCTCCAGACCTGTACCACCACACCCACTCGCAGCAAAGAACTTGGAATTTTTTTCTTCAAAGTGCAAATAAGAATGCATCGGTGCCAACGAGGATAAACACTCAAAGCTAAGCAAAAAAAAAGGGGGGGGGGGGGGAGAGGAACAGGTAAAACAGCGGTTACTAAAAAGCGCAAAAAACTAAGATGCGAGTAATAAGATGCAAAAAAAGAGGCGAGTTAGATGTGAGGTGTTCAGTGCTGAGTCTGTTATTTATTCCATTCCTCTGTCATGTGGCAAAAAAGTGCATTAGTCAGACCGGTCGGTGTTTAAATGAGAGACTGAAAGAACGCAACTATAATATGAGTGTTCAAAAGTCCCGCCATCTCGGCATTCACTGCAGGGATTGTAAAGATCTGGGTTCAGGCTGCTCGCCAGACTTCGCAAAAAGCGCAGTGATAGATAGACACGATGGTGAGCTAACGCGTGAGATTATTGAAGCTGCCAGCGTATACAAAGGTTCAGTTATCTGTGCGTGAGCAAGCCGTCAATTTCACTGTCAGAAAAAGAAGCAGCTTTTCTGTCACGAAATTTAGATTCTAGCAACATTGTTTAGCACGTCTGTTTTCTTGCTCACATCTTAGGTTCTTGCGTTTTTTAGTCGACCATCGCTGTTTTAAAAGTTTCTTTTCTTGTGTTCTTTGGCTTTTATCCTCTTTACCGTCATGTGCGGTAAAAAGTGCGGGTCAGTGATCCACAACGAGGCGCTGAAACTAAGTCGCTGAAACGATGGCACCGAAGCCGTCCAACTGGCAATTCGCGCCCGTGGGAAGCGACCGCGTAAACACCGGGCCAAATGGCGATGCTTTTTCTCTAACCGGTATTCGCTGGCTAAAGCGAGGTATCGTCCATATCCCTGAAATATTCCGCATCCCTGCGTTGTCGTCTTGCCATCGCATCGAATGTGTACCGAATGGTGTAGCTTTCAGGCATTCCGAGGCACCCTGTGCGTGAGAGTCGCTGTATAGAAACTTTTTCGGTCGGCTGGTATACGTCGGCGCTTGCGAACAACTCGACTGTACGCACCATAAATTGACGTTGCACTTTTTCCTCGTCTGAGTGGCGAAATTTCATTTTGAGCTGCGACGATAATTTTCGCATGCGCGTTCTCGTTTCTGTTTGCTTTGTTCGTAGACCGCTTTTGCGCGTCCCGCGGAAACTAGCTGCCGAACGCAGCAGTCTCCGCCTGCTTGGTTCAGCCTTTCTTTTCTGACTGGTTTTTCTTCGTTTTTTTTTTTTTTTCAGACTGTGCATGCTGGTATATGGCGTGTCAGGGGGGATGTGGTGGTATATCCCATGGGACAGGTTTTTGGAAACTTTAGCTGGAGTGCCGCATTGCACGCCGCAATCTTGGCAGGCCCTACAAAGTAGAAAAAACCCTCTGAGGGCCTAATCTAAGCACGCCAAGCACGCTAAGCACGCCACTAATTGAGAATTTTTACTTTTGCATTTTTTATTCACAATTTTCGCGTTAAACTGAGCAAATTCCTGAGAGCAGTAACGGTGTCACGGAATGCCCAGAGTGCAAACAGGCGTATGTGACTCGGAGCACCAAAGCGCGAACTGTTGCAGCGTCTTCTGCTTCGGTTTCGCGGTTTCGCTGAAGTTATTTTGTAAACTTGCGTCGGCCTCTATTTTCGTGCATGCGACGCTCTAAAACTTGGCCACTTTTCGGGTATCTCTAGTTTTACAAGAGTTGATTGGTTTTGTTGATCAATTCGGTTCGGGCGACTGGTTATACAATGCGGTTTCTGGTTAATTTCCGTAATGATTTCCAGGTTGAATTATGCAGAACTTGAACTTGGTAAGATTTCTTTTTTTGTTTAGCGCGCTCGGTGAGCCGAAAGCCTCGCTTGCAGTAAACAGAAAGATCGAATTACGCGAGTTTGAATTAATGAGATATTCGGCGCTCGCGCTATAGCTTGGACGGGGGATGCACGCGTGTATGCGAGTACGTGCGTATTCCAGTGCACGGGGACAAACACAAGTGTGGCCCTCAGATCCCGCAGTTGGGTCGAAATTGAAATCGGTAATTTTTTTTTTAATCTGTCGCCTTGGGCTCTCGCGTCAAGCGAATTGTCTTTCAGTGCGGTCCTTGGAATCCGCTTACTGCGCGAATGTCGGGACAAACGTTCCTGTTTCGTATTACGAGTCCCCGCTTTTCCAATTACACCGCCCTTATTTGTCGTTGCACCTGGGACGGTTGCTTAGCTGTCCCGTGGAATGGAATGCCTGTTGTATGCACTTGCGTGTCGTCTGCTCGATATTTGTGCGCCGCTGCGAACGGCACCTCTTTGTATTCGGTTGGATCTTTAGTGCAAAGAATACTATATACTGCAGTGCTTGGCGAGCACCGCTTGTCGGTAGCTATACCTGCGCCGGTTTTTGGCTGCAGTGTTGGCGCGGTGCGCATGCTTGACTGCAAGATATTAGCCTCCGTTTTTCATCCCCCTCGGCTATCAAAAGAAGCGTGCAGTTAACTTGAGTGCTTAGCGGAACGTTGGACCGTTGATTTCAACGCGCACTCCGGCCACATCTTGCGCGTGTAACCGGTCGAGGTTCCCTTCCGTGCGATCGGCGCATTACGTAACCCGGTGTCTGTGCTTGTCTCATCCTTTGCGGTGAAGCGAATCCTCCTGCATGAAATCACTGGAGTTGGCGGACATTCGTTTGCGTCGTCCGCGTTGCAGCTGGGAGCGCTTTGCCTGTGTCGGGGCAGGGATGATTCGCGGCATTTCGTTAATTTTCTGCGCCAAAAGTAAAGTGTGTGGCGGTTGCTCGTTATCTGTTCGTTTTAGGGGACTAAACGTTGCAGTTTCGACGTGTTGGTATGACGTGGCGTGAAGGTTTAAGCGCACAACCGGACGAGGACGGTGGAGCAAGACAGGTGACACGCTCGTGTGTCACCTGCCTTGCTCCACCGTTCTCCTCTGGTTGCGCGCTTAAACCTTCACGTCGTATTAAAGGACTTCCACGACCCGATGCAGGCTGACAACCTTTACTTCACTGACTGCTGCCTCCCATCTTTTTTTTTTTTTGGCAGTGCCTCTGCCCTGCGCTTCTAAAAATTAAGCACAGCACACGATTGTTGCTTGAAACGTCGAAAATGTCAAACCGGATTCGGCATCAAGTTCATGTGTTTTTTTTTTTTTTTTATCGAGGAGCGCAGAGAATGCACCGTCGCAGGGGAGTGGGTAGCCTCCCCCCTCCCCCTTCCAGCTGTAACATCGTTTCCCAACATCTCGGCGTGTAGCTTGCGGCCCACTAGAGAATGAAGCGGCACATGCCCCTACAGCCAATGGCGTTGGCCGATCCTCCCCTCCCTCTTGGGCCTGCTGGCGCGAAATCGCCGGGGGTGGCAGATGAATGGGCAATAACCACGGCTTAATTGGAGTAACTGCGGCGCCATGAAAATCGGTCGACGCCATTGTCTGGACGGTCTCCCTTGAGGGGCTTGCGCCGCTTCGTCCTTGAGTTCTGTCCGACTGTAGCAGTGCTGAACAGAGTTGGACGCTTCTCCATGAAGCGCGCTGTCGCCTTCTAATCGAACTGCTGTCCTCGCTTGTCGCTGCTCCGTCATGAGGCCTCGCTTAGCCCAGCAGATAGACACACGCCGCCAGTGTAGGTCCGCAGTGCGACACGTGGCTTCTCTTCTGACCTCTGTGGCCGGCGTCCCAGCCACGTCGGCTCCGTGCGTGGCGCGCGCTCTCTCCTGTCGGTGCGGGCCTTCGGCTGCTGTAGATGTGCGGGCTCGCAGCGCGGCTGATCGCTCGTTCTGTGCGGGTACCGCGTAATGAGGTTCGGCGCTCTGCGGGTAGGCTTCCGCCGCCATTGTTGTCGGTGTCGCCTCCGGGCAAATGTATGCGCGCCCAGGTCCGGGTTCTCGCTTAGCGGGCCTCTTTCGTCAACCTCGCTCCTCTTCGGCTGCTGCAGTCTGCGGCAGTGCAGCAGTTGCCGTGACGAATGTACCTGTACTGCGAAGGCCTCCTGGCGCCATGGCGCCTAGCGCTGCTGCTGGTGCTACTGCAGCCGGCCTCGAGAAATGCCTCTGCGCGTGTTTTGCGCATAGCCGGGATGAGTCGTACCCCCGTGCGCATACGAGGGGGTACCCAAAAGAAACCGGACAAAATTTTTTGGTCGCCAAAGCTTCTGTGGTACCGCGTTTTGCCACTAGGAGCGCATACAACGAACATTCCAGAGTCAGTAAGCCGAGTGCCGTTGTTGAAGGAGGTCAGACTAGTTTAGGCAGAGTTTTATAGTGACGACTGTTTTTTGTGAATGTCGTTTTTGCAATGGCTGATTTTCGTGAACAGCGTGCGCCGATGAAATTCTGATTTTTGCTCGGAAAAAGTTGAATGGAAACTCTTGAAATATTAAGAAAGACGTACAAGGACGATGCTATGGGGAAAACTTAAGTGTTGCTGAATCGAATCCTGAATCAAAGCAACAAGCATGCCAATGGAAAACATCAAATTCACCTCGCCTCAAGAAAGCTCGTCAGGTGAAACCAAACCTCAAAACAATGCTGATTGGTTTTTTCGACGTGAGAGGAGTCGTCCATTGAGAATTAGTTAGCCAGGCTTTCTACTTGGATGTTTTGAAAAGATTGGGCAGCAGTGTGCGGTGGAAGCGGCCAGATTTGTGGCGGTCGGGTGACTGGTTTTTCCATCAAGGCAATGCCCCTGCTCACACAGCCCTGTCTCTACGACAATTTTGGACCAAAAATGGCATGACCCCCTATTCCTCAACCCTCATACTCTCGAGACCTTGCCTCGTGCTACTTTCTTTGTTTCCTAGAATGAAAAGGCAGGTGAATGGAAAGCGTTTCGTTGATGTTGCTGAGGTGAAGAAGAAAACGACGGAGGCACTGTCAAGCATCACAAAAGATGAATTTAAACAATGTTTTGAAAAATGGAATGAAAGATTCGACAAGCGTATCATTGCAAGTGGGGAATACTTTGAAGGAGATTGAAGGTCTGTGCTTAAAATGTGGACAAATAAGTTCAAACAAAAATAAGTCCGGTTTCTTTTGGGTACCCCCTCGTAGTATGAGCATTGAATTATTGCTTACTCGGTAATTATCTGTGACAAGTAGTTTTTTTTTTGTTTTATACCTACAGTTCTATACAACTCAAGAATGACGTCGTGAAAGCGCCTCAAAGGAAGCCCTTCAGACAATGGTGACGACCGGTTCTCATGACGTCACGGTTAATCCACTGGCCTGATATCGCACACTCTTAGAAAAAAGGGGCGAATAGGGGGCGAGAGGTTAGTCTTTTTGGGGACTAGCTGACCTGCCACTGACAATCGTCCTTTTCGGGACTAACTGCAAAGGGTGTAACTGTTGGTCCCCTTCGAAAGGGTGCAACCGTTAGTCCCCGGGAGCAGACATTTAATGGAAAAATGCAAACGACGCGTGATTTCCAGCCTAATTTAGGGCGGGATAGTTTCCGACAGAACTTCACACATATAACATCGATAAAGGAAACAGAAATAAACATACATGAAAACACCAGGATTCGAACCGACAACCTTTGGATTATGAGCCGAGCGCGGATATGACTACGCCACCACAGAAGACAGTCCACGGTAGAAAATGAAAGCCTTGTATGCGAAACACACACACGGTCTGTCTGTACCGCTCAAATTGTTATCACAGTGTGGTGGTTTTGGTGTCATATGCTTTTGAAAAAACCTGCGGTAAGCTTTAATGCGCACGCACAACGGTCTAAATCACGTTTTGGCCAAAAAAGAAGTGCTGAACTGTGTATACATTACGGCCGGTACTTCACAACCACAACAGTGTTTTTCTTTTTGTTTCTTTTTTTGCGTATAAGGTGGTCTTCCTTGCAATTGGCAGCTGCACATTACAGCCTGTTGAAAACAAAGGTAGGAGGCGATGGTTCACTTCGTTTTTTGTTACCGGCGGAGAGCGGTGACAGGGAATTGACTGCTAAGTGTCGCCGATACTTACACAGCATCACATAAGCTCGTAAACAACGGCAACGGTATGAAACTACGTGTACTTGCTCAACCGTAACTTTTACAACTCACATTTGACACGTATTGAAGTTCGTAGTAATTGTTTATGCACTTGCACAGCTGCCAGCCGTTTCGGTTTCACGAAGCCTATTTCTCACGGAAAAGGGTATCCGCCTCGTCACAGGCAGCGGCAGTGCCCTCACTGGCCTTAGACGACATCCATGCGCTTCAAAAATCGAGTACTATTGCAGTCAGGGTCTTCTCGCGCAAGTTTCGCGTGCTGCTGTGCTGCGATTCGCCTCCCGTTAGTCTCTTTCTCGGCAGTTAGTCCGTTGAGTTTGCGCACGGCGCGCATTTTTGGCAAGGAGTGTGTCGTGTGCAAATTTAGGGACTAAAGAGCCCTTTTTAGGACTAAAGTTGTCTTTACTCCCCCCTGGGCCGTTTTTTTTCTGAGAGTGCAGGGGACTGGCAGGTGCCTCTGTGAAATGGGTTAACCGGGACGTCATGACAATCGCTCGGCGCCATTGGCTGGAGGCGCCCCTTGGAAGGGTATCTGCCGCTGCGTTCTTGAGTTGTATGCGACTACTTCTTGGCGTATATCCAAAAGTCAGTCGCAACTTCAGTGGAGAAATAACCAGAAAATTCGGTCTTCCGCGCAAAATGGTTATTCCCTTTCATATTCCACGCGGGAGTAAAAGATCTAGTGACCGCGACTGAGGGCAGAATAAAATGGCTGTTTGTTTGCTCCGTTTGCTCCATAAGGCTTAAGAAAACTGCTCGGGTTTCGCGTGGCCGGGTTTCGCGTGCGCTTTCGTGGCAGGCGGGCGTGTCGGCTACCTCGATTTCGTTTCCTTAATACCTTTCGTCGGTGGTCTCGCTGGCCGACTGCATCTGTCTGGAAAGAGGCGACACGGGAGCCTTGTCAGCGGTACGTGCGCTGACTAAACGAAGACAACCATGCATGGGCAGCAGAAGGGCGGGACGGGCGCCGTTCGGCCCAATGTGTGTAAGCAGGTATAGCCTCGCAGCGCATCGAGATGCGCGGTTTAAGACGGTCGCCGCCACAGTCGCGGGTGTAATGGCCGCTAGCCTATAGGTGTTACCCTCGATGCGTCTGTGTGTGTGACCAGGCCACCCAGGGGACCGGGTTATTTGCTTGCCAAAGCGGCTGCGCCTCGGGTCCAATGCCCAGCGCCGGTTGGCTCCCGTGTCGGCTCGATAGCGGGAGGGAAGGAAGAAAATAAATTAAGGCGCGCCACCGTGGGCCCCGCGCGCAGTAAATAAATGAAGTCGTCGGCCAGCCGAAATTGGTGTCGCGGGGAGCAGTCACGTTTCTCCCATTTCGCCGGCTCGTTTATTTCTTTTAGCGCGGCGGCGGGGCAGCGCGCGCGTCCGTCTGGCCCGTGTTTCAATCAGCGACCCCCCCCCCCCCGCCTTTCGACGCGCGTGCACTATATACCTGCCGCCGCCCCCTCAATATCGCGGCCGGTCGGGGAGCGCGTTTTACCGGAGGTGTCGCCACCTGGCAGATTGATGCTCGGGTTTCAGCGATGCTTTGATTAGGGGCTTCGCCGCCCAACACGTTTTAGCGGGCGTGAATGGAAGGCGAGAGCCCCGGAACGTGTGTTGTTCGCGCGCGCGTATATACCTGTGAGTGGTCGGTCTTTCCCTCTGGTTCACTCGGTGAAATACGGATGGCCAGTGCGTTTCTTTCTTTTTTCTTTCCCCGTGGTGTCTTCGGTATCGTTGCGACGGAATAAATCTCGTTCGTACTCGGGCCGTCCGGGAAGGCGCTCTCTGGTGGGCAGTTAGGAGAGGACCGTTAATGCGTGTGTGTGGCACCTATATATATTTTGCAGCTGTAAAAGTGTCGCCTTCTTTTTTTTAAACTCGACTTTGGTTTCGTTGTTACATTGCCTATAAAAAATTGATAAATTAAATTTGAATGGCGCTAGGGAACGAACACATGAAGACAGAAAGATAGAAAGAGCGCCTACTACAAACTGAGTTTTTTTTTTTTTCTGCTGGCTTGTTCTGGCTGTGATAATGTACTGACAGTGACAATGCACTGGCGCATAGAAGGTGGTGTTTTCCACTACCAACTGAGTTTATTGCGGAAAACACCACCTTTTATGGGCCAGTACATTATCACAGCCAGAACAAGCCAGCAGAAAAAAAAGGAATATATGCAGATTCAAGATCATATTTATACATAAACGCCAGTGCATTACTGCTTCCAGAACATTTATTATGAACCAACTATCCCAGCAGCAAGTACTTTTGTTTTGGATTCGCCGTTTCGTGTGAGCATAGTTTCGAAATTGCCGCCTAATGTAAACTGAACTTTTTTTTTTTTTCACCTATTTTCATTTGATTATGCTTTTTGCTTTAGTTGTCATTATTTGTGGCTTGCGTCATGAAATTAAACATATATTCTGTCAGCGTGCGCGTTGTCTTTTCGCGGTGCTGTTTCCGTGGCATCTCGGGTGGCGTGCTACGGTAGTAGTTGGGTGCGTTTGCATCGCAGGAACCGTTGTCAGATGCCGGACTCGGCACATTTCGCCTATCGTGGTCCCTTTTTTGGAGCGGTTACAGACAGGGGGTTACCCAACAAGTTCCAAGGAGGTTACGGAACAAGTTCCTCGGCTAAAAACAAACGAGAAAAGGCCCCGCACAATACGCGATTGAATCAAATACGATCATATTCAGTTCAGTTCAGTGTATTACCTTAAAAGACCCCCGTAGGGGCATTACATAAGGGGTGGGTTTTTACACGAACAGTAAGGATCATGGTAAACAGTTATTGACAAAAATGGTCAGATACAAGTTGCAAAAACGAAGATGGGCAGGTATAGTAGAAGCGATTTCGTGGGGAAGGCCGTTCCAGTCTGTGGCGGTTCGAAAAAAAAAAAAAAAAACCTCCCCTATATCCTTTAAATGTTTCGATTAGACATTGTAAACTCTCAGTACAGGGTGCAACTTTCGCAGGTGTAATTTCCCTCGTGTAAGCGCATTAATGATGAAGTTGATGATGATATCATGAGACAGTTTGGCTGACTTGCGAACAACCGCTGACACCTTTGCCCTAGCTCAGTGGCTTTGACGGGTTGACTACTGATCCCAAGGTCCTGGAATCGTATTGCTGTCGCGGCGGCCTCATTTCGATATGGCAGCGTAATTCAAAAACGCCCGTATTCTGTACGTTGTCAGCGCACGTTAAAGAACCCCAGGTGCTATAAAGAGCCCTGCACTATGGCGTCCATCCTATAGCTCATGTGTCGCTGCGGGCCGTTGTACCGCACAATTTAATTTCCCTTGCCCAGTTACCGTAAATCTAATCGCGAGCGGTTGCAGTGGATTGCTAAACGCACTTTCTGCGTCACACTGGAGTCCTTGGTGTCGCATTCATTGAAGGGGGAGTGCAGTTGCTTGTTATACACGGGACATAGACTGTCCAGTCAACTGAATCATGTCAGTGGTGCCGACGTGGTTGGGCGTGTGTAGGAAGCCTGAAAGAGCGTGCGTTGTTGTTCACATGTATCGTCCGTGTGTCATTTGTTACCCGTATACTCTGTGCGAAGAGGGCTTGCAGCTCCTGTTTTTACGGTCGTACAAGTGTATCTGGCTGTTTTTTTTTTTTTTTACGTCCATGCAAGTGCAATTAGGGGAAAAGGGGGGGAGGGGGGGCATAATTTTTCAGAAGCAAGTCTCCCAAAGAGCAACAATAGACATCCGGTAATTCGCGGAAAAGCTTGCGAGATTTAACGCGGTTTTTCTGTGCCCCGGGCGCAGGAAAAAAAAAAAAAAGTGTTGGCGAATTCTAGCGGTGCCTGACCGACTTCATTTTCTCTCCCCTTCTCTTTCCACCGCAGACTTCCAGAAGTTGGAGCGCGAGGCGAGGATCTGCCGAAAGCTGAACCACCCCAACATTGGTGAGTGACAGCCGGAGCTTCGGCGGCCTGCGAGGCATAATTACGGCGGCGAGCGACGCACCGCGCTGCAGTATGTGCTTGCCCCCCCCCCCCCCCCCCCTCCCCCCCCCCTCCCCCCCCCTCTCTTCTGACGGGCCGCAATTAACGGTTCCTTCGGTCGGGATGTGCGCGCCGTGCGCGGTTTCTGCATTCAATATACCAGGGCTGCACTGTGCGCGCGTGGTTTCACCCCCCACCCTATAGTGTGCTGCCCGCGTGTCGCAAATGCGACGCATTTCAAAGCCTGGCTTGGGCCCCCGGGTTGTCGCGACTCTCTCTCAGAGCGCCGGCCGTGGCTTGGCGGCTGTCCCTCTTCAAGGCTTGCGTTCTGAGGGATTCTGTTACGCGGACGTCCACCAAATGAGGGCGGATGGGGAAGCTTGCGGAAACCAAAGGACGCGTACGAAATTTCGCCCGCCTTCCGTGCGCGCGAAGTTGACTTAATGCCTCTGCTACACGTATGCATGAATTCTGCGCTGGCACTGACAGTGGCGCCAGGTGTTTAGGGTTGTCTGATGAAGGCGCTGTAATAACTTGGAAGGGGCCCCAGAAACGCATCCCGTCCTATGCGCATTCCGGGCGGAAAGTTGTGCTAGTTGGTCGCACATCGTATGTAAGAAGCCTATAGCGCTTATTCAGACGGGGATGAAAAAGTAGCATAATGCAGGACGCGCTAAACATGAACTATACCTCTATGCGAGTCTACGAGGCTGCAGCCCCTTTTCTTTCAGTATTTATGGCACGTTGCAGTAAGTATATACAGGGTAGCGAGTGCATTTTTCCTTATGCTCGTCCCAGTGGCGTTTCTGCATTCTTCTGTTTCTTCTTGTTTTTTTTTTTTTTTTTTGCATTCGCCCGTAAAAGCACGCTTGTACCTTGCACGGAGAAACGGGCCAGGGATGGAATGTTATATTTGGAAATGTGATTTTTCGGTTCAAACCGAAAAGGTAAGAAAGAGCCGTAATAGCATGCTTAATTCATTTTAATTCGGTTTTAACAGCGAGAGGTCAGTATATGGGAACGCACGCTGCAACTGTGCGATACGAATTACACTCGCTCAGCAGAGGAAATTGGGCTAAGACAGTGGGAGCGTCGGAATTACGTAGCGAGGCTGTGTGTTTTCGGCCATTGCCTGCTCTCCGAAGAAAGACGCCGGTGCCGATCGGGAGGCCTAGCGTCAAACTGGCCGAACTGCTCAAAGCTATAGCTATATGCCAGCCCCGAGCTCCTATATAGGCAGTGGCTTCAGCGGCGCCGAAATACACGCGATGCTAAGAGCTGAGCCATGCCAACTGGTCTGATCAATCGCGTGCATTCGGAGCGCATTTCTTTAAGAGGTGATGGGTGCAAGAAATCGCGATGTGAGTGTGCACTCTGTGGAAACTGAAAGCCGGAGAAAGCCAGTGTCACCCATTCACGAGGACTGTAGTGCCTATGAATATGTTCCCGCATCTAGAGAGAGAGAGAGAAAAAGAGAGAGGGAGAGATTTTTGTTGGCCACGTTGTTCAGGGCTCCAATTTGGACTCACAACTAACCATGTTAATGGCGGCTGTTGTGGCTTCGAGTGGAGTGGAGAGTTAAGTGCCTGAACGCTGGGAAAAGCGGGTAGTGAGCCATTCGCTCCTTTGGGGAATAAGGACGGGATTGCTTCGAGATGGAGCGCATGGAAGTCCGTCAGTATAGTGAGATAAAACACTTTGTGATGTATGCATATATGAGCAGCGTGAGGGATCGGCCCCAGAAATTATTAGTTGCACGGCGCCACCAAGACAGCGAGTGGCATCGGTTTATGCATAGACCTGTAAGGTTGGCGAGGAAAGCCGTTGACTGGTGATTCTATTGGGTATTTTTAGAGCGAGGAAAGAAGAGAGTAGAGTTGCGAACGTTATATCAGGGGTACCATTTCCTACGAATGCTGGCGAGAGAAATTGCGTAGCGACTTAACTCAGCTTGCTTTCGGAAAAAGGGGAGTCGTCTGTGGAGTTTAGCGTCATCATCGCAGTTCTTTCCATTCTTTTTACCTGGTACTAAATCAGCGCTTTCATTTCCCCGCCACCAGGAAGCTGTGCGTTTAGGAAGGGCCATCAAAATCCGTACTGTGACAGCTGCGGCTCCTTTCACACGGTGTAGTAGCATTTGTTTTAGAACGGTTTTAGTAGAATGAGCAACCTTTGAAGACGAAAAGGCCTGGTACCAGCTCAGAATGGAGGGAATCGCTCAGATGCAACTCACACTGCGAATCATATCGAGTCCCTTGTCCTGCCCTTCGCACTAGCGAAAAAGATTTGAACATTTTGTTATCTTAGCTTTAATACATCAGCTTTCTTGAAAGAATATAGCCTCTGTATTAGAATCTGAAATGTTTACAGGCTATGGCGCTCGGCTGCTGAGTCCCTAGGACACGGGATCGAATCCCGGCCGCGGTGGCCGCGTTTCGATGGAGGCGAAAAGCAAAAGATGCCCGTGTGCTATGCGATGCCAGTGCACGTTATCGAACCCCAGTTGATCGAAACTAATACGGAGCCCTCCACCGCGTCCCTCATAGCGCACAGTGCAGCTTCGGTACGCGTTAAACCACACACATCAAACCTTTTTCATTTCCTTCGCCTAAGTTTTTTTTTTTTTTTTTTGCTATCCACAGATCTCCACATTAGCCAAAATAATCACGACGCTAATGACGGAGGCAGGGCTGTGGGGAGATTTGAAAACTCGTCGGTAAAGAAAGAGGAAGTAAAAGTTACAAGCATTGAACAGGGGGAAAGCGGCTAGCGAGGGTGAGGTAACTGCAGATCTGTTCAAGGACGGTGGCGAGATATTTTTTATAGAAAAACTTGCCATTTTGTATACACAATGCCTCACGACCTAGAGCGTACCGGAATGTTTGAATAACACTAACGTTGTCTTGGTTCATAAGAATACGGATGTCAAGGAATTTTAAAAAAATTTGACTGGTCAGCTTACTGTCCGTTACCTACAAGGTACTTACTGAGATAGAATTACAGTAACTTTAGACATCAGTCAGCCAAAAGACCAGGCTGGCTTTCGTAAAGGCTACTCGACAATAGACCATATATTCGCACCATCAGTCTGGTAGCGAAATGTGCAGAATATAGCCAACCTCTCTATATATGTATAGCCTTCATTGATCACGATAATGCATTTTACTCAGTCGAAACCGCAGCAGTCATGCAGGCATTACGGAATCAGGATGTAGAAGAGCCTTACGTAAAAGTACGGGCAGGTGTCCATAACTTATGCACAGCCACCGTAGTCGTTTATACAGAAAGCGATGAAATCCCAATCAGGAAAGGTGCCAGGCAGGAAAACACGATCTCTCTGGTACTATTAACCATTTGTTTAGAGGAGGTATTCTGAGAACCGGTTGGGAAGGGTTGGGGATAAAAGAGAATACCTCAGTAATCTCTGATTCGCTGATGACATTGCCCTGCTAAGTAACTCGGGGAGCGAAGTGCAATGCAGTATCGAGTACCGAGACAGGCAAATCAGAACGATGGGTCTGAAATTCACATGATGAAGTCTGAAAGTAATGTTCCACCGTCTCAGAAGTGAACAACAGTTTACAATAGGCAGCGAATCATTCGAAGTGGTAAGAGAATACATCTACTTAGGGCAGGTAGTGACCGCAGATCGGGACCACGAGAGGGTGAAATGGCTGGGCGAATAAAAATGGGATGGAGTACATTTGGCAGTTACTCTCAGGTCATGAATAACGACTTGGTATTATAGCTTCAAAAGAAACTGCGCATCAGTTCTTGTCATTACTCACCTATGTGGCGGAAACTTGGAGGCTAACCAAGAGGCTCGAAATTAATTTGGAGACAGCCCGGCAAGCTGTGCCATGGAAAGCTGTATGATAGATGTAACGTTAATAGGCAGGAAGATGTCAGAATGGGCCAGGGGACGAACGTGAGTTAATGATATCCTATATTAAAATCAAGAAGAAATGGGCCCGGGGGCACGTAATGCGAAGGCAAGATAGATGGCCGATGCGTTCTGAGATAACGGAATGGATTCCAAGACAAGGAAATCGTAAGGTGGGCGGATGAATAAGGAAGTTTGTGGGGATAAGACGGCCGCAGCTGGCACAGGACAGGGTTAACTGGAGAGGCATGGGAGAGGCCTTTGTCTTTCAGCGGACGTAGTCAGGCTGATGATTTCTCCCTTAATCCGTATTGGTGATTTTCACGAAACCGACGCCACGTTGCGGCGGCTGCGCGAACTATAGTTCAAGAAAGATCGGCGCGCGCAGAACCATGTAACCACATAATTTGCTCCGTTTCAAGTGCTTCCCTCGCACATTCAGACATTGTTGCCATAGTTTTCGTATAAAAATATAGCTCAGGAACGATGTTACATTGATGTTTGCACGCTAAAGAGATAGAAGGGCCGCTAATCGTCATTGCGTGATTTTTCTGTTGTTGGGAATACAGGGAGAACATGGAAGCAGGCAGCTTTACCGTATATAGTAGTGGAACGCTTGCAGGGCCATGGCAACGCAGTTCTTATCAGGCACCAAGCCTACATTTTTAAAAGGGTGATAGGCCGGGACTATAGGAGGCCGTATGTAAATATGAAGCGCTATTGGTTAACAAACATCGCTGACCGCGCGACTGTAATGACAAGCTTTATTACGACATGGCCGTATGGGGATATGGCGATTTGTTATCTACGGAAAGAGGGGTGGGGTAATGTGATGATTTCATTCGGATTCCATTTCATTCCGATTCTTACACTTTTTTATTGCCCCCATGTATGCCGTCGCTGCATGCGGTTGGTAAAGGATCGGAAGCGAAGTATTTTATCATAGCGGCCTTACATTCATTGTATGCGCTCCATGCACTGCTCACAAACGGAGAGCGCAAGGCGCGTTTAATCGCCCCCTTGAAAACAGTGCGTGTTAAAGGAGACTTCTTGATTCTCGTTTAACGCCTGTGCGTACGGCTAGAAGTCTGTGTTGATATTTAAAGTAATACGTGATTAGTTAAGTTTCTCCTCATGAAGAAAAGCAAACGGGCCCACCGTTATCAGATAAAACTCCAGCCGTAGTGCATGACTGGCAGATTTTTCTCGCTTGTTTTCTTCGCTAGCAGCGTGACAGTCGCTGGGTCTTGCGTCGTATACCTGCAGTGCTATAGATTGCAGTCAACTGCGCTTCTGGGTTTGTCGTTGGCCCTTTGTTCAAGAGTCCTCATTGTCCGATGTCGTTAATTTTAAATTCCCTACAAAACGCGCATCCGCTCCGCTTTCACGCCGGCTGTTTTCAAACGCCTGCAGACAGCGATTTCTTAATTCTCTCTCGTTTATTCCTTTACTCCCTCGAGGAGAGAAATAATGCTTGGCTCACATGAGTTTGCCGCTGTTGGCAAACGCGCGCGATTTTATCGTGGAATTTTAAAACAAGCGCGATTCTGTCGACTGCCTACAGGAGTCCTTCGTAACGCCGCCATACTGTCGGCTGTTCTAAGCATGCATCGGCTGAAACCTTTGGCCTTCAGTCTCTAGCTGCAATTCTTGGCAGTACTAGCATCGAAGACTGGCAACTCTCGTTCTTTCATTAAAGTCGCTGCATCTTATCGCAGAAAAAAGACAAAACCCGGACGAACGATCATTCGCTCCTGAATCGTGGCATTTTGTTCTATTTTTTCTTGTTTCGCTTGTGCGATTTGAAACCGTGACGTTTCGAGGCAGTCTACATTTGCTCTGCTTTGAAAAGGGCAGTTCATGAACGCTTATATGCATACATTCGAAACCTGGTTTCATAGTGAGAAGCAGCAGGCTATTTTTGGAGGTCGACGGGGGTTACCAAACTTCCATAAAATCTAGAATTCAGGGTAATAATAATAAGAAGAAGAACGCGAAATTTTCCTCAGCAATCTCGCAATTTGTTCTGCATTGCCATTGTTTGACACTTGCCCCTCGCCGGCAGCAGCAACCTTCGAAGCTCTCTTCGTCTAAAGTATCTCTCCTCGGCGCCTAAGTGGCCGCCTAAACTTCTGCCTGGATAGACCGCGTCGAGATGCGAAGCCTACTCCTGGGTGACTGGAGGAAGTAGCGCTCTTTGACCTACTGCTCGAGGCTAGCCAAACAAGACCTTAACGCTGCGCCCTTAGAGCAGTTCATGATTGGCTCGCTTCTTTTCACGCTTCTTCCTCCGTGCTTTGCTGCTACTTTGTGCATATCGGACCAAGTGTTCCCGGCATATATTGTTTGAATAGTTGGTGCTGCTTTGGCGTGTTGATTCCGGCAAGAGAACGCACCAAAGTGTTTGATATTTTGCGCGGGCGAAGCGCGCTCTCGCACGTATTTAGGCGTTCGATTGTTTGGTCGATGCGAGGCTTGTTCGCCTGGTCCCAACGCCGGCGGCGGCGGCTCGAATCCAGAGTCTGGTCGACACAGACACGTCGTGCGCGCTCTTGGAGGGGTCGAGTGCGCCAACCCAGCCCCTCGCTGACGGGTCGGCCCAACCCGCTTCGACCTGTAACTTCGACCCGACTCGCTGGCGCTCGCACACGCCCGGCAGGCAGATTCCAGCCCGACAAGCTGACTCCACCTTCTCTCGGGCACGAGCGAACGTCGCCGCAGCGAAAGAAAGCGAAGCGCTGAACCCCGCTTTGTCTTCGCGCTCCTTCTTCTCTTCGGCCCGTTGCGAGAACGCATTGTGAGACGCCTTTTGTATCGAACACGGGCAGGGGTGGGTGGGAGAGCGATAGAAATAGGGAGAAAATCGTTACGCTATCGCGTCGTTCGATGTAAGCGAATTGCGCATTTGGACAGCGTCGCAGGAGGGCGGCAGACGCATTTGCAGAAGTCGACATTTCGCAAAAATTGATTCGTAACAGTCTGCGGGAGCGAAAATTTTAAATATCGTCGCCGGGCTGTCAGGTTCACTGCGTCAACGACCAAGTATTTCTCGGCGGCATCGATCGAATCGACTTGTGCGCGGGCCAGCCTTTTATGTAGTCCCGCCCGTCCGTCGCGCATACGCTGCATGTCAACGGACGTGTTTGTGCTTATACTTCGCCGACCGCTGTGTGTAGTGGCCATTCGCTGGCGGGGACAGCGGTGATGTCTGCATGCGTGGCTCTTGCTGCAGGAGCGTTGGGTCAGAATAGGTAAAAGAAACGGAGCTATTTATAGGGAGAAAAGCGGCGATCGAAGGTGAGCGACGGTGACCCGCACGCCAGTGGGGCTTCGTGGCCATCACTCTCCTTGGAAGGGCGCCAATGACTGGAAGGTCTGCCATATACCTGGTTGATCGATTCGCCGCAAGCTGTCTTCTGCGATTGCACGGCCCCGTGTACCCGAGTTTGAGCACCGACAGGAGAAAAAAAAAAACACTCCTGGACCCAGCTGCGCGCGTGTAATGGTCAGGAAATGCGTCGCGGATTTCCGAACGTTTTTTTCGGCGATTGGATGCCGCCATCGTTGTCGTGTGCGCGTATCATCTCGGCTGAGGTTTTACTTCCTGCATTTTGCCGGGAGAAATATGGAAGTACTCGACGTATGTTCGAACTGCGCGGCTCGTGTGGCCTCGTCGTTATCGCTCGGCTTCGAGAACGACCTTTGCTGCTCCCGGCCATATGCACCGTATCTTCGAAGCGCTTGTGGCGCAGAGGGCGCTATAGCGTTCTGCGTTCGCACCTGGCAAATTGCGTGTTTTTCGCTTGGAAGCGAGCCTGTCGCGGGCGGCCCGACAGCTATAGCGTCCTTTCCAATAAGCGCTCCCAGCTGCGCATCGCCGTATTGCTCGCTGAACTGTTCCGCGCGCCAGGCGCAAGCACGGTGGAAGTGGCAGCGCGAGATTTTGTGCGCCTGTCCGCTACAGTCGAAAGACGCCTTTACCCGATGCAAGATGGGAAGGAGCCGTGTCGCTTCAAGGCTGTTTAGCAGGCTGCTTTCTTTTCTTTTTCTGGACGTCGAAATAAATGGGCAACACATTCCAGGCCAACTTTTTCGGGATATTTATTGCGGAGCTACAACGGGGAGCCTTCGACCCCACTCTTTGTTCATAGAGACTTTTAACATAAGGTATACCGTCACTGCTCTCTTACCGCGGTCGCCAGTGCGCATGCGCGCCGACAGGCCTGCGCACTGGCGACCGCGGTAAGAGAGCAGTGACTGCATACGCCATGCTAGAACTGTCTTCTTCGAGTCTGTGAAACAGCCAGCGGTTGGCGTCAAGTTCGTTCTGTGGTGTATTTACTGTTCAACAGCACGCTCACCTAATGCAAGCGTCACTATTGAGTGCACAGTGACGCAGTGGCGTAACTGCGTTACGTATTCAATCTCGCGGCTGGCCATGTGTAGAGCGGCGCGAGCGCACAATAATCACGTACGGCATGCCCTGCCGGACCGGCTTAGCGTCCAATATATATATGGGTCGCGTCGGCGAAATTCGCGGAGCGCGAGCCCGGGAACGTGTTCCGCGTGAAAACAGACGCGCCTCGGAGCCCGTAATGCACGCGGAGTCGGCGGCGGGGTTCGTTGCACGTCGCTTTATTCGGCGCACTTTGCGTGTCCTCTTTCTTTTCTTTCCACGCCGAGTGGCCCGGTGCGTATAAGCCGGCGTTGTCTGTGTATGCAGAGTGCCGAGCCGCGCATAAGCCGCTCGGCGTTTCGACAGGCACGGGTCGGCCCTGTCGTCGCATCGATTCGTCTCCGGCCAACGCTGCACCGTGGCCGCCTCTGGGCGCTCCTCAGAGGAGGAAGCTGCGCGTAGCCCTGCGACGGCAAGGCCCCTTGTGCACATTGCGTCTGCCGACGTGCTGCTGTCTGCTCACGGGGGCAGCGTAACGGGACGGTTTAATTGCGATTCGGTTCCATCGGTTTTATTGCGAAAGCAATACTACGCTCACTAACGGCCTTTCGCGTAGCGGCGGCCGGTAGCAACACCCCCTAGACTTTGAAGGCCGTAGTGCTCCCTCCGTGACGTCACGAGGTGGAGGCGGGTGCGCGACGCGTCGCTGGTATGCGAGCGGGAAGGATGACCTGAGCGGGTCTCGTAAGTCCGATTCTGTAAGATGTGAAAGCGCACACTAATTTGCACCCATATCTGCGCAAGACATCTGAACACATTATTGCCTTTCGTGATAGCTACTACGATTAACACCGCTACGAGCCAATGACTGCGAAGGCTTTGTTGAGGTCTCTTTGGGCGTTTTAAGGTTGATGTGCCTGATCAGACGCGTTTGTTTTTGGAGTTGGTTTTTGCGGCTGTTTAAGCAGCGATAATTTATAACACAAAACACAGTTTGAGTAATCCAAGTACGAAATTTTATTTCATTATGGGGCCCGCCCACCTACTTGTTACTTAGTGTCTTCAGTTTTCTCTCCTTAGATTTGGTACTGGCATCAGCAATCTTGTCATTTAACCTGCAGCAAAAATTTTTTAGCAGGATATTGGTGCTGCACCATAGCACGTGCTTCAGTACCAGTTCACTAGTGTGTCCGCTGTCACAGGTGTCGAAATCTTGGCTGTCTTCGCTCGTGAGGAGCTCCACCGTCAGGTCTGTGACCACTTTGCGCTGGCATGGCATACTGAGGAAGTCGCTGTTCTTTGACAGCTGCTCAACTACTGCGTAGTTGTGGGCAACAGCATTAACCACAAACATCGCTGGATGTACCAGACCGCCTCGATCCATCTCTCTAATAAGTTGATAGTGTTTTTCCTCCACGCCGACTGTTAATTCCTTGTCCACAGTCAAGGCGGCCCGGCAACTCTCACACTTGAGCTTTTTTAGCGTGGCGTAAACGGCATATCCTGCGACGTACACCAATACTGGAATGAGGTCTTTGATTTTGGTCAGTGTCTGTTCAGAGACTACCACATTGCAGTTAGGCCGCGATCTTTCATTTTCCTTAAGAAGTCCATCCCACTGCTGGTCCTCGTCGGTGCAGTCTCTAGATCTTGTGGCCACCAAAGGCAAAGTGTTCTGAAGGCGGAGCTTGTTTTCGCATTCGTACACTTGCCGAATGGACACATGATATTGAGCGCCTGCAAGCTGCCTGTACTTCCCAAAGCGGTCCTCCAGGCCATCCGTCTGTATTTTCCCGAGCAGTACATAAGAGAGTTTGAGCTCATCAAGGCAGTACCTGGAAAGTTCGATGAGGCCGTAGGTAGTCTGATGAAGGGCTCCGTGAGTTTCTTTGGTAAGCTTACCGGAGTTGTAATGTTCTGTTTTTTCTTTCCATTCGTCCAACCAGTTGAGCAGGTTGGAAAGAAAAACTATCTTTGCATCGTCCATAGAAAACACTGGCCCTTGAAACGGATCCCTTAGTCTAGTGCCTTTGAACGGAGTTTTGACGTTTACAATCTTCCACCACTTCACAATTATTTCTATGAAACTGGCGGTCCCTTCAATGTGGTTCAAAGTATGTTTCTCTGAAATGACTCGGAGGGCCGGGGGCAGGGTGTCATTAAATACTTGCAAAGCAAGCTTCACATTTTGTTTCTCGATATCAGAGGGAAAAAGGCCTTTTCTGGACAGCGTATACGCATGCCCAAGGAGCTGGCCGAGCTCGATGTTGTAGACGTCCCTTAAGGTGTCGAAAGATGCAGAGAGCATGCGCCGTTCTTGCAACATCCCTTCATCGAATTCCGGGAATGAGAAGCAGTGTTGGTCATTGCGTTGCCGAATCCAGTTGTTTCGGATGCATTTTAGCAAGTGCACAGTGTCGATAATGAAGAACAGTGGCCTCTCGGCTGAGCATGGATGCGGGTAACGAAAAGTCGGGTGATCGCTGCCTAGGCAAGGGGCAGAGTTCCTGAAATTTTCCATTGCCTTCCCGTTAACCTTGTTGTTGTCGGTTACGACACATATTATTTTATAACCGATGTTCTCAAGTCCACATATGATGCGCTTCAGCAATCTATGCAAGAAGTCACCATCGGCGCCACGTACGGGCACTATGTGGGCCACTTCTTTGAATTTGCATGTTAGGCTCTGAACCATAAAAACCAGGGCACTGTTAGCAGCTTCAGCCGAATTGTGGGCGGCGCCAGTTATACCACCGCCTTTATAATCAAAGAAAGGTTTAATATGGATTTCATCTACCATCAGGGTGACAGTGCGTTGATAGTGATCCAAGTCGGAAATCCGTGTGGCCATGTATTTCAGGAACGCAGAATCATCGTGTTCTAGCAGAGGGTTCATGCCGTAGGATGAGCATATAGACCTAATTGTCATTGGGTGTGGCAAGATGACGTTCCCGTAGCTGCGCATGTATTTGTAGGCATGGGGCGAAATTGTGAATAAAAGGCAGCAAAACACCATAAATTCAGCTGAATAACGCCTCCGAATCTTGTTCACTAGGAGCAACTTCAACTGCTCGCGAATAAATCGGACGGCACGACCTCTGTCCTCTGTTTCTGTGTCGCAAAGCTTATCGAGCAGGAAAAGGATGGCTGTAAAGGTTTCCTCTTCCGATCTCTCGGAGGCTGAGTCCAGTTTGCTGTCCCATGTTTGGACGCTGTCGAGAAATCCTTCTAGCTCTCTCTTGCTCTTTGCGGTCGCTGGAACGACTAAGCAAGATCCAAGCTTCGTCGTCAAGCACTTCATGAAGTGGAACGTAACGGCCAAGTCCGCTTTGATGGTCACAGAATACTTAATCCATGGGGCCTCATCTTCAACGATGTGGAGGAGAATAATCCGCTCATTGCCCTCAATAGTGTGCCAGAATGAGGAGTTCTTTAGCCGCAAGTGAGCAATTATGTCCTGAATTCGCGAAATTTTGTCTGCGTCTTCCTCTTCACGAAATGTCTCCACAGATTCCGCAAGAGCTTTCTGCATAGCTGAAGCCTCTAAGCGGATCCTCTTGGCCTCTGGGCTCTCCCTTGTTGCATTCTCAGTCGAGAGATACATCGGACAGGCGGGGAATTTGGATGGCACTGCACCTTGACGAAGGCGCGGATATGGCAAAGGAGCCGTGATTGTTCTCCCAGAGGCATCATCGAGGTATGAAGTTTCCTTCAGGATATCCTCTGGGCGGAAATGGGCCTCGCATACCTAAGAAAAATATCACCGGACATGAGTAATTTTTTCCTCTATGCACCGTAAATGCAAATATACCATGCGGAGGTTCTCCCAAAACAGCACATTTCTTAACTATTTCCTTACCGCATGCAAAAGCTTGATTTGGTCGCATAAAAGGCAAATTATAAAGATTAGATTTACATTGTAACGCTTAAGTGAATATCAAATTATTGTTCACTGAAGCATATCAAAATACACACCTTAATAGGTGTACAAGAAAAGGATACGCGGGCGTTACTTAATGAATTTAGTCGTCAGATTTATTACCGTCACTGTTACCACAGAATTTAGTTCTCGAAGAAACAGAATTACAAGTATAACCGCCGTTTTTAAATTAAGCCGGCGCGCAACGGCGACATAAAGATCCCAATGACATTTAAAAAAAATGCCTGCTCCACAGGTCAAGAAATTAGTCTCTTATAATTAGTCAAGAAAAGATGTCCACCACTGCGTCGATTTCACAGAATAAAATATTAGTCAGGAATCTGCAGATTGCTTACCCTGGAGTTCTGCGTACAGACGAAGCCCTGACGCGGTATTGCACGAATCCATTTCTTTCGCAGTTCGTCATCTTGCGGGAACCTGAATACATGGGCTTTGCACTCTGCCGTGTAGTTTCCGCGGCAGCGCGGTACACAACACTTGTTCGGCATAGCGGCGTCACAGTTATTCCATCGCTGCGCCGACAGTAGGCAGTAGGGGCACAAAATCTCGCAAAAGGTGAAGCACAACCACGAGGCAAGTTAGGCCCAGAGCGCTCTGCTTGCTACTTTGCTACGAAAAAAAAAAACCGAAATACCAGCAAAAAGAAGTGCGGCAGACGCTGCCGCAGAACTCTCATCCGCGTGACGAAATGGTGCTAAGAAGGCGTAGAAACAAGAAGTTTTGTGCGTAACAACAAACTTTTATTGTGAAGACATAAGGCGATCTCGGACAATCCTGACATTTAGCAAGCGTTATTTTAGAAATAAGAATGCAGGATTGCCATGTAACTCGGCTGCGGATGAATATCCCGCGAACGCGGCTTTTCGGGTAGCCCGTTTCCCTATTCACTTGCCTCCCGTGCACCTGCAAAAGCTGTCAAACATGTCAATGACAACGACCGGACTCGAGCGGCGGCGGCGGCTCGCGCTTTCTCGGCCCCCCGCAGCCGCCTCCAGATGATGACGCGCATCACGTGATCAGCAGGAGCGCTGCGGCCTGGAAGTCTAGGGGGTGTTGCCGGTAGCCACGTTTGACCTTTAGAATGACCTCTGACGTAGCAACCGTCGCGGTGGACGCCTGAACCGCACCGTACAAGAAGGGAGGCAGTGGGAGTTAATGAAGAAAGACGAAGAGGAGCCGTAGTCAAGAAAATGAAAATTCTATTTGAGGAAAGGAAATTACGCAGTAACTGTCTCGCATCTCTCGGTGGACACCCGTCATCCGTTTGCAGAGGAAGGGAGGAAGTGGGAGTGAAAGAAGGAACAGAAAGAGGGCCCGTAGTGAAGAAAATTAATTTGAGGAAAGGAAATTAGAGAGGAGGTTGCGCCGCTGCGCGGAGGAGAGGCCACAGTTGGCACGATTCCAGCGCAAGGACGGACACCGCGAGCATGAGCCATTAAAGGCTTTCGCCTTAAAATGAATTAGAGGAAAGGAAATTACGTACAGGCGCTAGTGACGTTATGGCGTGACGTCATACCAGGATCGAGAGACGGACTACCAACTCGGCTCGTCGGGTAACGGCGGCCGCTTGGCACGGCGCGCCGGGCTCTTCCCACTAGAGGCGCTGCATATGCAGTATAAAACACCTGCTTTCGCAACCAACCAGGCTTAACCATAGCTAAGCCCCCGCCAATTTTTTTTAGAACGAATGCTCTACTTCAAGACCGAAAGCTGCAAAAGCCGGGCCAGCGCTGAACCCTTGTTCTTGAATAAATAAATTAAATCTTGCCGTGACTGGGATTCGAACCCGCGGCGGCGCGAACAGATAGGCTTCGCTGGCCACTGCACGA
This sequence comes from Amblyomma mixtum, assembly GCF_055824585.1. Taxonomy (NCBI): domain Eukaryota; kingdom Metazoa; phylum Arthropoda; class Arachnida; order Ixodida; family Ixodidae; genus Amblyomma; species Amblyomma mixtum. The sequence goes on from NC_143014.1 coordinate 220,607,266, forward strand.
GAGCACTGTGCATGCTGTCGCCGGAACCGATCGCGCCTCGTGTTAAACTGCAACACACTCTCGCGCTGTGCATTGCACATCGTCGTCTTCATCAGCTTCCATCTGCGGCGAGAACAGATCAAATGAGCTTAACTTCGATCAGAGCTTAAAGGTGCAGTGAAGAGGAATCTGAACTCGTCTTTTTGCCGCGGGAACTCGATCTGCACGTTCCGAGCATTCTTAGAAACTTCGACTTATTGCCCTGTGTGGCCGATTTCACTAATTAAATCGAATTAACGTCCGACTCCTGCCTTTATTTTTTTGAATTCGCCCCGTACGGTGGGCGGTGTCGACCAACACGTGGAGTGCCTTTCAGCCAGCTCCGTGGAAGCTTTGCTTTGGCTTTATTTTGTTTTTTTAGGTTTCCGTAAGTAAGTAGTTTCATTCGCAGATAATATAGCCGCAAAATAAGCCCGAAGAAGTAAAAATACGCGCGGACTATTTGCTACTACGGATTACTACGTATTACTCCGCCGATGGCAGAGCGGCAAGCCGCCACGGGACTGCGTGAATGGCACTCCACGCGTTGGTTGACTCCGCCCACCGTACGGGGAAAATTCAAAAAAAAAAAAAAGGCGGGAGTCGGACGTTAATTCGATTTAATTAGGTGAAATCGGCCGCACAGGCAATAAATCGATGTTTCTAAGAATGCTCGGAACGTGTAGATAGAGTTCCCGCGGCGAAAAGACGAGTTCAGATTCCTCTTCACTGCACCTTTAACCTGAGTCTAATATCGTCGCCAGACGTTCCGGCGAGCCAGCAGAGTAAAACCACGAGCCAACGAGGCTAAAACGCATGCTTTCGCACATCTACTCGGTTTAACTGTACGGTAAAAACGTACCAGTCTTTTTTCGACGTCGATACCCAGAACGCCCTCGTCCACATGCTGGCCAATGCAGCGCGCAGTAGTGATACTTATCTGCTCCAGAAGTGCGCCGTTGTTCAATCCGTGCTCCTGAGCGGTGTACAGTACGGTCCACTGTTAAAGGGAACATGCGATCGCGTGGCCTCCACGCTTTGCGAAGCCCTGTTGACTAGATGCGGCGAGAATGGGTGGCACCAGGCGGATGCGCGGAAAGACCAGCCGCCATGCTTACTGTGCATGCATCTTGTGCTGTCAATTCTCGTACGTTCTGGGCGGCAGCGCTTCGCGAAGCCACGCAATCGCATGTTCCCTTTAACAGTGTACCGTACTGTACATCACTGGGTGGTTTCGGTGATGCATGCAGCACTACGTACTGAGCGCGATGTCGCGGCTTGGATTTTAGCACAATTGATATACTCCTCAGGAACGGGGTGGGGAAGGGGAGATGTTGAAGAAAATCTGGAGCCTCGGTTCGGCGTCTCCTGTAGGCCGTCCTGCAGCTGCGGGACGTGAAAAAGGAAAGAACGCTTTCGCTTGATTCAAATTGTTCTAGGGGTCAAACCTCTTCGGTTAAAGGAGGCTCCGTCACGTGAGTGTTCACGCGTGCAGTGTGGAAGGGAAGGCTCTGTTTTAGCACGCAGCCAGCGATTACTCCCAACAGTATGAGTCAGCAACACGCATTTGCTTTTTCCGAGCAGTTTTCCTCCAGACGCGTGATCTCCTGCCCTTTCGAGCGCGGTGCAGAAGAAAAAGAAAGTGAACTTGTTTCCCGAGTGCGAACGAAGCGATCCCTTTAATGTTGCACGTACCTGTACGCTTCCATCGTCCGTTTCTTTGTGCGTGCGGGGAATGCCTTTGGCGTGTCGCGCATTCGTAGCGAGGACGCGTGCAGGTGACAGCTCATTGAACTTGCATAGAAGCGAATACCTTGCCAGCCTGCCTCGCCTCGTGTGTTGTAACGAGTTTTACCGAGCACAACCCGGAAACTCCTGTTAAGTGCTGAGCGAGCGCAATTCACTCAGGCGTGTTTGAAGTGTGGGGCGGCGTGATCGCGCTACACTTTCAAGAGGAAATTGCGGTGTCGCTTGGGGTTCTTATCGCGGCTGAATATTTAATACCGTGGTTACCGGTCGTCGTATACATTCTGCTACTAAACGCCCGCTTGTTGCGCAATCACGTCGCCGTATACTTTGGCAGCGCTTCAGTGCTCGACGCAGCCTCGGTGAACGTGGCCAGCCTGCGCAGATTCGAACGAGGGGCGGCGCGATCGTCAAGTGCATCGCCTGTGACGTCAGTGCGAAGCGATCGCAGCTAAGCCTACCGTGGTGCGTTTTGCCGAGTTAGAGAGACTGGCTGTGGCGTGGGGCTCTGCGGCTATGTGCCAGGAGTGTCTGCAGGCTGTTTATACACCTCAGTTACAGGGCGTGGCGTTGACTGAACGTAGCGGAGCTGTCGCATCGAAAGCTTTCAACTGTGCTCTTCACCTTGCCGCAAAAAAGTAAATAAAATAAAAAAAAATGTGTTGCGAAAGAACTGATGCCCTTTAGGCACTGCCTTAAAGTGATACTGAAGACAAATTGAAGTTGGCCTACATCGGTATAGGTTACCCCGTCCTAACGGCAGGTAAGTTATTTCACTGAACACCCACCTTTTATAAGCTAGAAAAGGTCATGAAAACGTCTTATGTACCCCTTTCGGCTCTTGTGTCCTCAGATAAAGACAGTACACTATTTTTTTTGAAGCCCTATACTCATGGAAGTCCTTAACAGCAAGACTGAAATCTCTTTAGCAGGGTCCCCGTACAGATATGGGGTCGACAATTTTTATGCCGCGGCGGTCGAATTTCGATGGAGGCGAAATTCTAGGCCCGTGTGCTTTGCGACGTCAGTTCACGTTAAAGAACCCCAGGTTGTCAAAATTTCTGGAGTCCTTCACTACGGCGTCCCTCATAGCCTGAGTCTCTTTGGGACGTTAAACCCCATAAACCATAATTTTTACTTTCGCGCTTTTTTGCCGTGGTTGAAAAAGACGACGAGGATGGCGTAGGACACCAAACCAAAATCGCCATGGATGCACTTGTTCTGACTTCATTTCCCAACTACGTTCCTGAGCGTGCCGAGAATGTTGTGCATCTTTTCGACTTTACTGGATGCTAACTTCGCAAAAGTGTCATCCTCCTGAGTTAGCAGCTAACATAGGGCACCATTTTTTACGTGTCCTCGTTGGAGGACGTCAGAACTTGGTGGATAGCGTCTCGTGCAAGTTAAGTTAGGATGTATTCGTACCAGTGTTCTAGCTTTTTATTCAATGCGCTTAAATTGCACCTCAGACCTTATCTATGTGTGACGTGGTTCGGGTGTTGATTTGCGGAAGTGGAGTTCAGAACATGCAGAATTAGTATATTTCGATGTAGAAAAACAAGAAGCGGATTGTACGGATTTTAAGATGTAAAAGTGTGAGAAGGAAGTGTCGGTGAGAGGCCTCGTGCGCTGCAGTTTCAGCCGTGCATCTGGCGCCATCTGGGAGACGCCGCGGCAAAAAGTGGTTGTTTCGATCCGACGCCGCCAATACCACCTACGCTGTGCTCCGATCACATCATGGGGTTTCTGCTGTCGGGAAGCAGGTATTGTTGCGAAAGCAACACTACGCGAGTCGCCGAGCCATTTTGCGGAGCTGAGGCAAGGCCATACTGCGCATGCCCAGGAGCAGTGACGTCACACGGCGCACAGCTGGTGCGCCGCCGCCGTCGCTGCGCGGGTGACTGAGAGGCGCCCTCGCCGCTCTCGCCAGTTGCGCATGCGCACTAGCGGCGCATAGCTAGCGTGCCGGGGCTGCCGCGCGCTCTCCATCGCCTCTTGCTCTCTCCTCGTTGTTTTCGCCTGCCAATTTTTTCACTGCTCTCTCCGCTGCCTGTCACTAGCGCACAACCGCTTATCGCGCGCGCCACTTGTTCTGGAGCAGTAGGCCTAAAGAGCAGAAGGCCGTCATGTTCTCCACTGCATCCGCGGAAAAGACCAAGCTTTTCTGGTAGGCGACCGGTCAAGGAGCTTGGTCGAGGCCGAGGAATCGGGGACAAGCAACAGCGACGGTGGAAGCTTGAGGGTTGTTGAACCTGGAAGCCCGAAGAAACGAAATGCATATTCGTGCTTGTAGAATGCAAGCAACTGCTCCAATGCTTTGCCTGCGCGCAAATTGTTGCCTCCATCTTCACTTATGCTAAATTTAACCGATACGTCATTTTGGTCGAATGAACACTTGTGCGCCGAAGGAGGTGGGTGAAAAACCACGCGCCAAGTTGCGACCACTGTGAAACCAGTACACTTCATCTCAACAGTTCCTTGCAGCATTGCCAAAGTAAAGTGAACCAAAGCTGGGATGAGTGCGCAGGCGACGTTCTGACGCTGCAGAATGAAGTGCCAGCATAAAATAGGCATTATGGGTATATGGGATTGCGTGCTTTAAAGTGCGCATGCGCCAAAACGCTTTAATATCGAGACGTAACGTACGCTGGCGTCACATACGTAATTTCCCCGAGTTTAGCGTGCGCGACTCTTGCGTACGTTCAAACGTCATTTCCAAAATGGCGGCCCCCTTTCAAAGCAGGTCTCCTCGCCTCGAACTGAATTCGAAGTTGCTACTGCCATTTTCGATGCGTTCACTGGCCGTGAGTGCTTACGTTTAGCATGCGTAAGCGTTCATTCGCTTGTGGTACGAAGGCAGCGTCGATTTAGGCTCTGTTCTAACCATATCTGTGTACGCCCTGAGCAGATGAGTCGCGGAGGAACGCGTTTAACGCGCTCTCCTGACTGGCTCTGGAGGTCTCTACCTTTCATAGCGCTGCAAGGAACTGGCATCCACGAAAGACGACATACCGCCGTTCTCAAGTGTCTTGCGTATGCACCCGTCATTTTTATATTTTCGGGGCTTCCTGACTGGTGAGAAAGCTGAATAGCCCAGTAAAGAAATTCCTGGGCTGTGCCAGAAAAAAATAAAATAAATAATGGCTGAAAGAGTTAAAATCGTGTTTACGGCATTTTCTTTTTTTGACTAGAGCTGTTTAAGAGGCCTTTCAGCAGCGCAGGTTCATCTCGTGAGAGGCGTAGCGTAAGAGACCGCAAAAGGCGCTTGATGTCGGCTTCCTTGTCATTACGCGTTGAACGGGTGCAAACTCTGGCGTCCTGTTTCGTTCTGTGGTTGCTTGGAAAGCAGGAAGGGGGAGGCTGCTTTCACGAGATCTTTCATCCTCCTTCCTGCGTGCCGCACATTCCCTCGCGATCTGAGAGCGCGTTCCGCGATTCCGACCACGGTCTCTGCTTAGTGCGGGCGAAGTAAAAAAAAAGCTGGGCGGAGAGCGCGGGAATTCGTGCGCGCGCCAGTCGACGCGGCCTCCTTTGTCTGTCTCGCTGCTGCGTCTTCGCTGACGCATGGCTGCCTGCTCGAGTTATTATGCCCGGAATGAATCTGCGCGCTCGGAAATGGCCCTAATGCGCTTTCCCCGCCTGCTCCCCGGGGCGGACAGCCTCTCCCCGCCGAGAGGGTGCGCTGTCCGCGGCGGCAGCTCGCGCGTGTTTGGCGTGCTGAGGACCCCGCCGCGCACTCGACTCTGCTGCCGGCCGGCGACGTTGTTTTCGCCGCCTCTCTGCGGCCTCCCGGTGCGCGCGTCCCCTGGGCGAAGAACTTGGGCCCGGCGTGCGTCGCGGGAGTTGGGAGCGGTGGGAGTTTGCTCCAGCCTGTAGCTGCCTTCCGGAAGGAGCCGCGCGTTATGCCTGAAATGCGGCCTGACAGACTCCGTCGTGTGGTGAACGTCGCGAAAGGTTCGCCGGTTAGAACTAAACTCCGTTCGTTGCGACGTCATCGGGCCCCATGTGCCCCCTCACTGTATCAGCCTTGTTTGTGCTTGCACGAGCGCAGTCTCCGAGGCTCGTTGCGGGCGTGGAAAACAAAGACCACTCGCTCACTCGCTCACTCACTCACTCACTCACTCACTCACACAAACACACACGCACGTACACTCACTCACACAAACACACACGCACGTACACTCACTCACACACGCACGCGCACACACGCACGCGCACTCACGCACACACGTACGCACGCGCACACACGCACTCACGCACGCACTCACACACGTACGCACGCGCACACACGCACTCACGCACGCACTCACACAGACACACTCACACATACACACTCACACACATACTCTCTCTCTCTCTCACACACACACATACACTCAGACTCTCTCTCTCACACACACACACACATACACTCACTCTCTCTCACACACACACATACACTCAGACTCTCTCTCACGCACGCACGCACACACTCTCTCTCTCACTCACACAAACACACACACACGTACACTCACTCACACACGCACGCGCGCACACGCACGCGCGCACTCACTCACACGCACACTCACACACACACACACACATTCTCTCTCTCTCTCACACACATACACTCACACTCTCTCTCTCACACACACACATACACTCACTCTCTCTCACACACATACACTCACACTCTCTCTCTCTCACGCACACACGCACGCGCGCACGCACACACTCTCTCTCTCACACACACGCACGCACACACGCGCGCGCACACGCACGGACAAGCACGCACACATGCGCGCTGCAGCTCCAGATATTAACTGGAGCAGATATTCACTCTTCTGTTGAAATGCACAGAGCTACTTCATGAAGTACACCCGGCCAAATCTAACTTGCTGGGGTGTTGCATCGCTAAATGCACCTTGTAAAAGGTTCTTTTCGGCTACACCGCTGGCATATTCTGTAATTTGACGCGTGAGATGGTATGGATTTCGTGGTTCCTTTTTGTTCATAAAATGCTTGAGTGGAGTACTTGCGTATTTAGATGAAAGTTATAAGCAATATTCATCGTCTGTCGCCACCAGAAAGAGCCGAAACAAGCGGAATACGCAGCAGTGGTTCTGGTGGCGCATTTTCGCTTACTCTGGGTAAACGACTTGTCCGCCATGAAAGGAGTGGTATAGTTTACCCAGAGGAGGAGGCCACCCTAGCCATATGGACCAGAACCATTGCTGCGTATTCCGCTTGTTTCGGCTCTTCGTAGTGGCAGACGATGAATATTTCTGATAACTTTGATCTAAACACGCAAGTACACTCAAACATTATATGAACAAAAGGGAACCACGAAATGCCATCTCACGCGTCTAATTACAGCTTGAATATGCCAGCGGCGTAGCCGAAGAGAACCTTTTACAAGGTGCATTTAGCGATGCAACACCCGAGCCAGCTAAAGATTTGGTTGGGTGTATCTCCGGCGAAGTAAATACGTATATTACGTGAGGAAGAGACCCGCCAATATGAACGGTCCGTTTGAACTCCTTTCTGGAAAAAGGAGTGCCAGAAGCGAGATGTAGATGTTTGATGCGCTGAGGCACGTTAACTTAATTACGTTTTCCGCGCAGTGTCATTGTAGCTTGTTGTTTCTTTGTCAAAGCGCTGTGAGTCCACGAAAGGGACGCACTGTGTTTCACGCCTCTGCAGCAGCAGCCTTAACGGCGTGCGCTTTGCATTTGAACTGTGTGCCGGTGAATGAGAAACGCGTGAATAAAAGCTGCAGAAGCGATGAAAATAGAATAGTAGCGAGTTCGAGTGATATAGCGTGGGTGATGATTACATGAAATTTTTGCCTCCGAAATAAAGCGTGCCGTTTAACGTCTTCGTGTGTAGCAACACGCCTGCAAGCCATACACGCTCAGAGTTCTTTTTTTTATAGCGCCTGCGAAACGTACAAACTGGTAAGTTTCGCAGGTGAGCCTGTGAGTAAAGGAAAGGCGCCATAACTATATCACACGGCGACCGCCTGCACCGAGCTGACTTCACTTATACCAGCTCTGCGATTGATGTTTATGTTACTACCATGCGAGGTGACTGGCCGTTGGTGTCGGTTCTCGCTAAGAAATGACTTCAGCCAGACTGGGGTGAAACAACCACTTGTAGCGTCTTTGGAGTGGTGTACGAGTTAACGTTATAACGCGAAGCGCAAAAAAGCCTGCAGACGGAAAATATATGCCGCCCGCCCCGTCGTGATGCGAGGATTTGTTACGTCTCTCTTGACGTCTCGAATTCAAGAGCAGTGGCGCGAAATAGTTTTTTTTTTCACCAGAAACAAACAAACAAACAAACAAACAAACAAACAAACAACCAAAAAGGCTGCGCCGAACTGTCGCAGAGGTAATAATTGGGGAGGTGCGTTGGACTGTTGAAAATCCCCTGCAGAGCGTTGCGTATAACGTTGTTCGTATAAGTGTACTGTTGTTTCGGTGTATAAGGTGCATCGCGTGCTCCTCTTTTCTTTGGTTCGCGCCCGTAGCATGCGTGCCGGTTTGTGATTCACTGTAACGTCATGCTGGGTGGGTGGGGTGCAGTACATAAAATATACGGCACCGGGTTTCGCTCACGTTGTTATTGTTCGAGATGCCGCCTGTGCTGCTTGCATTCGTTTCTCGGCCACTGCTCGCTTCCGCTCCATTCGGCTGCCAGGAGTTGATCGATTCTTGTGAAGAATAAAGGCGGGAAAGGGAGGGTGGGGGGAGGGAGAATAAAAGCGGCATCCAGTCCTCGTCGCCGTTTGTCGCCCCTCGGGTGGTGCGACGACGGCAGCCGCTGATGGCGTTGGCGTGCCGTTTTCGGGGCCCGACGATTCGTGCCGGACTACCCGCGGCGCATAGCAAGTGCGGTCTTCTCTCCGGGCCATTCGGGCCATCGCGCCGGGCGTCGCGCGGAATAGCGAACGAGGGGCGGCGGCCGGAACTCTGGGCCGCCCCTCTTCCTCCCTTCGGCCGCCTTTTTGCACCCCGGCCGTCCTCTCTGGGCGACGCTTTTGCGCTGTCTGTTTGTGTCCGCCTTCGTTTAACAAGATGGCAGCGCGCGAGGAACGCGAAAGCGCACTCGCACAAACAGAACGAAACAAAGCAAGAAAAATGCGCAAAAGCCCTCGTGGTGTAGAGGATTAGCTCCACTCTGTCTGCGCGCAGTTTTCTTTTGCACCCGTTAGCGCCAGTCTATTAGTCTAAGTGATTCCTGCCCATAACTGAGCGTCCGAGCGAGTTTTGAAAACCGTTTTCTCGCGCGTGCTGCGCACATGATCGTGGGAGGACAGCTGGGCGCAGAGGGTAACGGTGGCGATGGAGCTAGAGAAGAACGCTGTAATGAAAAAAAAAAACTAAGCGAGTGTGTGCACTGGCGGCCAACTACAGCGTGTGCGGCTGCTTGCTCAAGTTTTTTTTTTTTTGGAAACGCGCGAGCCGCTATGCGGCCGAATTTCCTCACAGCCTAAGCATTAAGAGACCGTAGTGTGTGCGTGCGTGCGTGCGTGCGTGCGTGTGTGTGTGTGTGTGTGTGTGTGTGTGTGTGTGTGTGTGTGTGTGTGTGTGTGCGTGCGTGCGTGCGTGCGGGAAGGGGGGGGGGTGCACTATGCTTTTGAATGTGCGGCTTGCGCAGTGCGTCCCTCTTGTCTGCAAGCTGAGCACGCCCAGGCCACAGTAGAGGACGCAGATATGCGTTATTTAATTTGCTCCCGTAGCGGGTGAACTGCCGCGAGCGAGCAGGCGCATACGTGGCCGAGGTTTGCGCTAAGGCGCAGAGATGACGACAGCAGAAGCCCGCGCGACCGGCCAGCGGCTATCGTGATTGGGGCACTGGCTGATGTGATATGACCGCCTAACACTATAGCCGGTCGGCCTGCCGGCCCCGAACCGATTTTTTTTTAGGGCAAATTAACAGCTCTGTCCTCTTCTGTTCTGCCTCATTTTTTTGTGCTTATTTTGCGATTTTTGTTGGCATTGTTCTTTGGACACTTTTTTTTTTGTTTTATGCACCGTTCCCCTCAGTAACACCTCTGGGCAAAAAGGCGTACTTAAAACTAAAGAGCGAACGAATGAACAAGGGAAGGAACGAGTAGCAGCTTTGCGAACGCGTTGCTACTGCGTTTCCCTTACAAAAAAAGTTTTGAATAGTCTGTAGAGTGTCTATAGACAAATCCTAGAGAACTGTCCATAGGCAATAGAAATGCCATAGACAGTCTATAGACAATCTATAGATTTATGGCCATACACTTTTAGTTTTTATCTATAGACTATGAATAGACAAAAATAAATATCTGTAGGAAGTCAATAGAGTCAATAAGAAGTCTATAGACTGTCTATAGACCATTTTTATAAGTGTTGGGAAGCTCCAGGAGGCGAGGCGCGGCTCGCACAACGCGCGCGGTCGTCGGACCGAGTGCGCCCGTGTGCTGCGTTTTTTTTTTTTTTCTCTCTCATCGTTTTCGATAAAACGTTCCCGGACATCCGGCCTCCACCTCTCGTACATGGCTGACAGTTTATTTCGAGTGACGCGACACAGAAAAGCAATCCTGAGGCGACAGAAGAGGCCGGTGTCGATGGCAAGCCATCGAGAGTGGCTGTAATGGGCCGAGAAGAGCGTTTCCGGAGCCCATCGTATACGTGCTTCGGCCGTAGCAGGGCTTTGTTTGTGCTTTGTAATAAGAAAGGGGACAACGACCGGGAACCCTTCGTACGTGTCTGAACCGCAAGGAGGACCCCCCCGTCACCCGCTCTGAGCGTATACCCTTCGGCTATCTTTGCCTGAGCGCGCTCCGCGGACGATTGTAGTCTGGCGTGATCCACTAATGACCACGCGCTGCTTTGAAACCGGGTTTTAAGGTTTTCATTTTTTTTTTTTCATTTTGCGTGCCTATAGCTTCTCCGCAGGTTGGAAACGGAACACCGCCTAGTGCAGATGAACTGCTTGTGTGTTAGCGGTTGTTGCTTGGAAAGATGCAAGCGTGGATGTACGGCGTGCGCGAAACGGTGTAATAGTTAGTCGTTTGAGCAGTGCCGCGCTCCTTTCTCGTCGCGTTACATTAGACGCCAAAGGGATTTCATTTAATCACGCCTTAGCAAAAGGATGAACGGAACGCCGTGTACTTTGCGTGCGAGGGCATAGCGAACACGATGGACGTGTCCTATAGCTCTGGGGAACCTCATAGAACATGCGAGTCCTGGGAGGCTCTGCTTCTCATATAGGCAGAAAAGGGAGAACGTGAAGTCATCCGTCTCGCCCTGGCCGCAGCTGAGATCCAGGAGGTCCCGGTCGACGACTGACGGGGAGGCCATGGCTGGGACCGCGAGCTGCGCCTCGGAACCCCGTCAGCCTTTTGGGGGGTGCTAATAAATGTTATCCCCCTCTCTCTCTTTGTGGTGCATTGGCATTTGATGGAGCGCTCTCTAGAACTTGAACTTGAGCCTGC